>NC_054377.1:19077633-19677633 GCF_017654675.1 Xenopus laevis | reverse complement strand
ACGCCGGCGCCCGTTTTTGACGCCGGCGTCCGTTTTTCGAAATAATAAATTTTGACGCCGGCGAATTTTTTCGGCGAATTTTCGCGGGCGTTTCGCGAATTTATTCGCTGGACGCGAATCGCACAAATTCGCCGCAAATTCGCGCCTGGCGAATAAATTCACCGTTTCGCGAATTTTTCGCCGTTTCGCGAATTTCGAGCGAAATTCGCAAATTTTTCGGCGAAACGGCGCAAATTCGCCCATCACTACTTAAGACCATTGGTTTTTTTAGATGGGATCAGTGACCCCCATTTGACAGCTGGAAAGAGTCATAAGAAAGGCAAATAATTCAAAAACGATAAAAAATAAATAATGAAGACCAATTGAAAGTTGCTTAGAACTGAACATTCTATAGCCTACTAAGGGGGTTATTTATGAAAGTCCGAATTAATCTCAATACTTTCTGCTACAAACTCCGATCAAATCAGAGTTTTATTTTTTATTACATTTTCTGGAAAATTTGCTTTTCGGGAAAGTATCGGATTTTCACGAATTTTTGGGATTTTTCCATCAAATTTTCATGATTTTTTTGGATCTTTCACCGAAAACTTCTGGGTATTGCACAAACCCTGCGCACATCCAAAAGATCATTGGGATTCTCCCATTGATTTATATGCAACCTCAACAGGTCTGAGATGCTGGATTTTCAGATTCGGAGTTTAATAAATTCCAAAAAATTTGTGATTTTTTAAAAGTCCGATTTTATTTAAAAAAAATCACAAATTTTTCCTTATTTTTGCATTCGGAGTATAGTAAATAACCCCCTTAAAGATAATGCAAAGGTGGACCACTGCCTTAAGTGGCAAAACTCTGCGGTAACCTATATCACCTAGAGATTTGCCTTGTTCTGGCGGTTTAAAAACTAGTAGGTTGTTATGGGTCATTGCACTGGGGGAACCTGATGGTAATAAATGAGCCTCCAAGACTATGATCTACGAACGCACTTTGCATTTATTTCCATAAAAACAAACAAAAAAAAATGGGTTCCTTTCTATCCATAATCAGCACATATTCCAAGAAGCCCTCAACGTATCTCTGAGAAACTGAGTGACAACAGATCAGCCCAGTAAGATTAAGGTCCATAAAAATTTCCCTTCACTTAAGCCTCCGCCTGTGTTATCTCTTTTACAATCCCTGCTGTTGTTAGGGAAAAAAAGTGTTAAGATGCATGTATTTGTTTTATTTCAATCAGAGTAATGTTTAACTTTAAAAAATATAACTGGAAGAAAAAAACAGCGTTATCAAGGGATCGAGCGATACCATTGGCTGCCTTCTATTTCCGTGCCTTGCTGAAAGCATTTATCCTCTGTTTAGCTGGAAATCATTTCTTTTACAAATCAGGCATGTCCTATTAATTAGCTCCCATCAGAAACCTCTCAGAATGATTTAAATCAAATTAAATAGAGGGTTTGCTTTTTAATTTACCCACTAAAAGTTCAAAAGGGAGACATTTTAACACCCTGTTTCTGCCTCAACAACATATCTAGTCATGTCCCAATTTGCAAAACCCGACATCAAAAACTTTGTAGTGTGGGACTATGTTGTTTTTGCTGCCCTGCTGGTCGTTTCGGCTGGAATCGGAGTCTTCTTTGCCATCACCGAGAGGAAGAAAAAAACATCTAGTGAGTTTTTGGTCGGAGGAAGACAGATGACATGTGGCCCCGTGGCCCTTTCACTGACAGCTAGTTTTATGTCAGCAATTACAGTCCTTGGAACCCCGTCAGAAGTTGTTCGTTTTGGAGCACACTACCTTTTTTTCATCATTTCCTATACTTTTGTAATTATCTTCTCAGCAGAACTATTCATCCCTGTGTTCTACAGGTCTGGGATTACTAGTACATATGAGGTAAGGTGTCTGACTTCATATATACAGTAGGTATGGGATCCGTTATCCAGAAACCCATTATCCAGAAAGCTCCCAATTACAGAAAGGCCATCTCCCATAGACACATAATCCAAATTTGTTGAAATGATTTCCTTTTTCTTTGCAATAATAAAACAGTACCTTGTACTAAGATATAATTAATCCTTATTGGAAGCAAAACCAGCCTATTGGGGTTATTAATGTTTATATGATTTTCTAGTAGACTTAATGTATGGAGATCCCGACCATTCTGGATAAGAGGTCTCTTACCTATATATATATATATATATATATATATATATATATATATATATATATATATAAATATATATATATATATAAATATATATATATATATATATATATATATATATATATATATATATATACATATATATATAAATATTATATAGGTACGTTTAAAGGGGTGGTTCACCTTAAAGTAAAATTTTAGGAGACTCCCATAAACTCCCATAAACTTGAAATTCGAAAAAAACGACTTATCAAAATTTGTCAAAAAAATCTAATTTTTCAAATTCAGATGAATGGAATCGACCTGTAAACTCGAATCAAATTTTGAATTCTCCAAAAAAAAAACTAGATTTACAGGACCAACTCAAAATTGATCCTAGGAAGTCCCCCGTAGACCAAAACAGCAATTCCGCAGGTTTAAAGTGGTGAATAGTTGAATTCTTAAAGGGCCAGTACATGATAAATCAAATACAATTTTTTTTTAAAAAACTCGAATTGAATTTTAACTATTCCCTAATCGAATTCCCCTTAAAAAAACCTCTAAAATTTGAATTCAAAATTTGAAATTCAAATTTTCACTTCTACCCTTGATAAATCTGCCCCTTAGTATTAAATAGTTTTAAATAACTTTTCAATTGGTTTCCAATATTTCTTTTTTATAGCTTTTGAATTATTTACCTTCTTTCCAGCATTCAAATGGGGGTCACTGACTAAATAAACAAATGCTCTGTAAGGCTACAAATGTATTGTTATTGCTACTTTTTATTAATCATTTTTCTATTCAGACCCTCTCCTATTCATGTTTCATTCTTTTATTCAAAAGAATGCATGGTTGCTAGGGGAATTTCGACACTAGCAATCAGATTGTTGAAATTGCAAACTGGAGAGCTGCTGAAAAACCATTGCAAATTGTCTCAGACTATTACTCTCTACCTCATATTAAAAGGTTATTTATAGGTGAATAATCCCTGTAAAAGATTGGATCAGAAGCAAATGTATCATTATTATAAATTACATCCTTATTTACAGTATTATACTGCTTGGCAGGCTTTAAACTTAACAGCTCTCTTTCAAGGCCAAGAGTGTCAGTGAACCTATCTATGTTATTTCTGCCTTCGGTTAACCCTCAGATTGCTGACTCTCAGTTGAGTAATAAGCCTGATGCCGGCAGTCTAAAAATGCAAATATCTCAGAAACGCTAAATTAATGTAAACTGTGCTCAGGGCAGAACTCTGGGCGATTTGGCATCACCAACATCTGTGATACACGTTATTTAGTAAATGGCAATTGGACTAGAGAAAAATGATGGGTGAAAATTTTCTCCAGGTTTGACCACAAAAAACACCTATAGACTCCAATGTGTTATAAAAAAAAAAGTTGCTTCGACTTTAATGTGTTTCACACATTTTCACTTTTTTATGGCGAAGGGAAATGGCGTAGATTCACCCATGAGTTTAAACAGTTCTTGAGCTGGTTACATATCTAATGCAATGTACCTTCTAATGTCTCATGCTCCTTGTGAACATGTAATTGAACATGTATTTAGAAGCTGAGGCCTATTCTTTCCTTTTCTATCTGCTCTAAAGTGTCTCCTTGTTTTTTTCTTCAAGTATTTGGAAATGCGATTCAACAGAGCTGTCCGATATGCGGCAACAATTATGTACATTGTGCAAACGGTAAGAATTTTTCGAATGCAGAGGCATTTATAAACATTATAGTATACTTGTATGGTCTTAACAATATTAATGGGACAATTTATGTATTTATTCCATGCCACTTGGATCATACAAAAAGTTCTTGATCGCAAAGGACATTTTGAATTCAGTGTGTGTGCAAAATTGTGTGTAGCAAATGAAAGACATTTTCTGGAACCCACACTTTGGCTCAGAGATGTTTATGGCAATTGACAGATGCTCTTTAAAAACATATACTTAAACTGCCAGTACAATATTTGCTAAAACTATGGCACAACAAAGCCTTATTGCCCTGATCCAGTGGATTGCCATGTGCTAGAGGACTGTGCGTTCATGGACACTAATGATGGCAACTGGGATGTATTCTTTGCATTGGTAAATGGCCAACTATCTTACTAATCCACAACAATTACTGTAGTCTTCACATATAATTGATGCTCTGCTTCAATGATCCCCAACCAGTGGCTCATGAGCAGCATATTGCTCACCAACCCCTTGGATTTTGCTCTCAGTGGCCTCAAAGCATGTGCTTATTTTTAAATTCCTGGCATGGAGGCAAGTTTTGGTTACATAAAAACAAGTGAACTGCCAAACAGATGCTACTATAGGCCCAGTCCATATTGGGGCTACCAAACTGCCAATCGAAGCCCTTATTTGGCATCCCTAGGATCTTATTGCCTGTTTATGTTGCTCCTCAACTCTTTGTCCATTTGAATGTGGTTTACAAGTAAATAAGAATGTTGGAGTCCCCTACTCTATTTGATTTAGTGTTGCATGGTCCAGTGGTCCAGGCATACAATTCTAATGTTTCTTTTGTGGCCATGAAATACTGTAAGTCATGATAGAGGTTTTTTTGCTGATAATTTCCCTTGAATCTGCAAAATATCCCATTTATTTGCTTATTTGCGCAATTTGCAATAATCTTCTTTTTCCAAATGTTGTCTCTAGATACTTTACACTGGAGTGGTGGTATATGCTCCTGCTTTGGCACTCAACCAAGGTAGGTATTGTACAAATGCCAGAGTATTTTGGTATAATGGGACATTTTCTTCTAAAATTCAGTTAGTATGGGCTAGAGAGTCTACATTGCAAATTGTTGTCTACAGTTTGGGGGCAGATTTAACAAAATCTGAGTTCATGAAAAAAAAATGCGGAAGAAGAAAAAAAAAGCTGATAAAACGATTTTTTTTCTTGAATGCAAGCAGAAGTCTCATGCCAGCGAGAATCTCTTTGTCCCATTCATTTTGAATGAGGCTGAAAATCAAGAATGTTTTAATAAACTGGGAAAATAAATAAGTAATTGAAGTTGTCAGAGAACATTCCCATTGACTTCCCATTGACAGCTTTTACTTGCCAAGTTTTTTCTGGCAAATTTTTGTGGTTTTATTGTTTAATAAATGGCGACTATTCAGAGTTACAAAGAATATTCTCTAGTATATTCGTACTCATTTTTCTCGAATCATGAAAAAAACTAAAACTCGATTTTTGATAAAACGCCCCCTTTATGTACGGGTTGCTGAGATTAGTTGAATTAAAAAGTTTAAAAAAACAACAATTTGATTTGATGACTTGATGTGAATAATCATTAAAATGTCGTTATCCTTCGGACACAAACATGTGTTTCCAATACATTTTTGTTAATTCTGTAAAAACAGACGTAGCACTGCAATACTTATTTCATAACAGATCATTGTTGAAATTCTCTCCCAAGAGTATTGTAATCAATAGTTTTGTGGACTCATCAAAAAGGGCACATTTTTGCAAGAATATTATAACCTCGCATGAAGTGTTGGAGAAATGCAGCAGGCACTAAAACCATAAATGAGTAAACTGTATGCCATAAATTTATAAAACTGGCTGGGCAGGGAGGTTTTAGCAAAAGTGCAGTGACTTACACATCCTTGAGTCTAATGCAGCCAAAGAATTCTGCACATGAAATATAAGACAAACAATCTCACAAACAGTTATAAAATAAAACAGCATATGTATGTATCTGAGTAATAAGAGTGAAAAAGAAAGAGTGATGAGCCAGCTGAGTGGTTGCTTTAAGAATAAAATTTACTGGCCTGTTTATAAACATGTGAATCTGTGTAATTCTAGAGGTTTTTCCTACTTCGAAGAAACGCACAAATAATAAAAATAGAATGTTTGCTTATTTATTTAAAAAAAACTTGACTCAAGAAATCATAAAAATAAATTGACGGCCACAAATTTGGGAGTTTGCATGCTCAGAAATCTCAAAGACTATTCATTTGTGAGTTTACAAGCTCAAACCTTTTCAAAAAACTCATTCAATTGAAGAAATCATTAAAATATTGTCTAGGACAGCTCTTATTGACTTTTACATGACCTCACGTGTTTTTAGATGCTAAACTTTTATCGAGTTTTTCAAGTTTTTTAGCTTGATTTGAAGTTGTAATTTGAGTTTGGGAGTTTTAGCACAAAAACACTTGAATCTCAGTAAAACCCAAATTTAATGTTGATAAATCAGCCCCTTAAACAGTCCAACATTCATTCTATGAAGGCCAATATTGAAGTCCTTCCTCTTACTCTGCCCAAGAGGGATATCATGCAACTTTTGCATGAGGTCCAGTAACCCATAGCAGCCATTTTTCATTTCTCAGCCATCTCTTTGAAAGCAAATATATTTCTATGGTTTCTGTGGGTTACTAGATGTTTCAGATTAACCCTGGATATTTTTCTCATTGTATTTACTCTCCAAGGTCTGAATTTTATTTGTCTTTGATATTCCCAAAGAATAACTAAAATAATCTATAAAAAAGCCAACAAACTCTGAATTCTACTGTTAGGTTCTACATGAAGGCCAACCCATGAAATGGCTAACTGCACCATAGTGAATTGATTGCATACCATTATACAAAGTATTTGCTAGTAAGCAAGAACACTTGCACTTGTAAATCAGAGCAATCCAATGTCTGAGATGTAGAACAAAAACCTTTAAAGGGATACTGTCATTGAGAAAAAAATTTTTCTCAAAATGAATCAGTTAATAGTGCTGCTCCAGCAGAATTCTGCAATGAAATCCATTTTTCAAAAGATTTTTTTTATATTCAATTTTGAAATCTGACATGGGGCTAGACATTTTATCAATTTCCCAGCTGCCCCTGGTCATGTGACTTGTGCCTGCACTTTAGGAGAGAAATACTTTCTGGCAGGCTGCTGTTTTTCCTTCTCAATGCAACTGAATGTGTCTCAGTGGGACATGGGTTTTTACTATTGAGTGCTGTTCTTAGATCTACCAGGCAGTTGTTATCTTGTGTTAGGGAGCTGCTATCTTGTTACATTCCCATTGTTCTTTTGTTTGGCTGCTGGGGGGGAAAGGGAGGGGGTGATATCACTCCAACTTGCAGTACAGCAGTAAAGAGTGATCGAAGTTTATCAGAGCACAAGTCACATGACTTGGGGCAGCTGGGAAATTGACAATATGTCTAGCCCCATGTCAGATTTCAAAATTGAATATAAAAAATCTGTTTGCTCTTTTGAGAAATGGATTTCAGTGCAGAATTCTGCTGGAGCAGCACTATTAACTGATTCATTTTGAAAAAAATTTTTTTCCCCATGACAGTATCCCTTTAATGTAAATTACCAGTTTATGGAGAAACTGCTGTCTAATCTGAGCAACTCTTCTCAATATCCAAGACCCTGATTATCCCGAAGATTTGATCATTTTACATCGAGGCAATTAGTAACTTTGATAAAGATTTACAGCGGACTCCATTAAATCATATGCACTAAAAATAGATATAAAGGTACTTGGCAGCTATCAGATGAGTAATTAACTTTATTACAGTGTAGTTTCTTATGTAGAACCAAACTTTACTGCCTTATTACAGTTGTGCTTAAATTAAAGTTCATAAAGGCCCAAACCATCCTCCCCCCAGGCATAATATTTAGATTAGCGTTTTCCTCCAAAAATAAATGAGTATGCACCCTACAAAGACCCCTCTACCCACCCACATGGTACACTGGAATACATGTGTAGGCTTGCTCTAAGTCTAGTATCCTATAGCAACCAATAAGATGCTTGTATTCAAACAGAGGTCCTACACATTATACTTGCATAACATTTGGCAGTAGAATAATCGATAGAATAATAAAAAATTCATTGTTTCTATTCTTTCAGTGACTGGATTTGATCTTTGGGGATCAGTATTTGCTACTGGGATTGTCTGCACTTTTTACTGCACTCTGGTATGTATCAATAATAGCACAAATAAACAAGACTGAAAGGTGCTAGGGGGAAACTAGTCAATTGAAGATCTCCCCAATTATCAATGAGCCCTAATAACTCCTGGTAATTTAGTGTGGCCTGGCAACAATGGTAATGATTTACATTTTCAAATACATCGAAAAAAAAAACTAAGACGTGGGGTGGGGAGGAGTAGAGAACTCCTGTAGATCATTCCAGAGCTTAAGGGGAGAGAAAACAAGTAGCAATAGTATTTGAAGTGAAATAATAGAAACTATACCAGGTCATTCACTACAGCAGGGGCAATGTACAATTTTAAAGGCATAGTACAGAGTTTTACCAATAATGCAACATTTTCCCCATATTTCTAACGTAATTGAGGCCGTGCTTTAAGTTGTGTCTAAAACAATTGTGCCTGGTGTGTCAACATGGACCCAACTGTGTCTTTCCCTTATGAGTATGGAAGTTCAGGAACTCATATTGATGTAAGTATCTTGATCCATTTTGGAACACCAACTTGAAAAGCAAAGGGATCACTACTCTGGGGTAATGTGTTTAGAGCTGTAGAATCTGCAGCCTCTAATTGTTTTTGATCTACAAATCCCGACATTGATCAAAAGATGAAGATGACATAAACATGATTTTTTGTTTGTTTTTAGGGGGGCTTGAAAGCTGTTGTATGGACTGATGCATTCCAGATGGTTGTGATGATAGTTGGATTTTTATCTGTATTAATTGAAGGAACGATTCAAAATGGGGGGCCTTCTAAGATCTGGGAGACAGCCATGAATGGATCCCGAGTAGATATTGCTAAGTAAGTAAAAATATATTTCTATATTCAGTTACAGATGAAGCAGGGGTTAATGTCACAATGTGGAAATTGTCCTGTTACCTGTTTTGGCAACATATCGATTGACTTGAATTTCAGGAATCCCTGAGTTGTAAGTGTTTGTTTGCATGTGAGTTTTCTCTATATATATGTTTTCTCTCTGAAACATCATACAAATAATCTTTATCTGTCCTATAAACAGTTGGTTAATATGTCAACCAATTACCCCCACACGCAGGCCAAAAAGCTTGCAACTTAGTCATGAAGAGTCAGTATCTATTAGTCCATGTATGTCAACCATCACACGAATTCTACAAAGTGCAAGGCAAAGTTTTTTTGCACTTTTCACTCTACTTTGCATGCTAAATGAATTGCCTCAGGGCCCCTTATGAGTACAGCAATGTCAGTGTTTGGTAGCTCTGTATTCATGAGGTGCACACAAGGGGAGGCATGTGGTCTTCACCCCCACCAGCTCCTTACCTGCTCCCTTAACTTGCATGTCATTCATACTAGCATGTTAGTGTGCATTTGGGTGCACTGTCAACAATGTCAAGTCAAGTGTAAATGAGAACTAGGGGGACAGTTGTGAATGAGCCCCAATAATTAAAGGACTATTAACACCAACATGGAAATAAATCATTTGAGTTGATATACCAGCAATGTACATGTAAAAAAGCTTCTTTGATAATAGGTATGCACAACCTATCCAAAAGCCGTGCCAAACCAAACTTCATATAACGTATTTTTTTTTTAAATGAACACATATATTACCCTTGCACTGTAATTAACTGAAGTTCAATAAGTTTCTTCTGGCTGATAATAAGTAAATGATAGACCCATGTTCTGATGCATTGGTGCAAAGTCAACCCATAGCATAAGTAACAGAAAACTTAGATCTCAGCATATTGAAACCAGTTTTTATTGCAGTGAGGTAAAGACACTGATTTAGCAAATAATCTCTTTCTTGGAAAGCTGAACTGATAAAGAGTGATCATCTGATGAATCTACAACTGTCCTACCTACTGCTATGACTTTGGTCAGCAGTGTTGTATTCTAACACAGTGATGCATCTAAAAAAATAAGGCTATTTGGTAGCCCCTATGTGGACTGGCAGCCTGCAGGAAGCTCTACTTAGTAGTACTCTTAATTAGGTAAATAATTCTTGCCTCCAAGCCTGGAATTAAAAATTAAGCTCCTGCTTTGAGGCCACTGAGAGCAACATCAAAGGAGTTGGTGAGCAGCATGTTGCCCATAAGCCACTGGTTGTGGATCACTGCCCTAAGGTTAAGATGGGCAACCTGAAAAACTTCAATGTTCTCTGAGGAAGCCCTATCAGGAAATGGAATTGCTGGGTACTGCAGTTCACAAAAAAATGGACATTAATGGGTTGACCACTATTAACAACATTTGGTCAGTATGCCAGGGACAGTTGTCCAGGTGTGGCTACAACTTTTGCAGTCACATATAGGAGATCATATGAGTTTCTTGAAACTCCCATATTCAATAGGGCGCTTGCTGTCATATTTCCAGAGGGTTTCCTTGGACTCGGATCACTCCCAGGAAATCACCCATTTACCAAGTTTACCTGTACTTTGCCGAATGCCCAAGGCAATATAAGCTGGGGGTTCATGGCCCACCTGGGCCACCCCCTTCAGGGCCCACTACCTGCATTCCCTTTGTGAACTCTGCCCCCCAACCCATGCCCCATCGCCTACCTCTGTCTCCTCTTTGGACCTGCCATTTTCAGTCAGTAGGGAGGGCAGCAATCCTGGGTCAGTGGAAGGCCATGAGAGACCCATGCGGCCCTTCAGCAAGGTACAAGTGAGCAAAACTATAGCAGCTTGTACACTGGGTTTCTTTGTCCTCTGCACCTTGATCTACACTTGGTAAATGAGTCCCAGGGCTACCTTAAATTTACAGCACTATGCTCTGCACACAGCACCTCTCCACCTTTGTAATCCATGTCAAGACACTAAGGCGGGGTCATTGAGCCATGCTCTATCTGAAGTCATGGTAAAGGAGCCCTATTCTCTCAGTTGTCCTTGTCTTGAGATGCAAAATGTATAGTTACTGTTACACCGTATTCAGTAGCATCTTGGTTAATTAGTGCTTATTGACTAGCTAGAATTATTTTCAATGAACATGCTATTTGATAAAAAAAACCTGATAGTCAGATAGTTAAAGGGCAAGGTTTATGTTCATGGCTGATAAGGAGAGCAATACAAAAGATGCAAAATCATTACATTAAATCTTGGTGCAAAGCTTTTACTGACTTGCTTTACTCAGTTAAACTCCACCATTATAGATTAGGAGGGAGTTATTGTATATTTGCCGTATCACATACAAGAAGATAACACAAACTTCATGTACTGTATTCTACTTTTATAGCCATTAGACCTTAAAATTAGGACTTCAGATTTTTTTCTGCTATGATTGTGCTTGTCTATAAAAATTGTGAATGTGCATAATTTTTAATTTGCTCAATTTCACACTTTTGTAACGTTTTATTTGTATTCTTCTGTATATCAGTTTATAACATTGTGAGTTACACCTTTATGTTTACCATTTGGTATTGATGGCATCCTGTTAAAGCTCTATGGGCTGGCTAATGACACGTGGGGCTGAAACTTGACCTGCTGAAAAAGTAGGCCACTAATCAGCCCCAATGCTGGAACTAGCCCCTTACCTTGCCTGAGCCAAATTCATTGCATCAACCTGGATGCAGGCATATGAGAAACTCATGAGTTTGCATTCTGACATTCATTCATTGCATTCTGTAAAGGGTCATTTACAAACACAGTGTATGTCTGACACAACTGTGGCCAGTGTATAAAAAAAAATGTGCAACTGCCAGCTAAAAGTATTTGCAGTTGAAGCCAAGTCTGGATTAGCTTCGACTATCCATGCTCATATCCTCATCCTGGGAACAGGACATACCCTGGCAGTACTCTGCTTTGTATGACCGGGTACAGAAATTCAGAGCACTATAGGGGTTTCCCAATGGAGGAGGGTAGGAAGGAAACCTCAGGATGTAATTTAGGATTTATCCACTAAAATTGTTCCTGCTCTCGTATTTTGGAGTTAGTCATGGTTGTGTGTTCTCTAATGCTTCTGACTTCTGTTGACAAAGCCTTATAGACTAAGTCAGAGAATAAGCTGAATAGTCAGCAATTTAGTACTACTGATATACAACACAGATTACTGCAGTGGCTGGTTGCTCAATTAGTATTCAAATAAAGGGGTTGAATGATTCACTGGCCAAAGAGATTTTCAAACAATATCAACCCTATCACAATTTTAATAATCCAATTTTTATTTTTTTGCATTTTTATTTCTTAGTTTTGATGTAGACCCATTGAGAAGACACACGTTTTGGACCATTGCTGTGGGAGGCACATTTACATGGCTGGGAATCTATGGTGTTAACCAGTCGACAGTACAAAGATGTATTTCCTGCAAGACTGAGAAGCATGCTAAACTGTGAGTCTTACTAATGTATTGTTGTGTTCCATGCCTTTGTAATGGTTAGAAAAGTGTCTTTGTGTGTGTGTGTGAGTTGAATTTGAGGCAGTCCAAAGGAGTAAAACTAGAACATGGCTTTTGCCTTCACAGTATGATGTTCCCTTTTCATGAAAAAAATAAATAAATATATATATATATATATATATATATATATATATATATATATATATATATATATATATATATATACTTACTGACTACTGAGATATATTTTTGTTTAATTAAAATTAAATAAAGTTTAATTAAGTCAGCCATCAGTACCAGTTCACTATGTTAAAGGTGGCAAAATATTTAGGGCTGCAGCTATCAAACTGCACAAAAGCTGTCCCTAAACTCCACCGGCCCAGTGATACTTACACCATCTTGAAAGTCCAATTGGGCTTAAATTGCTAAACACACTCTTGTTGGGTTGGAAGTATTATGATCCTTCCATACTATTGCATGCACCCCAGCCCACCATGACCTTCTAATGCAGAATAGGTCAATAGTGCTGGGCCAGGGTGATTTCAGAGTAATATTGTTAAAATTAATTGGGTGCACTGCATAATTGGAAATTTACCTTAATTTATTGTCAATGTCACTGTTTGGTATGTCTAGTGAAGAGCCCTTACCCCAGCCCAGCCCTGCTCAGCTCATAATTGCACATGCCTTCTGTATAGTTAGTGAGGACTATGCCAGGTCTATACTAATAAAGATCTATATTGTCTGTATTGTGCAATGTTTTCCTCTTGGCCATGTTCTGGAACAAGGGCCCAACACTGGGTGATCTCAATGTCTCCACATCCTTTTTAATTTTGTCTTTTACAATAGGAAAACTCTAATTTTTGAGTGAAGTCCAATCCCAATCTTTTTTTAGATAACTCCCTAATCTGTTCTTTTTTTCAAGTGCACTCTATCTGAACTTGCTTGGACTGTGGATAATATTGGTGTGCGCTGTATTCACTGGACTAATCATGTATGCCCATTTTGTGAGCTGTGACCCTTGGACTGCAGGCTTTATAACAGCACCAGACCAGGTGGGAAACACATACTTATTTTAAACAGAGATTCGGATATGTTGCAGATATTTAGCAGAAAAGACTTAGGAATGACTGGACAAGTATGAAACGATGAGGGATATTTATAAAGATGCAAAACATTTAAATTCTCTGTTTTTGTAATACTTGGGGTCCTTAACAATCAAATTTTTTTTCCAAAAATTTGTGGATTTCCCATATTTTCAAAAATAGCTCTAAAAATTCAAGATTTATTAAGTGAAAAAAGCACGAAATCCTCTAATACAAAACTTTGCCAGATGAATGTTGTTGAGGTGCTACAGAAGTCAATGGGAGCTGTGCTGGTCCTATTGGACCATTTCAAATCAATTCGGACATTTAGAGGTCTTTTAAAAAAAATTTCTCTAGGAATTGTCCGAAAAACTCATTAGATGTTTTCAAGGTAGTCATATCTTTTTTTAGTGCATCGCTCAGATTCATTTTCAATCTGTAATTTTTGTATTGTTTTTTTAATAAATGTCATGACATTCATAGTTTTAGAGTTTGTGAGTTTAGTCGTGGTTTCAAAAACCACTATAATATGACCTTTGATGAATAGGCCCCAACAAGTGTAAAACACATGGTTTAAGAACAGGCTGATTTTTTGAAAAAGCAAATCTAGAATTCTCAAGATGAATGTATTGGTTTGAATGCATCTCGATTTGAGGTTTGAGTAGAATTTGATCCTCAGGAGAGAAATCTTTTGAATAAAATTTGTATCTCAACCTTCAATAAATCGGCCATTCTGTATAACTCTTGCTGTTTTTAAGGTTCCCTTCTCTACCTCTGCCATTTCCCTTAACTTACTAACACTAGTAGAACCACAATTTTAGATGACCAGAAAAAAAATTTAAAATATGGGAAAATGTAAAATCATGGAAATGCAAAATTCATTATACATAATATATTGGTATATACATATATTTTGACCACAAAATGCGGTAATATGAGGGAAAACTTATAATCAGGGCATGCTAATGTTTCACTGTATATGTAAATATACAGTAGGATGAAACTCTTGGGGGCAGATTTACTAAGCTCAAGTGAATGGTTTGAATTTCAAAAAGTTCGAATTTCGAAGTAAATTTGTAGGTACTTTGACCATCGAATAGGCTATATTTGACCATTCAACAACAATTCGAAGTAAAAATCGTTCGACTATTCGACCATTCAATAATCAAAGTACTGTCTCTTCGACTTCATACTTCCAGAGTTTTTTTTGGACGAATAAAAATCCTTCGATCGATCGTTAAAAATGGATTCAATCGTTCGATCGAACGATTTCTTTTCGAACGCTAAATTTGGTGAAAAATCCTTTGGCTTCAATATTCGAAGTCAAAGGATTTCAATTCGAGGGTCGAATTTTGAAGTTTTTTTAACTTCGAAATTCGACCCTTAGTAAATCTGCCCCTAGAAGTACAGCACCACAAATCTTGTTGAATAAAAAGCTCCCTTAGTGTAGTGCATGAATTATAAATGCTACTTGACTTTACATCATTTACAATACTATCTCAGAACAAACTCTTTGCAAAAATTTATTTTTCTGATGTACAGAAATTTTTTTACACCACTGCAAACCCCCCATTTATAGATTATATACATTATGCAGTATCACTAAAGGCAAAATTATAATTTTAAAACAAGGCAGAAATTCAGAGCTTTCTTTAAGGGTGGGCATCTGCCATGGGTCCTGCAGCCCCAGCCATACAGCAGTGCAGAGCATTACCCAAGGACTTCTTATAACTTTATCTTTTTTTTAGATGATGCCATATTTTGTAATGAACATATTTGAAAAAATGCCGGGGCTTCCTGGACTATTTGTTGCATGTGCCTTCAGTGGAACATTAAGGTAACTTTTATTTCGTCATCATCATACTATTAAAATGGAATAAAAGAGAATGTATAGTCTATTCATAAGCAGGACTTTGTGTTTAATTAAACATAAGAGTAGGCTACACATAGGACATTACTTATCAACAAAGCTTCTGTTTACAAATATGAGTGGGAAATGGCAAGCTGCTTCATTTTTGGATGTAGAATTCTATATTATTCCCAGAATCCCAATGAAACAATCAGTGTCGGACTGGACCACCGGGATACCAGGAAAATTCCCGGTGGGCCCAGGTGTCAGTGGGCCTCTTGCTTCTAACCATTTGCTCTATTTCATGATCATTCCCTATTCCTTTATGGTAAAAAAGAGGCTTAATAATGGAAGTATAGTAATAATAATAAAGTACAGTAAGTATATATAAAAGACTAGGAGAATAAAGAGGTTGACTACAGAGAGGAGGAATAATCGTTTGGTCACCGTTTACCGATGGGCCTACCATCTAAAGTTTTCTGGTGGGCCCCTGGCATTCCAGTCCGACACTGGAAACAATGAAGGCTTGAAAAAAATGTTAGAATAAGAGACTGGAATATGAAAAGGGGAGGGTTTGAATAGAAAGATGAGTACCGTATATACTCGTGTATAAGCCGACCCGTGTATAAGCCGAGGTACCTAATTTACCTAAGAAAACTGGAAAAATGTATTGACTCGTGTATAAGCCTAGGGGCCCCATGTCAGATTTCAAAATGTGAATGTGACCCAGCCGCAACAATTGGGGGACACTGGGCAGGTACCTGTTACTGTCTGTGACTGACTGTGTCGCCGACCGGATTTCATGTTTGCTTCCCTCTGCCACCCCTATTTCATGTTTGCTTCCCTCTGCCACTTCCCCCCCCATCTGTCGCTCTCCCCACCCTGGCTGCTCTTCCCTCTGTCCTTCCCTCTGTCACCTCTGCTCTTCCCTCTGTCCTTCCCTCTGTCACCTCTGCCCCAGCCGGACTGCCTGTGACTGCCTGTGTCGCCGCCCGGAGCAGGTCCAGGAGCTCCGGGCGGCGCGTCCTTCCCTGCCGGCGTTCGCTTTCAAAATGGCGGCGCCCATGGCCGCCACGTGGGTAGCGGCCGGCGCCGCTACCCACGTGGCGGCCATGGGCGCCGCCATTTTGAAAGCGAACGCCGGCAGGGAAGGACGCGCCGCCCGGAGCTCCTGGACCTGCTCCGGGCGGCGACACAGGCAGTCACAGGCAGTCCGGCTGGGGCAGAGGTGACAGAGGGAAGGACAGAGGGAAGAGCAGAGGTATGACCCGCGTATAAGCCGAGTTTGAGTTTTTCAGCACATTTTGGGTGCTGAAAAACTCGGCTTATACGCGAGTATATACGGTAACAAAAAGTAGCAATAACAATAAAGCTGGCCAAAGGTGTAAAGATTTTTCAAAGATCCAACCATCTTCGTGAGACCACGATTATCTCGAAATGATCGTTTAAATGGACAATGTGTCCTACAAACGCTGATCAAATCAGCTTGGGTTTTTTATGCTTATTTATTTTTTTCCCGAAGATTTGCTTTCATGGGAAAAAATCCAATTTTCACGATTTTTTCGGATTTTTCATCTGATTTTAACGATTTTTTTGGATTTTTCACTGGAAAACTCAGATTTTTGCCTGAAAACTAAACCGGGTATTGCTCGAAACCCAGCACAAATCAAAAAATCATTGGGACTTCTCCCATTGACATATATGCAACCGGATTTTCTGATTCAGACTTTTCCATCCTCAGGGTTTAATAAATTCACAAAAATTTTTGATTTGTTAAAGGTCCGATTTTATAAAAACAAAAAATCAAGATTTTTTTGTGATTTTTTGCTTTCGGAGTTTAGTAAATAACCCCCTAAATGGCTCACAGAGCATATGTTTTTTTAGATGGGGTCCGTTGGAAAAGTGTCAGGAATGTTAAAGCCAATTACTTGAAGAGTTCAAGCAGTTAAAACTGCTTAGGTGTAACAGCCAATCAAAGAGAACTCAGCGCAGGGAACGACAGGCAGAAGTCACTAGGCAGGCTGAAGTCGGAAGCAGGCAGAGATTGGTAGGCAGGCTGAAGTTAAACAAAGTCAGGGACAGGCCGAGGTCAAACACCAGAAGATCATAAATATCAAAAGCAAGCCTAATCACACAGGAAACGTTCACAAGTGAGAATCACAAGCTAGGAAAATAACCAAGCGCTGTTTACTTCCTCAGACGTCTATTTAATGGGACGATTTTGGTGCCAAACGGTAGGGCGCAGCGTGATGACGCTGTGCGTCAAACATAGCGCGTCCGCATTTGTTGCGACATGAGCGTCCGAATAAACGGTCGCACACGTGCGCGCAAAGACGCATGCACAGGCAACAAGCGCCAAGAATGCACAGAACCCTGCACACCCCTACGCCTGCGCACAGGCGAAGGCTTAGCTGAGTCCAGTGGTACTTTACTGAAAGACTCAGAATAAGTCAACAAATAATTCAAAAAACTATAGAAAAAAAAAAAGAAAACATCAAAGTCGCTTAGAATTAGCTATTCTAAAAGTTAACTTAAAGGTGAACCATCCCTTTAAGGGGAGGTGTAATAGCAGAGGCAAAAGATTTAAAAAGTATTTTTCCTTTCTAGTAGTCCATAGCCACCAATTTATGGTTATCGCTTCCTCTATTGGTAAAACTATCCTCAGTTCTGACAAACAATGAATTTTAAAAGATTTAAACATTTTATACTCTCCAAGGCCAGTAGCCTAATTATGCAGGAAAAAATAAGAGTATTTTTTTAGTTCTAAACACGCACATCCTACTGTCATATGACTTTAATATAACTCTCACAATTAAAAATGGAACAGCTAATCCCCTTATGTTAGATAAAGATAAGATAAGTGAGGTAGTTCTGGCAAGCTGGCTTCTGATTGGTGCAGATTTGGGTGAAATATTTTTGAAAGTTTCCCATATACCTTAAAATAGGAGGAGTTCCTGAACTCTACCATATATAAACATAAGGAGACAACAATAAGGAAACATCTTCATACTACATTATCAGAATTCCTGCTTTATTTGCATAAATACACCTATAAAACCAGCACATCATCTAAATCATATTTCCTCCTCCATGACCTACTCTTCCTCCATGATCTATTTATTTTATATGAATCATCACATGATGGGTTTAATTTCTTGCTTTTCCCTTCAAAACTCTTACATGATATGAAATGTGTCTGTCGCTTCTAGTACGGTGGCTGCCAGTATCAATGCTCTCGCTACTGTAACTTTTGAAGACATCGTCAAGAACTTTTTCAAGAATATCTCTGATAGGAAAAGTACTTGGATCAGCAAGGGATTATGTGAGTCACTTATATATCTCTGCTTGTTTCATGTTTGCAAGCCTCTTTCCCATATACATCCTCCTCCAGGAAGAATGTCCAAGAGGAAAAAGAAACATGGCCAACCCATTCCCTTTCATTCTCTAGGACGGGGGTCCCCAACCATTTTATACCTGTGAGCCACATGAGATGTAAAAAGAGTTGGGGAACAACACAACAATAAAAAAATGTTCCTGGGTGTCTCAAAATTGATTGGCCATTTAGTAGTCCCTATATAGACTGGCAGCCTACAGGAGGCTTTGTTGAGCAGCACACCCGGCTTTTATGCAACCAAAACTTGCCTCCAAACCAGGAATTCAAATAAGAACCCGCTTGTGGTCACTGGTAGCAATACCCGAGTTGGTGAGCAACATGCTTACAAGCCACTCAAAAGCCACTGGTTGTAGATCACGACTCTAAGGAAAACCTCTAGATGCTCCTGTAGCCATGGGCCAAATATAGTGAAATAAATACCAGTTTCTCTAAGGATGTTTAATAGGGTAACATATTGCCAGCCTTGGCTAAGCTCTTATCTCTTTCAACTAGTTAATAAATAAAAGTTAATAAAAGCTCATTTAAAGGAATAAAAATATAAGGCAGTTTTCACCTGCACTGGTAAAACTGGTGTGTTTGCTTTGGAAACACTACTATTGTTTACATAAATAAGCTTCTGTGTAGAAATGAGGGCAGCCATACAAAGGAGAAAAGGCTCAGGTTACATAGCAGATAAGCTCTGTAGAACATAATGGTGTATCTGGTATCCTCTGTTTAACCAGTGCCATATAGCCTTTTTTCAATTGCCACCATTGCTACTAAACAGCTTGTTTATATGAACTATAGTAGTGTTTCTGAAGCAAACAAATCAGTTTTACCAGTGCAGTGCAACACTATATGATATTTTCATTAATTTAAAACACTTTAGTTTTTTGGTGTTACTGTTCCTTTAAACAATGGGCTCCACCAGCAGCTACAGCCACAGTCCATGCCCATGAATGATTGTACGTATTAGTGATATGTCATGGACGTGGGATGTATGTATGAACAGCAGTATCTGTTTTATTCTAGGTGTTTTGTTTGGTATTCTGTGCACTGTAATGGCCGTTGTAGCATCCTTTATGGGTGGAGTTGTGCAGGTAAGTAGTACTACATCTTGCCTATATAGTGGTGCTGTCCTGCAGAATGGGATAGCTGCCTGGACCATCTACTTGATAAGATTCTTATTTGATATGACATTGGGCAGCTGTAATAACCTAATGAGGCATTGCATGACACTTTTGTATTTCCAACAATATTTTCACCTAATCGAATACATTTTTTCCCCATAGGCTGCTCTAAGTATTCATGGAATGTGCGGGGGACCTATGCTCGGCTTATTTACGTTGGGCATCATATTCCCATGGACAAACTGGAAGGTAAAGCCATAACTCCTTTGACCATTTAGCACTAGTTATTTAAGTGACTTAAGTGAGATTTTCATCAAGCAGATACCATTTAGCCCTATTTAGTTAAAGGGGGAGTTCAGCTGAGTTAATTTTTAATTTGATGTAGAGAGAGATATTCTGAGACAATTTGTAATTGGTTTTCATTTTTATTACTTGTGGTTTTTGAGTTATTTAGCTTTTTATACAGCAGCTCTCCATTTTCAGCTATTTCAGCAATCTGGTAACTAGGGTCCAAATTACCCTAACAACCGTGCATTGATTTGAATAAGAGACATGAATAGTAGGGGTCTGAATGGAAAGATGAGTAATAAAAAGTAGCAGTAACAATACATTTGTAGCCTTACAGAGAATTTGTTGTTTAGATGGGGTCAGTGACTCCCATTTGAAAGCTGGAAAGAGTCAGAAAAAAAGGAAAATAATTAAAAAACTATATGAAAAAAAAATAAAAATTGCTTACAATTGTCCTAAAAAATACTAATAGTTAACTGAAATGTAGTGATGGGCAAATAAATTTGGCTGGCATGAATTTGCGGCGAATTTCCGCGACTCGCCGCCAGCGAATAAATTTGAGAATCTCACGGTGAAAATTTTCGATTTTCACAATTTTTTCAGGAAAATTCAGATGTTCACGATTTTTAAGAGAAAACCTTCAAATTTCATGATTTTTGAGTGAAGTCCTTAAAATTTCACGATTTTTGAGTGAAATCCTTCAAATTTCACAATTTTTGAGTGAAATCCTTCAAATTTCAAAATTTTTGAGTGAAAACCTTTAAATTTCAAGATTTTTTCGGGAACTTTCCAATTTCACGATTTTGCGCAAATTTTTCTCTGTTTCGCTAATTTTGCGGGAAATTCGCCCATCACTACTTAAAGGTGTACCTCCCCTGCTAATAATTAACTTAAAGGTAGTGATGGGCGAATAAATTCGCCTGGCACAAATTTGCCGCGAATTTCCACATTTCGCCGCCAGCGAATAAATTCGCGAATCTCCCGTGAAAATTCGCCGGTGAAAATTTTCGATTTTCACGATTATTTCAGGAAAATGGCAGATTTTCACGATTTTTAAGTCAAAACCTTCAAATTTCACGATTTTTGAGTGAAATCCTTCAAATTTCACGATTTTTGAGTGAAATCCTTCAAATTTCACAATTTTTGAGTGAAATCCTTCAAATTTTATGATTTTTGAGTGGAATCCTTCAAATTTCACGATTTTTGTGTGAAAACATCCGATTTACACAATTTTTTTTGTGAAAACGTTTGAATCTAAAGATTTTTTCGGGAACTTTCCGATTTCACGATTTTGCACAAATTTTTCACCGTTTCGCGAATTTTGTGGGAAATTCGCTAATTTTTCGCCCATCACTACTTAAAGGTGAACCACCCCTTTAACATAAGTTGCTATTACTCTAGTCTCCATTGCAGCTTTTGTAGCACCCAAGCTTAATTTGTAGATAGAATAATACAACTGTTTGCTTAGACAAAGAACTGGAGAACCATTTTTGGCACTTAGCAACTAATGCTGAATTGTGGGGAGAATTGGCATTTGGGAATTTCTCAGAGGTCAAAATTTCTAATTAGAAAAAAGTGCCTCTAGTCCTAATTAGTCCTAATCAGAAATGTTTCATGAAAGCATGTACCGTCCTTCATCTTAAAATTACAAAAAAAATAATATTTAATTTTTGCTAATAGCCTGCATTCCTTTTATAGGGGGCATTAGGAGGTCTCATGATCGGATTCACCATGTCTTTTTGGGTTGGTATTGGAGGATTCATTTTCCCTGCCCCAGTATCTAAAACGATCCCACTTCTATTGAGAACCGATGGGTGCCTGCTAGCCAACATGACTGTTAATGCAACAGAGACAATTTCAACAACAATTGCTTCAGTACTGGCCACCACTCCACCTCCGGCAAGGTAACATTATATTGTATAACGTGTCTCTCTTATATAACTCCCATGATGGGAAATTAATTGTACAGCGGGATGCAACATCACTTGGGTTGTCAATACTTTTATAGGGGTGGTTCACCTATAAGTTAACTTATAGAATGGCCAACTAAGCAACTTTTCAATTGGTCTACATTATTTATTTTTTAATTATTTGCCTTCTGCTTCTGACTCTTTTCAGCTTTCAAATGGGGGTCACTGACCCCATCTAAAAAACACAAATACTCTGTAAGACTACAAATGTATTGTTATTGCTACTATTGTTATTGCTACTACTTTCTATTCAGGCCTCTCCTAATCATATTCCAGTCTCTTACTTAAATCAATGCATGGTTGCTAGGTTAATGTGGATCCTAGCAACCAGGATTGCTGAAATTGCAAACTGGAGAGGCACTGAATAAAAAGCTAAATAACTCAAAAACCACAAATAATAAAAAATGTAAATCAATTGCAAATGATCTCAGAATATCACTCTCTACATCATACTAACGGGCATATTTATCAAGGGTCGAATTTAGAGTTTATGGGAGTTTGTAAAATTTCCCACAAACTTGAAATTTGTAAAATTTCCCACAAACTTGAAATTTGAAAAACAGACGACCAAAATTTATTAAAAAATTAAAATTTTATAAATTCGGGTGAATAGGATCGACCTGCATATTTGAATCAAACTTTTTTTCTTTTTAAAGTCCACCAAACAACTCCAAATGGATTGTAGGAGGTCCCCCATAGGCTAAAACACAAATTTTCCAGGTTTTAGATGGCAAATAGTTGAGTCTGAATTCTTAAAGGGACAGTACATGATATCTTTTGAAATTTGAATGTCACACTTTTTTTAACTCAAATCAAATTTGGACTATTCCCTAGTCAAATTACACTAAAATAAACTCAAAATTTGAATTTTCAATTTGACCCCTAAAAGTTAACTAAAAGGAGAACTTTAAAACACTTTTTAAAACACTACTGATTACACTGGCAGGCTTGACAACAGAAGCAATATTTTCCTCTGTAATTGATGTATTTAAACATTTCTGACAGTCAACAGTTTGCATGTATTTGGATAAGATATGATGGTTTACTTAGTTAACTGTATAATCCATTATTTCCAGGTCATTGTTAGCAGATAACTGGTACAGCTTGTCCTATCTGTACTACAGTGCTGTTGGATGCCTAGCATGTATTATATCTGGGCTGCTGATTAGCTTTGTTACAGGTAAGAATTCTTACTTCCTGACTGTTTTCAGTACGTTCTTCTGCAGAATATATTTATTTATGAGTCATGTCCCAAAAAGGGTTGCCAATTTAATGTGGGTCGGTAAGTCACAATTTACAGAATATTTTTAGTTTGCAGACAATATTAATTTATCTGCAAAACTGAGATTGGTCCACAGTTGTTATAATATTGTACACCCAAAAATAAGTTACAGTATGTTGAATATGCCCTACAATACTATCAAAAGGCTGCATATTAGAAGTGCATCTCAATATATCTCTTTGTCGGCACAAGAGCAGGGTAGGACAGTGCTTCCTAGAGTTCCCCCCAATGGCAGAGGTCCCTATCCTATTTTAAAGTTTCTGTGGTCTACTCTGGAATTAGCCCCAAAAATCAAATCATTTCTGACTTTTCGGCCAAAAATCCAAAAAATTGGGGTTTTCGGGAAAGAGCCCGAAAAAAACAATGCGGGGGAAAAAACTCGTACAATTTGGGTTTTCATTCAATTTTATTGAGTTTTTACCTTAACCGATTAAATCAAGCTTTTTTTAATAATAAATAAGGTAAAATCAGGTATTAGAATTTGGTCATGGTTTTTTTATTTAAATAATGAGATAAATTCTGTTTTTTTTTTGTAAACAACCCTCTTAATGTCATAAATGTTATTGCTGTGATATGGTTTAGTGGTGGAAATAAGTGAGAGCTGAAGGCAATTGTTATGGTTTGCAACACACCAGAGCCTAAGCCTACTTTGAGATTGCATGGTTCCCTGTGTCAGGGAAATTTAGTTACTGGAGACCACTTGAAGTGAAAGACAAAGTTTTTTTTGACACAAACTCTGTGGATTATGAATTCACAAAGCGTTAGGACCCAGAACAAAGCAATCACAGAGTTTTAATGGACTCGGAGTTACCAATGGGAGAGAATAGGGATATCTCTCCACAGCACAGAAAAGCAAAGAACTGCTCTTACAGCCAAGCAGGTGGCTCTGCCTCAAGGCAAGGGTACTAGTGACCTAGGCTATCCCGAGAACAGAATCCATCCAAGTCAGTGGGCTCAAGTGATAATCTACATAAACAGAATTTAATTCTATTTCACCTGGAAGATAAATTGATCCTGCCCAGGAGTACAAAGAACTTAGTGGGACTCCTAACCAGTGTGGAATATCAATACATCAGTGCAAAATCGTTTCCAAGCTGTTGGTGGTGTTGGTTATTCTTAGAAGTGCACAAGGAACTGTTCTTTATTTAGAAAACAAAAAAAACAACAAATGCCTGTTCTTGCTAGTTAATGCTAGTTAGCAAATAAACTTAGGCACTGCCCTAGGCATTTCAAAAGAACCTTTTGACACCATATGGGAAAATGTTATTGATCCTTTAAATGTTAATACCTGAGTATTAACCTAAATTTCAGTATCAATCTGACATTAGTATTGAGCATTTATTTTTCCCCATTTTATGTACCAGTGCTTTTTATAATCTTGACTATCTGCCTTTAGCAACCAAGGTTTGGTCTGAACCCTAAACTTTACCTTATGCAGGTCATGAACATGGAAAGAATATTAAGCCCCTGTTGATAAGGCCCGTCTGCAACCTTTTCTGTTTCTGGTCCGACAAATACAAAACCAAATGCTGGTGTGGCGTGGAGCATGACAGAGAAGAAGAAGACTTTGTAAGTATATTTTTTGTTAGAGTTTAATAGAAAAGAAAAAACATGTTGAAGCAATATTGCAATGCCTCCAACAAATGCTGGAGAAGGTGTGGCCATGTAGGTAACTCTGTCAACTTCTAGTGAAAAGGCCCAGAAATCTGTACATTTTGGAACAACGTCGATGAACAGATTTGTCAGATCCTAGCAATTCCCATCACTCTAATTCCAACTTTAGCTCTTGTCTTCTTCTGGGAATAGTACAAGCAAACATACCCAACAAACCCCTTTCACTTCTATACTTCATCATTCTTATTAGATCATTAATCGCCAGGCCCCCAAGTGTTAATCTACTATTCACAGACACACAATCTGAACTAGAATAATACAATTGTACAAAAGTATTTAAATAATTGACCTGCCAGACTGCCTGGAGAGAGCTACCTACCACAGGATCATCTTTAATAGTGATCTGATATTGCACCAAGTGGCCTCAAAGGTAATAACTATCTTGAGGTAGTGTTGGACTGGCCCACCGGGATACCAGGAAAACTTCCAGTGGTCCCAGCTGTCAGTGGGCCTTCATGCTGCTAAACATTTGGCCTATCTCATGGCCATTCCCTATTTCTATGTGGAAAAAAAGAGGCTAAATAGTTGGAAAACTAGATTATAGTATGTAAAGAGAGAATAGGAGAATAGAGGTTGAGTGAGAAGAGGAAGAATAATCGTACTGAGTCTTAGGTTTTTTGGTGGGCCCTTGGTCTAAGGTTTTTTGGTGGGCCCCAGGTCTAAGTTTTTGCATGAGCCCTTTGTGTCCTAGTCCGACACTGCCTTGAAGGCAAGATTTAGAGGCTTATGGATAAAGAATATTTTCAAACAAAGCCCCATAAGGTCTAATAGTCCTCTAAGTGCTACCAAACAACTATCAGGACCCAAGGCACCAAGCTAGCAATATAAGTATTGCATATCTAAATCTACAGCAAATCTCTATCCACACTGGTTTGGTATACCCCATTCCATCCTTCTCTTGCCTTTTTGCTGTATCTAGAGTCTTCAATATCTCTATCTCTCCCCAGTTTTTGAGTTGTTGTAAGAAGCATCAATGACAGTGATAAATAATGTCCTAATCACTATGAATAACACACTGTTTGATAATTAATTATTCGTCCTCTGTGTGTGTAAGACAATATTTAAGGAGTGAGGGGAAATCTGTGTCACAATTATGCCTAGTGGACAATACAGCAGCTACAATGACAAGTACTTCCAGCTCCTGCTTCTTCAACTTTACGCTCAAAAAATAAGCATAATGTTAAATAAAGGTGGGATTGATGGTAGTTTACTTACAGAAAGGTTTTTTTCTCAATTACTAAATGGACTTCTTTGAGCCAGAGAGGAAGCTTTGGTCATTTAATGCTTTTTGTCATTGTATGACCACACAAATTTTTTTCTGCCGCATATGCAGCTTTAACAATTTTTAATCAAGATTATGAACTCTGAGAGATGTAACACTGTACTGTTTGAATTAAGGGTACCCATATGGTAGGTTTTGATCTACCTGTAGATCTTAAGCTGATGACCAGGTGATCACAGTAGTAGATCATTGGACAAAACAGGTCCGTTAGATCACCCTTCCGGATACTTCACTTCCTGAAGACGGCCTGAGTCAGCGTTTCGAAACGTTGAAATACATTTTCCACTATTTTCACCATTTCAAGACCTTGGAGTGCGGTTTTATTTTTTGGATTATTTTTTTTGGAATATATATATATATATATATATATATATATATATATATATATATATATATATATATATATATGAAACTACAAGCATTTTTCAAATCAAACTATTGAAACAGGCAAACACTTACCAACGGTAATAAACAGAACAGCTAACAGTCATAAAATATCTTCAACAATAAATAGGTACAAAGTTTAGATCTCACTTAGTTAAACTATTTGACTTTTGCTCTGTTTCCAGATATTTTCTAGATTTTAATCTGCTTTAATCATTAATAGTTAAGAGGAACATGATCTCAAACCTGTGAAATTCTATTCCGACTATTTATAACGTTCAAGGGTAGATGTACTGAAATTCAAACTGTATAATTCTAAAGGATTTTTCACAGCCGGAATGTTAGCACATTCACAAAAAAAGAAAAAGAAAAAATAAATACATTTATCAAAGCAGATTTTGGCATTTGGTGAGTTCTAAGCACCCGGGAATTATTTTGCTCTATGGGATGTTAAAGGAATTGTTCAGTGTAAAAATAAAAACTGGGTAAACAGATAGGATGTGCAAAATAAAACATGTTTCTAATATAGTTAGTTAGCCAAAATGTAATGTATAAAGGCTGGAGTGATTTGATGTATAACAAGTCAGTCAGAGCACTACTTCAGCTCTCTTGGTTTACACTGACTGGTTACCCTGGTTACCAGGCAGTAACCAATCAGAGACTTGAGGGGGGGCCAAATGGGTCATATCTGTTGCTTTTGAATCTGAGCTGAATGCTGAGGGTCAATTACAAACTCACTGAACAGAAATGTACCATGTGGCCCCCCTTCAAGTCGCTGACTAACTCAGAGTTATAGAGCTGAAAAGCAGGAAGTTGGATTCTGGCTGTTTTATTAGACATCTGTTCACGCCAGCCTTTATACATTACATTTTTGGCTAACTAACTATATTAGAAACATTTTTTATTTTGCACAGCCTATCTATTTACCCAGTTTTTATTTTCACACTGAACTATTCCTTTAAAGCTAATAGACAGCTGATCTCGAATACCCATTTGCATTATGATATCCATAATGCAAATTTTAAGCAGGAATTAACATTTTGGAAAGTTTTGTTCCAGTGTGAAAGACATCATCTGAAATAAGTGTTGTGTCAAAGTAATGGGATTTCACCATATTATATCAAGTCAATTATATTTCAATATAACAATTTCACTTTAAGATACTGATATGATTTTTTTATGCTTTGTAAGTAGGAATCAAAACAGAATTCAGTCCACCCTCAATTGGTGCAAGTGTAGAAGGACCAACTTGACTGTGCATGTGCTAATCGAGGATGGTACCTACCTGAGCTCCATTGCCAGATTTTTTCGGAAGTGACGTTGGACTTTTTTTTTAAATAATTTACCATAAAGGCATCCAACGACAACCCCCCAGATCTGCAGCCTTAGGCAGGGGCTCTTGAGTGCCTTTATAGTAAATATGGCCCTGCTTAGAAATAGAGATCATATTTAGCCGGTTTTTCCATTTTAAGTCTGACTTGACCAGTCAACAGGAGTCTCAATTTACTGTATTACTATATTTACAGATGTGGTTGACCTTTAAGTTAACTTCAAGTATGTTGTAGAATGGCCAGTTCTAAGCAACTTTTTAATTGTTCATCATTATTTATTTTTATATAGTTTTTTTTCATTCTTTGCCTTCTTCTTCTGACTCTTTTCAGCTTTTAAATGGGGTCTGACCCCATCTTAAAAACAAATGCTCTGTAAGGCTACACCTCTCCTCTCCAGTATTCATGTTCCAGTCTCTTATACAAATGAATGTATGGTAATGCTAGGGTAATTAGCAACCAGATTGCCAAAACAGCAAACTGGAGAGCTGCTGAATAAAAAGCGAAATAACTCAAAAACCCCAAATAATAAAAAATGAAGACCAATTGCAGATGGTCTCAGAATATCACTCTCTACATCATGCTAAATGTTAACTCTTTTAAGCCAGTTCTTGCATTTAGGGACAGGTTCTAAGAAGTTTTGTAATTATTTTATTTCTCTTTACTAATAGGACCTTAAAGATAACCCTGAAAGCGACGTCAAGATGACTGTGACGGAGAAATCCAGCCAGAATGGATACGACAACAACTCCTGCAAGAAGCTTCCACCTGGTTATAATGAAGAAGAGAAGTCGTACACAAATGTGAATGAGGAAAAAATCTCTTATATGTAGTGATAGTGAATAAAGCATCGAAAACGAATCCCCAACTGTTATTCAGATGGAGCAGACTCATGGCACACCAGTCATTTACAATTCAGTTGGAAGATATCACCTCTGGATTGGTTTCTGTGTGTGCAATATAAGCCTTCCTTCCTTTGTACGCCTGTTGGGTCTGTACGAATTGTAACTAGGAACTGTATAGTATTTATCCATTTTTATGTTATCTTGGAATCAGCTCGTATGTCAGCGATTATGAAGAGAAAGTCACCCATGCAATAACTGTATTGGGCACAGAAAAACATGTAGAAAATACCCATTTTTTTAAAAAAATTACAAATTGGATATTACTGGACTGAAGCATTATAACAATATTTGATGTCATGTAACTGTAAGGGGGTTATTTATTAAAGTCTGAATTCAAGTTTTTTTAACTATAAAATCCAAATTATTAGTGGGAGATTTATTATACCCCGAGGATGGAAAAAGTCTGGATCCAAAAATCCAGCATCTAAGACCTGCCGAGGTTGTATATAACTCAATGGGAGAGGTCCCTATGCTATTTGGAAGTTGCTATGGTCTGTTAGCCTGATAATAAGACTATATTGTACTTTTCGGGCAAAAATCCCAACAATTCTGGGATTTCGGGAAAAAGCCAGAAAAAAATTGAGCTATTTGGGAAAAAACTCGTACGATCCGGATTTTCGCTACATTTTTCCGTGTTTGTCCCCGATCTGATTAAATTGTGATTTTTTTTTTTAATAATAAATAAGGTCCAATCGGGGATTCGCGTTTGGTCTGACTTTGTTCTTCAAAATAATCAGAAAAATTCGGACTTTGATAAATAAGGCCCTCAATGAATGATGTTTTTGTTGTATTATTTTGCCTGATTTAAAAAAAATAAAGAGATATTAGTTTATTTAAAGTGGTACTAAAGACAATATTTTGCTTTTATTTTACTATTCAACCAGCCAAAAATATAATATCATTGGCTGCTTTCTCTTATGCGCACACTCTAGAGGTAATATATGTTCACAAGTGCAGTTAGCAAATTGCAGTTTTGAGCACAATTGCCATGTTTCGCAGTTTTTGACCCCCCAGAATTTGCTGGGGGCATCTGTGCCCGGGGGGGGGGGGGGTTGTGTCTGTGGCAGATGCATCAAAATGCACTTCTACTTTGTCACAGATCAGACACAATGGTGCCGAATATTTTCAAGGTCCTATTGGTGTCATTTCCGGTGTTCAGTGTGAGAGGGAGGTCCAGAGCCTGGAGCATCAGTCCATGATTTGGAACAAGACACAGGAGGTTCTCCAAATGACTCCCAGTTAATATATAAAATACATATACATATAAACAAACCTAAACTAACTTGCTTAAATGGCAAGTTTACCCAAAGGCAACTGATCGACCAACCTGTCTTTGCTGGGGAACTAAGACTTCTGCAACATTGTTTGAAAAGTAACCCGCAGGAGTTAAGCAAATTCTGCTTTCAATAGCACTTGATTTTACAAATAACTTTAAAAGCACTGAAAAATTGTAGTAAATGTATATTGGAAAGTTGCTTAGAAATATTTTTTCTTTTATTAGGCAAACTTTAATTTTGGTTTTTACTTGCCCTTTAAAACCCATAGAACATTTGTAATGAATGTATAATGCAAGGTTGCTTTGAAAAGTTTTCTTTTATTAGGCAATCATTTTTTTTGGGAGGTTGACATTCCATTTAAATAAAAATTCAATTCCTCTAGTCTAAATGGGTGGCCTCATGTGCAGTGATCCTTTTTATGGAAAAACAGATCTGTCTATAATAACCCTCTAATGTACATGTACAGAGTAATCATGTCTCCTTGCAGAGAAAACAACCCCAACCTTGACAGTCTCCCCTCATAATTTAAGTCTTCCATCCCTCTAACTAGTTTAGTTGCACATCTCTGCACTCTCTCCAGCTCATTTATATCCCTCTTAAAGGGGAAGGAAACCTAGTCGGCGCAAACCACCCACCCCCCCTCCCGTGTGTTACCCACCCTCCCTCCTCCCCCCTGGCCTACCCGTCCCGCTGGGCAAATGCCCCTAACTTGTTACTTACCCTTCTGCGCAGGTCCAGGGAGTTCACAGACGACATCTTCTTCCACGCGATCTTCTTCCTGCTATAAAACGGCGCATGCACAGTAGGATCATTTCGCCGGTACGATCTACTGCGCATGCGCGTGACTTTTGGCGCATGCGCAGTAGATCCGTACCGGCGAAATGATCCTACTGCGCATGCGCCAAAACGCCGTTCACAGCAGGAAGAAAATCGCGTGGAAGAAGATGTCGTCTGTGAACTCCCTGGACTGGACCTGCGCAGAAGGGTAAGTAACAAGTTAGGGGCATTTGCCCAGCGGGACGGTAGGCCAGGGGGGAGGAGGGAGGGTGGGCAACAAACGGGTGGGGGGTTTGCGCTGACTAGGTTTCCTTCCCCTTTAAGGACTGGAGTCCAAAACTGCACTGCATACTCCAGGTGAGGCCTTACCAGGGACCTATAAAGAGGCATAATTATTAGTGATGGGCGAATTTATTCATCAGGCGCGAATTTGCGTGATTCACCGGTGGGGAAAAAATTAGCAAAACGCCCACAAAAATACGCTGGCGAAAATTCGCCGGCGTCAAAAAAATTTCAGAAAAAAACGGACGCCGAAAATTGAGGCGCTGAAATTCGCAAATTTTTCGGCGAAACGGCGCAAATTTGCCCATCACTAATAATTATGTTTATAATCACAGGTATACCAAGACCTTGTGAATGAGGATTATTATATGATACACCCAGAAGTATTAGACAGAATCAGAGAGAATTGGAAGCTCAGTTCCCCAGCGTTGGCGAGGCATTGGGTTAGTATTTCTAAGGAATGCTATTCTATGGATAACATTTAATCTCTTTTTCTGCTCTGGATGAAAAACCTAATACTGAAGTCCAGATAGGGAGGAATGCGGGACACTGGGTACCTTTGAATCGGAGCAGGGTGACTATTATGAAATGTTGTATAAACTGTAAATCATATAACCTTGCTGTGAATAGATGCAGGGTCAGACTGGACCATTGGGGGCCCACTGGGTTTTTCCAGGTATCCCGTTGGCCTAGTAAGACCTTGAATATATGGAATCCATGACCAAAACAAAATAATAACATAAAATTGCTTTTGGAACCTTAAAAAAAATCTTAAAAATTACTGCTTTGAGCTAAGGGGGAAGTAAATGTAAATGGTTTAATGTACAGGTGGTCAATAACTAAACTAACTAAACTAAAGCCAAACTGTTTTAAAACTGCGCGTTCTGTAGAATCACACTTGTAGTAGATGTGTATACAAAACTAATCATGAACCCTTTTTATTATTGTATTATTATTGTACAATATGTCTGAAGTAATAATGATAAACCATATTTTCAATGTTTATATTACCCATCTAATTCTGCAGGAAATGGGCAGCGGTATGAAACTCATAATAATTCCATTGGAAAAAAACAATAATATCATTTTCCACAAGATGGTGCTCTTGTACTTCTTTCCATAAAAGCCGAAAAACATTCAATTGAAAATGTCTTGCATCGTGCACCCTGAAATGATCATTGACACCATAAATAGATTTGATTAATTAGGACTGATTTGCATCTGTACAAATATTTCTTTTTTTTATATGGAAGTGTACTTTTTTACTGTCAATTAGTGATGGACGAATCTGTGCAGTTTCGCCAAAACATCTGCGAATTTACTACGAAACGGCGAAAAAATTCACTAAAGGCATTGAAGTTAATGGGCGTCAAAATAATTTTGATGCACGTCAATTTTGACATGAGCATCAATTTTTATAAGTGCGACTATTTGGTCCAAACAATGGGCATCTGAATCATTTTGACGCGCAACAATTTTTATGTGGGCGTATTGTCACCGAAGTTTCGCGAATTCATTCGATTGCGGTGAAACATGGACGTTATATGCGAATTTGTGTCTGGTGAATTTATTCGCCCATCACTACTGTCAATGACTAAATCAATCAGTAAAACTGTTGTTAAATTTTTAACTTTCCCAGGGCCAACACTGTAGGAAAGTTGGACAATGTATTACAATGTGCATTCCCTGGCTCACAGCGGTGAAAGTCAAGAAAGAATGCCTACAGTGCTGGGTACATTTATCATAAAAAAAAGAACCGGTCTGGAATAAAAAGTTATTTCATTAAATTGCAGTACTTATCAACGTGAATAAGATGTTCCTTGTTTTTAATATTAATAATGACTATATTAACTTTTAGTATGATGTAGAGAGTGATATTCTGAGGCAATTCGTAGTTGGTTTCATTTTTATTATTTGTGGTTTATTTAGCTTTTTTTTTCAGCAGCTCTCCGGTTTGCAGTTTCAGCAGTCTGGTTGCTAGGGTCCAAATTACCCAACCAAGCATGCACGGATTTGAATAAGTGACTGCAATATGAATAGGAGAGACCTGAATAGAAAGATGAGTAATACAAAATAGCAATAACAATGCATTTGTTGCCTTAAGGTGGCCATACACGGGCCGATAAAAGCTGCCGACAGACCGAGTCGGCAGCTTATTGGCCCGTGTATGGGGGCCCCCGACGGGCTTCCCCAATCAAGATCTGGCTGAAAGTCGGGCAGATCTCAATCGGATGGGACTAAAAATCCCGTCGGATCGCGGCCGCATCTGTTCGTTGATGCGGTCCCGCGATCCGACCGCCCGTTCGTTAGGATCCGATCGTTGTCCCTAGGGCCCACGATCGGATCAGCCCGATATTGTCCACCTCAAGGTGGGCATATCGGAGAGAGATCCGCTCGTTTGACGACATCGCCAAAAGAGCTGATCTCTCCGTGTATGGCCACCTTTACAGAGCATTTGTTTTTAGATGGGGTCAGTGACCTCCATTTGAGAGCTGGAAACAGTCAGAAGAAAAAGGCAGGTCCCTATTGTTGTCATGGAGGGGTGTGGAGACATGTTGTAGCCTGGGTGAGTGGATTATGTCCCACTGCTAGTGTGAGACGCAGACTTCTTGAAGTCTTGAATACCTCCTAAATCCTTTTAGGGTTCAGAAAGAAATCAAATAAACATCTACAGTGCTTATCACAGGTCCATCACACCTGGCTCCATCCGACAGCCGTTACAACTTGTACTCTGAGGAGTTATCTTTCTATGTTATCGAACCAATAAAACCAATCACAATCTTACACATGTGTTACAAATAACATATTTTATACACAGGGCTAATGGCTTTAGTAATCCTTGAATGAACTACATGTTAAATAATAAAAAAGGATTATTTAACATGTAGATCATTCAAGGATTACTAAAGCCATTAGCCCTGAGTATAATATATGGCATTTGTAGCACATGTGTAAGATTGTGATTGGTTTTATTGTGGGGAGGGACTATGAGAGCTAGTATCTAAGGAACAAAAAGGAACTGACTAGACAGATATTGCCTATGACTAGGTAAGCATGAAACGCATTAGGTGCTATATAGGGAATTCTTGAATAATGTTTTTTATAATATTGATGTAATAAACTAAACTTTTTACTTACTAGCATGCTCTGGAAAATTATTTAAGTATATATATGGTTGTAACTCTGTTTGGTCACTAGAGGACTCCAGCATGCTACCATAATGTTTACCAGACTCTACTCCCAAGCTGATTAATATAGAAGCTGTAATAGGTCACTATAGGAGTGACAGATCAGTTCAGGAAAGTTAGTGAGTAGCATCCAAGGTTTAATTGATCAAGAGTGAATACTGTGTGTGTTTATACCACTGTGGTAATCCCTTCCTCCATACCATAAGCGAGGGCCCCACCTGAGGATTAATTATATTGTGCCTATCGGGAGTTGCTGGGAGTTGGACCCCTTGCCCGGGTACCGAAACCAATGGATAGTAACCCAAAGGAAGGTTTAGGAAGACCCTGACCCATCCACCTGTTACACTTAAATATACTTTAACTTAGCCTCTTGAGTGCTCCCACCACCCCCTCATTTTGTATATTATTCATAAGCTACAAATTCATGATCCGCAAACAGGAATTGTTCATATAGTTTCCGATTTCAGTACAGAGTTAATTTGGCTTGAGCTTTGTTGGAATCTTCTCAAGAAAAAATACATTATTGATTTAGAAAGACAACTTACTTTTCACCCAGACTGAAATTACTGCTTTTTATCTGCAAAAGGTTATTGATTGTTTTTCAGTGATAATGACATAAAGGAATGAAAGATACTCCTTTCAGGTTATTACATTAGGAAATTGGATTAGATGTTTGTTTTGTGGTGCATAGAAGCAAAATAATAGCCAGCAAATCTGAGCTACAGCATCTGCCTAATAGGAAATGCCAATGCTTTTGACGAGTAGCAAATTATTTCATATAAAGTCATATAAATATATATATATTTCCTATCATGGATTGAACTAGGGGTCGACTGAAGAGGCAATTGCCTAGGGCGCAATGATTGGGGGCGCTGGGCAGCTACCGCTTACATGGTTTTCTGTGGAACTTAACCAGATATTCCTACTAACAGCTGGGCAACGTTGGTTGAAATCAAGTAAACAGATTACAATGCTGCGAATGGGCGCCGACGGGTCGCAGGACTGTATCAACTAGCCGATGCGGTCCAGAATCGCAGCAAAAATCAAACTTACCTGATCTATAGCTGCCCGATTTTTGACCTGATATAGATCGAGAGGACCCGTCGGGAGCCCCTACACACGGGCAGATAAGCTGCCAAATTGGTCTGAAGGACCGATATCAGCAGCTTTAATCTGCCTCTGTATGGCCACCTTTACTCCCATACCTTCCCTCTGTCATCCACCCCTCTGTTGCTCTCCCCTCCCTCCTGTCACCCTTCCCTCTGTCACTCCCCCCCCACTCCTCTCCGTCATTCACCCCTCCCTCCCTCCCCTCCATCTCTCTCCCCTACCTCCCTGCTCTCCATTGCTCACCCCTCCCTTCCCTTCATCACTTACCTCCCTCCTCTCCTCTCCATTGCTCACCCCTCCCTCCCCTCCATCGCTCACCCCTCCCTTTCATTGTGGTTGGCACGTGTGTGTGGGGGGGATGGACAGGGCGGCCAGGTTGCCAGCCTGTTTCCTATGTTTGACTTTGTTTCGGTGGACATGAGTAATTTTTGGTGGATGAACAACAATGGATTAGGGCTTCTTTTCATGGTTTGGCTTTGGCCCCTGCTAATGGTGACAGCATTCCTTTAAGCTACAGTGCTCAATAATATTTGAAAATATTCTTTGTATATTTTACAAACATGGGATGTCCCTATCCACAAAGCAAGGGCTCTACAGAATTGGTTTGATGAGATGCAAGTGGAATATTTTGACTGACCTGAAAAAAAGCACTGAACTGAGATGAACTGGAATGACAACTGCAACTCAAGTTTGACCACCCAACAGAAGTATGCAGAACGAATAGAGGCTGTTATAGTAGAAAAGGAAGGACTAACTACATATCTTGGTTTCAGATTGAGGTGTTTGAAATATTCCATCTTGAGGTTTTGGATATATCTTGGTTTCAGATAGAGATGTTGGATTTATCTTGGTTCCAGATTAAGGTTTTTGACATATCTTGGTTTCAGATTGAGGTGTTTGATATATTCCAGTTTGAGGTGTTGGACATATCTTGGTTTCAGATTGAGGTGTTCGAAATATCTTGGTTTCAGATTGAGGTGCTGGGCATATCTTGGTTCCAGATTGAGGTGTTGAACACATCTTGATTTCAGATTGAGGTGTTGGACATATCTTGGTTTCAGATTGAGGTTTTGGACAGTCAGGTGTGCTAGAATAATAATAATAACTAGAATAATAATTACTAAACCTGTGCCTAACATGGAAGCAGAGAGAATTCTGAATGTGGCATTTTTTTGGCGCTCTTAGAATGGAGCACTAAGCATTGGGCCTCACTCTGAATACATCATTGCACAATGTCTAATGTAACACTTAGGTGCAGGGTGCAGCCTCAATAACCAAGGTCATATTTGCCCATGCTGGGGGGTGAAAAGCTTGTACTATGCAGGCACTGATTGGGAAGGAAAGAGGAAGGAACCTGGTGGTAACTGGTACACTGCTGTGAATTGGGGGACTAAAGATTTTCAAAGAGTAGTTGTTGACTTCATCCCAGATGAAAGGACAGCCCCTGGATGCATTCCCTGTACAAATGAATGATTTGTAGTAACATGAGGGCCGAGATATGCAAGGCTGCTGCACAGTGGAGCACCATGATTTTTTAATTAACAGTGCCTGTTGATATTACCTGAGAGGTTTTGTTGCAGTCAGTCAAACTAACATTCAAACAAAATATTTCTTTATACCGTATATAAAATGAACAAAACAAGTGAATTGTAAAGAAATAGCTCCCTCTAGTGGTGTGGTGATAGTACTATTAGTATGCTCTTGGCTATACTGATCATGTATTCAAAGTCTTGAGATTACAATTATTTTACTCAGCAAACTCCTGTACATGAGACTGGGAGCTCCTTATATCGGACACAAACAGGCACAAGCTCTTTATGCTTTATTTGCATTTATTTGTTCAAAATAATGACAACCCGTTATTTTTATTTGAAATCGTGTCTTTTTTTTTTTTGGGTGGGGGTTATAATAGGTAAGAATGAACCATAAGGTGACAGTGCAGTAAAATATCCTTCAGCAGGACCATGCAAAATACTTTCATTTATTTGTTTGTATTCAAAAAACGGTGTAAGGTTTATATAACACACTTACACATAATAACTTCATTACAAAATCTTGCTCGCATAATATGCTTAGAATGGCAGGGGAATGCTGGCTTGGGTGGTAGTTGGGCAAAGTGTTCCTCTGGCTTGTCTGAGCTAATTATTTCATTATGATTGAATTTGGGGTTAGTGAGATCAGCACTTAAAGGACAGAGCTAAAAGTAACAAAGAACTAGGCTAGAAAATTCTACCCAATATGTTTTGAGTTGGTGGACCACTTTAATGTCTATAAAACCCTTTAGCAGTAGAGATATGTGCCTACAAACTTGCTCCAAGTAGCTCCTTCTGCACATGCTCCGAGCTGCTGTCAGTTACCTGAGCTTAGGGGCCGACACCAAATATACAGTATATTCATAACATAAAATTCATAAAACAAGGCTGATTAGTAATTTATTCAGATTTACTTTGCATGGCAGCATAGAGACCAGCGCATTCTGTGGCCAAACTGGTTAATAATAATAAGCGCTGTAGCTTCTATGATAGATGTAACCTGACTTTCTACAAATGGTTTGAAGATTTATAATAATGACCCCAAAGCTTAGCTTTTCAACAGCAACCTGAAGCATCATACTGAGCATGTGCAGTGCCGCTGACACTCAGAAGATGGCCTAACCAAATCCAACATGGGAGAGCTCCTGTGGAGAACTTTGAAGGGTTGGATATTACTGTTAGGGCAGAGACAGACAAAAAGATTCGGGGAGATGAATCTCCTGAACTGCCTTTCCAATGGTTAGAATCAAAATCGTGAGGCAACTTCGGGCGACTTCGGAAAACAAAGTACTTCGAGTGCCATCCCGTAGGTGATTTAGATTCTAGCCGGCAGGAAGGCAGTTCGGGGGGAGATTAGTCGCCCGAAGGAAAGGTGATTTGTCGCCGGGCGACTAAATCTCCCCAAATCTTCTCAACTGTTTCTCCCCCGATAGGGCTGCTTTTTTTTAGGCTTTAGTTTACTTCAAGGCAAAGGGATACATTCAGGGGGGCAAAAATATTATTGTATAGGATAGAAACGACAATGGCTAGAAGTTTACACCAGGCTACAGGGTCAATTCCGATAAATTATTTTATTTTAGTTGTAACTGGTCTTTTAACCCGTAGACTTAAAAGAAAAGCTGTCAGTCACAGTTATTTTCCATAACGTAAAAACTTTATGCTTTCAATAATAATATATATTCTCTTATACTAACTCATTCAACCACAGGGTTTGGGTTTTTGGGTTCTCAGAGAAAAGAGTAAAGCCAACTGCTTTGATTACTTTGCCCAACGCCATTTACAAAACTGCCAGCTTACCCCTGTAAGCGAGGGCAAAGTGTTTGCATGGCAAAGCCCGTCTTTATTTTGTGTTACTTGACATTAACAAACCAATTAGAAAATACTGCTTATAAAAAATCAGCCACATGCTTGACGGAAGCATAAAAATGAGTCGTTTTCCTGAAACTCAATGCATATACTTTGTAAATTCATTTAAAAAAACCTACTAGCTACATTCAAATACATTGCTATTAGATCACAATGTCAATATCTTTCCATGTTGCTTATTTATTTTTTTGGGTTTTCATTTTTGTACATAAGACGTTGTCTTGTCTAAAACCTAATCTATTCTGTAACCACAAAAGGCATACGTTTTTCATCCCTGCCAGGGTAAACTGCATAGATATTATCTCTTGTTCAACAAGTTTTCTTCTAGTTATTAATAATAGTAATAATATTAATGATAAATCTAAAGCTGCAAGAGTGAGCACCTATGGATTATACAGCACCCACTCTGGCAGAAAATGTAAAAAACCTGTAATAAAAATGATGGCTGTTATGAAAGGGGTGGGCAACTTTGAAATTAACTTTTAGTGTGATGAAGACAGCGATATTTGCAACAGATTTATCAAGGAAATTTGAATTTTTAAATTAGAATTTTGAGTTTATTTTAGTCTAGCTCGACTAGGGAATAGTCCAAATTTGATTCGAGCTTAAAAAAAAATTGAAATTTATCATGTACTGTCCCTTTAAGAATTCAAATTCGACCATTCGCCATCTAAAACATGCCAACTTGGTGTTTTAGCCTATGGGGGACATCCTACAATCAATTTGGAGTCATTTGGTGGACTTTTGGAAAAAAAAAATATTTTTTTGGTGAAAAAACTCAAATCAAATTCGATTTGAATTAGATTCGAGTTTGCAGGTCAATCCTATTCACCCGAATTTTAAAAAAATGCTAATTTTTTTTATAGATTTCAATTGGTCTTTTTTTTTGGATTTTGAGTTTATAGGAGTTTTTATAAACTCCCATAAAAAACTAAATTCGACCCTTGATAAATATGCCCCTTAAAAATGTTTTTTTTAAATGTTGTGCTTTCTGTTCACTGTAGATTAGAATTCTTGTTGCTATGGGATCGCTGACTCTAGCAACCTTTCTATGTTTTGAATGGCAAGCAGATAGATAAAAAAGATGATCTGAAAAGAATGATACTTAAAAAATAAGAAGAATACAAATTTAGCTTAAGGATTACTTGCCTGACTGGTTGCTGGGGTCACTGACCCAGCAACCAAATGGTATTTACATTTGCCTTCTTTTTGTTTAGTTTTTTGTGTTTTTTTAGGTATTCATTTTTTTTTTGTTCAGCAGCTCTACCAGTTTAGAATTTCGGCAGCTATCTGGTTGCTAGGGTTCAATTTACCCTAGTAACCAAGTAGTGCTTTTGACAATGAATACAAACAACAGTTACTGTATCAAAAAAATTGCAGCCACACATTTTTGGCTACTGGGTTCAGTGACCCCCCATTTGAAAAATAAAATAAATTATAAAATTAAAAAAATATTAAAATTTAAAAAACAAATATTAAAAAATGTAAAAAATGAGGACCAATTACAATTACTGGGTAAATTGGTAGAAAAGGAAAATTTTACACTGTGGGGAGATGGATCGGTGTGGATTTCAATGTATTAACATGTAAGAAATCACCTTGGACCTCTATGACTCGTATAAAAGGATCTAGCCTGAAACCTTTCTTTGCATATACACCCAAGCACTGCTCCTATGCTAAGAAAATTCTGATAGATCAGGACAATCAAACTGGTGTACAATTTAAAGGGGTCAGGCCGGGTCCCCTTGCAAAAACATCTTCAGAGGCTCTCTCCTATCCCATTGTCCCACCCACTTCCCTCCCCGCCTAGGTCCCGCCTCTGCCCTGCCCAACATCCTGCCCCGACTCCTCCCTTTCCCCCAGACTTGCTTCCCCCTCATTGATAAGAGAGAGCGGCTGGGGTGGAGGGTTTTTTTTATTCGCAATAGAGGAAGCAGACCCCACAGTTTGGGCCCACCTGTGACTGCGGGGTCGGCTTCCTCTATAGTAATGCCACTGGGTTGTTCACCTTTAATTTAACTTTTAGGGGCAGATTTATCAAGGGTCGAATTTCGATTAAAAAAAAACGTTGAAATTCGAATAAAAAAAGACCAACCGTAATTTATTTATTTTTCGGGTGAATAGGCCGTTTTCGTTTGAATCGTATGTATCAAAGTCATAGCGCATTCGATTGAATTCGAATCAAAGTTTAAAAAAAAAAAAACTTTGATATTTCAAAGTCCACCAATTGACTCCAAATGGGTTCTAGGATGTCCCCCATAGGCTAAAACAGCAATTCGGCAGGTTTTAGATGGTGAATGGTCGAAGTCGAATTTTTAAATACACAGTACATGATTAATTTAGATATTTGAATTTTCAAATTGTTTTCAAATTCGATTCTGGACTATTCCCTAGTCAAAGTACACAAAATATAGCTCGAAATTCAAATTTTTTTTAATTTGAATTTTCACTTCGAACTTGATAAATCTGCCCCTTAGTATGATGTAGAGAGTGATATTCTGAGACAATTTGCAATTGGTTTTCATTTTATATAATTTGTTGATCTTGACGTATTTAGCTTTTTATTCAGCGGCTCCCCAGTTTGCTATTTCAGCAATCTGGTTGCTAAGGTCCAAATTACCCTAGCAACCATGTGTTGCTTTGAATAAGAAACTGGAATGTGAATAGAAGAGGGTCTGAAAAGAAAGATAAGTAATACAAAGTAGTAATAACAATACAGAGCAGAGCATTTGTTTTTTTAGATGGGGTCAGTGACCCCCATTTGAAAGTTGGAAGGAGTCAGAAGAAGAAGGCAAATAATTAGGTGCCTCAGTCGATACCTGCCAAGTTCTGCCTCACAGTTTTTTATGTGATAGACAACAGACCATTCTTATAATGGCAGACAGATAGATACCATGAGATATTTGTGTATGTGGCATGTTACATGCTAAGCCATTTGTGGCATTTAAGAGAGTCCCTGCATCTGTCAGACCTCTTCTACTCTAATTCCAGAATCTGCTGCAATGGCAAGAACTTGTAAGGAATAAACAAAAACATCAACTTCATAGAACAGTGGATCCAAAACTGTGGGCCTGGTACTAAGGCCAAATGACTGATACAACATTGGTTTTTCCTATATCTGTAGCTTGGATATGAGCTGAGCACAACTTAGACCTTGGAAATGTCCAACAACCCTTGTTTTAGACAAATGCTTGTGGGCCTTTTTCAATTTAAACCCCAACTTGGAGGTCCATCCTTTGGTCAGTGCCCCTTACAGCTCATAAAATGGCAATAGATATAGAAAAAACACTAGTGAATCAGTCGTTCGGCCATAATTCAAAGAATTTCCTAGAGTATCTAGGAAATCAAATGTATTTTTAACCCCCATCACACCCAACTTGTCCTTCAAGGGCTGGGCATTCAAGGTATATCTAGAAGAGCAAGGAAGTATTCTCATCAAATCTGATCCTAACCTTCCTTCAGTCTGAGCCTTCCTCATCCCTGCTTCTTGCCCACCCAGTTCAAACCCCAACTTGGAGGTCCATCCTTTGGTCAGTGCCCCTTACAGCTCATGAAATGGTCTGAGCCCTCCTCACCACAGTTTGGGAACCACTGCCTTTAACTTATTGTTACTCATTAAGTTTAATGTAAGGTTATGTATGTTATGGTCTATACTAAATACAGTATGGGGGTAGTGGATTAAATATTTTACCAAGTCCCATCCTCTGAGTCTATCCCCACATTATGAAAACCTCAGGTCGTCGGTGAGCAGAATGGAGTCAAGTTGAAATGGTATCTCCATGCATTGCATGGTAACAAGGTATTTCAAAGCTGCTGATATCAGTGGCAGGAGCTGCGCTTGCTCCGGGCAGTACACAGCCTACAAGATGCAAAAATAACTCTTCTGTCTTATCCAGAAAGCACAAAGCAAATAGTATTTTCAAGTCAATGTGGTCTTTGGAAACATCCCAAATGAAAAAGAACTTCATGCATTGCCTTCAAACAAGGAAAAATATAAGAGGATACTTCTTCTATTATCCCGAGGTATCTGCTTTGAGGTTCTTCCTTAAGTTCACCAAATGGACCAGTCCATTCTGGCTTCTGTTCCAGTTTACAAAAAATACAATATACACATACATTATATATATATATATTACATATATATATACTGTATATGTTGTAAAATAAGATCTTGGTCCATTCGGTTTGTGCAGAGTCAAACTTTTGTGCTGTCAGCTAAGGCCATTCATGGTTATAGTGCTTCCCATTCTTTTTCCTCTCCCGCTGTAAATGTTCCAGCTCAGCCTCGTACATCATCTCCTGGACCAGGTACTTTTCTCTCCTCATTCGGTCACACAAGTCTTTCGGCATATCAGGGATCAGGTAGGCAATGAAAGATTTGATTCCAAATACAAGGTGCTAGGAGACCAAGAAGAACAATTTTTATTAATTGGTCCTTCTCTACTTCTAAAACTCAGTGAGCTTGATAAATAAAATAATACAAACGATATCTTGAAAACTGTAAACAATTCTAACATTATTACATAAAACCATGTTGTATTTTCCTTGCCATAAATTGCTAAGCATCACTTCATTGTGCAGTTTTAAGGGGCAGATTTATCAAAGGTCGAATTTTGATTTTCTGTGAATTTTTTTATAAATTCAAATGTACTCAAAACTTGAATGATATCTTATTTAAGAAGAAACTCAAAGTCTAAAATTCAAACGAATGTTACTCACCCAAAAACTCAAATCAAATTTGAATGAAATTCGAATGAAACTCGGTTCGAGTTTTTCTAAGGGTCACATTTACTAAGCTCAAGTGAAGGATTCGAATTTCTAAGTTTTTTTTGGGTACTTCGAGCATCGAATAGGCTACTTCGACCCTCGACTATGACTTCGACTTCGATTCGAACTAAAAATCATTCGACTATTCGACCATTCAATAGTTGAAGTACTGTCTCTTTAAAAAAAACTTTGACAACATACTTCGCCACTTTAAACCTACCGAGCTACAATGTTAGCCTATGGGGACCTTCCCCATAAGTTTTCTAAGATTTTTCTTATTGAAGTAAAATCCTGCGATCGATGGATTAAAATCCTTCAAATCGTTCGTATCAAAGTCTATCATTGTTCGATCGAAAAATTTTTGCTTCGATAGGATTTGCAGTAAATCCTTCGACTTCGATATTCGAAGTCGAAGGATTTTACCTCGAGGGTCGAATTTAAGGGTTACCGTAATTAACCCTTGATATTGGACCCTTAGTAAATGTGACCCTAAATGTCAGGAAGGCAATTAACATCTTCAAATGCGTCAACGGACCATTGAATCCAGTAGGTTTTAGGTGGCAAATATTCGAATTAGAATTGTTTCCATGTCCGGGGTGTGATAAAGCTCACATTCAAATTTATATTCAAGTTGGTGCTTTTAAATATGAATTTGTGAGTTTTGACACAAAAAATAAATTTTGAAAATTTGAATTTGAATTTACCATTGGAACTTTAATAAATCTGCCCCTTAGTCAAGTATTGCAGTGTTTGTGCAATACAAATGTATTCCTGGCAGTATAGTAACAGACCAGCAGAGGGCAGCTTTTTCATGTCACTTAAAATTAATATGAACACTAAAAAAACAAGTGCCGCATTCACACAGATACTAAGGAAATAACTCATCAGGAATTATCACTGTGTTTTAGAGGATACTATCCTGGCCTTGTCATTTTGAATGGTATTTCAACCTGTTGGGGATTCGCTGTACTTGAGTCTGTAAAAGTGATGAACATGGAAATTAGTCACTTTCATTCATGCGGGGTTCTTTTTTTTTTTGTTAATAGTTATATGTATTTTTACCTACTTTTATATTAAAAAAACACTATAAGGTTCTTTTTCTAAACTGTAAGTACAAGAGTACACCCCATAGTGCTCATCTAACAACCATTTTCACCTTGGAGAATGTTGTTCTCTGCACCAAACGTCGGATCAAAAATTTGCATAGAGCAGTTTCAAAAAGCCCAAAGGCAGGCGGGGAGGATAGGGCCCTGATACAGGCGCATACCTCCCAACTCTCCCATTTTTACACAGGACAGTCCCAATTTTGATAGCTCCTCCCGGGTTTTTATTAAAATGTCCAGTTTGATCTCCTGCACTTACGCCAGAAAAAGATATAACATTTCTAAAACTTAATTAAATAAGAGGCTTTTTGGCAGAGAGCCCAGAATACAGAGCCCTGCACTTTGATACATTTGTAACAATTTAAGATAAGCAAAGATACAATTGTAACTATTTAAGATAAGCAGATCTCTTGGGAGAACTGAGGCTTGCAGCTTAAAGGGCAATTCACCTTCATTAGCAAAATTTTAGACAAATGCTTATGGGCTTTTTTCAGTTCAAACCCCAACTTGAAGGTTTATCCTTTGGTCAGTGCCCCCTATAGCTCTTAAAATGGTTATAGATATAGAAAAACACTAGTGAATAATTCATTTAGCCATAATTTAAGAATTTCCTACAGTATCTAGGAAAGGAAATATATTTTCACCCCAAATCTTACCCTACTTGTCCTTCAAGCTGGGCTTTCAAGTTATATCTAGAAGGACAAGGAAGTATTCTCATCAAATCTTCCGACTGAGCCCCCCCCTCATCCGTGCTCATTGCCCACCCAGGGGGGAAGCCCCACAGTTTAGGAACCACTGCTTTAACTCATTGTTACTCATCAAGTTTAATGTGATGTTAATGTGATGGTCTTTTTGTCCCTCTTTCAGATTTTCAAATGTTGGGAGGTACGGGCTATAGGCCTCCTGATTCACAGGTGAGGGGGACACCTACATGTCTCTGCCAAAAGTCTTTGGATTTGGATTGAGTACTGTTTAACCAGGGCCAGATTTTGGGCCTCTAGGTCCCCCCCCCTTGCACACACACATCCAGCTGGTCATAGCTTTTTCACATGGCCCCTGCTTCCTCTGCTCCAGCACAATCATTTCTATGGAGGACAGGAAGGCTGGGAGACTCAAGCGGCTGTCAAAATCTCCTACCCAGTTCCCAATAGAGATGCTGCTTCGACAATTTTTGATGCTCAATGGGAAAGAGAGATAAAAGCGTAGGAAGGCTGATATGTTTTTCTAGAAAAGGTGGCAACCCTAGGCCTGAGCCCTTGGGGCATGCCACAGGTATCTGCTCAGAAATGGATGGCAGAAGTCTGCCAAGTTACATAATACAGGACAGAGTGTGCAAAGAGCATTCTCCTGATCATGTTTACATGCTACGGGCCTTTCATGGAACCCAGATCAGAAACTATGAACAAAAATGTTGAGGGACAGAGGGACAAAATCAAGAACTGCCCATGGAAATTAGGGCCAGTTGGCATCTTTAATATTGACCCGAGCTGGGCACCATACCAGCCTATGTTCATCATGTAAAATTAGAGGCCATAGTCACCATTTTGCAGTAAGAAGGTAAATCTGACTCAAAGCTTGTTCCCTGCCTTGGCTTACACCAGTGTTACATCCCACAATCAGGCTGTGTCAGTCCAAGGCCTTTTGGGTAAAATATTTAGGAGGAAATAGGTGATCTTTGAACCATTCACAGTTTCTCCAAAATGGCAAATAATGGAATATTTTACTTATAAAATAATCTTACCTCAAAAACTATAATGAAAGCCAACCGTGCAGCAAGAACATGCCAGAACTGTAAAGTGAATTCGTAGGGGTTGGAACTCCAAGGAGGCTCTCGGTAATCTCTGTATCTGTCAATACAATTGCACATGTCAGAAACCAGTAACTGTAGTACAGGTATGGGACCTGTTATCCAGAATGCTTGGGATCTTGGGTTTTCCGGATAAAGGATCTTTCATTAATTTGGATCTTCATACCTTAAGTCTACTAGAAAATCATGTAAACATTAAATGAACCCAGTAGGCTGGTTAAGCTTCCAATAATTATTAGTAATATCTTAGTTGGGATCAAGTACGAGCTACTGTTTTATTATTACACAGATAAAGGAAATCAATTTTAAAGATTTGGATAAAATGGAGTAGGGAGAGGGCCTTTCCATATTGTGAAGCTTTCTGGATAATGGATCCCATAGTTGAGTAGTAGTTTAAAAAAAAAATCACAAATTTTTAGGAATTTATTTGGAAAATCCGGCATCTCAGACCTGTCGAGGTTGCATATAAGTCAATGGGAGAAGTCCCAATGATTTTTGGATGTTCGTGGGTTTCGTGCAATACCCCAAAGTTTTCGTGTGAAAAATTGGAAATAAAAATCGTGAAAATTAGATGAAAAATCAAAATTTTCGGGAAAATGTAATAATAAATAAGCGTAAAAAAACCGAGCGGATTTGATTGGAGTTTGTAGCAGAAAATATTGAGATAAATTGTGACTTTGATAAATAACCCCCTTAAAGGTACAATTTTGCAATCCAGAGCTTTAATATATGAGTCTTCTAAGCATCATGCAGAGTGTGAGGAATAGAATTGATGGGATAAAACATTTCTAAGGATCAGGGGAGTGAGTAACTGGGGTGTAAATGGTGGGAGGAAGCAGTGTCGGCCTAAGATGCCAGGGGCCCACTATGAGTCCACTTTCCAAACTATTATTCCTCCTCTCCTCACTCTTCTTTATTCTCCCAGTCTTTTATATCTACTTACTATATTCTTCCATTACTAAGCCCAGCGGGAGTTTTCCTGGTATCCCGATGGACCAGTCCGACACTGGAAGGAAGGGATGATGGGGTGCTGAGAGTAAATAATCTTTGATGGGGTGCTGAGAGTAAATAATCTCCTAAATAAATTGCATTAATGCTTTAGAATGAAATGAGTGCCTTAAAGGGATATTAATGACTAGTGATGGCCAAATAAATTCACCAGGCTTGAATTTGCAGTGAATTTCCGTATTTTGGTGACGCAAATTAATTCACAAAAGTCCGGCGAAAATTTGATGGCAAAAATAAAAATTGGGCGCACAAGTCGCGCTTCAAAATTATTTGTATGCCCATTGGCTTTACTGCATTTGGACAAACTAGGCTCACGTATAAAAATTTCGCTGGTGTCGAAATTGACGCGCGTCAAAATAATAATTTTAATGCCCATTGACTTCAATGCGTTTACCGAATTTTCCTCCGTTTCACGAATTTTGCGGGATATTCGTAAATGTTTTGGCAAAGCGAAAAAGGGACAAATTCGCCCATCACTATTAATGACCTTTTCTTATAAGTAGAAATACACTAGAGAGTAAAACCAGGAGTGGTCACTTTTAACAACCAATTAGGTGTTTGCTTATATTTTCCAACCTCGTGAAACGGAGGAAAATTCCGTAAACGCATTGAAGTCAATGGGCATTAAAATTATAATAATAATCCAGGCACATTATAAAGTAGGAGGGAGGACTAAACCCTCTGATTGAAACCACTGCCCATGTCAGGAGATACTTATCCCAAGAAATGCTAGCTAGCATGGGGGAATTCATCCAGTTTCTCTTCCCCCGAAAAATCTGCGAATTTACTAAAAAATTAGAGAAACGGCGAAAAATTAGAGAAACGCATTGAAGTCAATGGGCTTAAAATTTATTCTGACGCACGTCAATTTTGACGCCCCCGACAATTTTTATACACACAGCTATTTTGTTACTTTAACTTAGCCTTGGATTGCTTCCACACCCCCCTTTTTTGCACTTTATAAAGTAGCAAATACTGTTCCTAAAAGTAGATTAATAAGCACTTCTGTACCTGCAATATCCGGAATATCCCTGGCCGAGCTCTTTCAGATCAAATACAGACAAACTGCTATTTACATAGCCTTGGAGGCATCTGGAAAACAGGAAGGAGAAAAGAAATTCTGATTAAATAAAGTCTACTTTTAAAAAAAAAAAAAAAAAAAAAAAGAATTGGAACAATTTACTCCAATGCGTTTGGCGCAAGAAAAAAAAAACCCATTGCGAAATGCATTGGAGTCAAGGGTTGTTTTATTTTCTTGCATATATTTCTGTAGTTACAATGTAGAAACAATGCAGTTTTATTCATCACCAGATATAGGATGTCTTATCCTTAGCATCTTTTTAACTGGTCGTCTGATCTTTTTTATATCTTGTAGTATTTGAATTATTTGCCTTCCTCATTGGTTGTTGGGAGTCTCTGACCCCGGCTGCCAAAAACTGTTGCTCTGTGAGTCTATGATTTTATTGTTCTTGTTTTGGTTACACTTGTGGGAAGGCTGAAAAGGCTTAAGGTATGGCAACTTTAGGGGCAACATGATGCCCACCCACATCTGCATTTGTTCTGGAGTCCTGACGACTGGTCACATGGGAGATTTGACATTGTTTAAATCCAAGTCCCCAGTGATAAATTTAGTGCAAGTCAGTTGCTTGAGTAGGTGCAACATCTAATGGGGTCTGTGGATGACACACTTCTTCAAAGGGGTTAATCATCTTTAAGTGAACTTTTAGTATGTTTTATATTTCTAACTTTTCAATGGGTTTTCCTTATTTCTTTTTTATAGTTTTTGAATTATTTGCCTTCTTCTTCTTCCTCGTTTCAGCTTTTGAATGGGGGGTAACTGACCCCATCTATCTAAAAAAAACAAGGCAACACACTTAGGGGTTGTGTTATTTACTAAACTCTGAATGCAAAAATCATTTTTTTTAATAAAATCGTACTTTTAGAAATGATCACAATTTTTTTTGGAATTTATTAAACCCCAAGGCTTGAAAATTCTGAATCAGAAAATCTGGCATCTCAGACCTGTCGAGGCTGCATATAAGTCAATGGCAGAAGTCCCAATGATTTTTTGATGTGTGCAGGGTTTCGTGCAATACCCTGAAATTTTCCCGGGAAAAAATAGATTTTGCGGGTGAAAAATCCGAAAAAAAATTGAAATTCGGGTGAAAAATCTGGAAAATCGTGAAAATTTGTTTTTTTTTCCAGCAAAGAAAATGTTTGGCAAAATGTAATAATAAATAAGGGTAAAAAACCCGAGCAGATTTGATCGGAGTTTGTAGCAGAAAATATTGAGATAAATTCGGACTTTGATAAATAACCCCCTTGTTTTTATTGATCAGCTTTCTATCAGGCCTCTCCTGTTCATATTCCAGTCTCTTATTCAAATAAATGCATGGTTGCTACGCTAATTTGAACACTAGCAACCAGATTGTTCTAACTGCAAACAGGAGAGCTGCTGAGTAAAAAGATAAATCACTCAAAAACCACAAATAATAAAATAAGGAAAACCAATTACAAATTGGCTCAGAATATCACTCTACACATCGGGGCCGATTCACTAACTTCGAGTGAAGGATTCGAAGTAAAAAAACTTCGAATTTCGAAGTGTTTTTTGGGCTACTTCGACAATCGAATGGGCTACTACGACCTTCGACTACGACTATGATTTTGAATCAAACTATTCGAACTAAAAATCGTTCGACCATTCGACCATTTGATAGTCGAAGTACTGTCTCTTTAAGAAAAAACTTTGACCCACTAGTTCGCCATCTAAAAGCTACCGAACTCAATGTTAGCCGATGGCGAAGGTCCCCATAGGCTTAGCTAACTTTTTTTGATCGAAGGATATTCCTTCGATCGTTGGATTAAAATCCTACGAATCATTAGATTCGAAGGATTTTATCGTTCGATCGAAGGAATAATCCTTTGATCGTTCGATCGCACTATTTGCGCTAAAATCCTTCGACTTCCATATCCGAAGTCGAAGGATTTTAATTCCCAGTCGAATATCGAGGGTTAATTAATATTCGACCCTTTGTGAATCAGCCCTATCATATTACAAGTTCATTTAAAGGTGAACAACCCCTGGTATTAATTCCAGGGTTCCTTTGTATCCATGTACCCTACACTTAGCACCTTATGCAGAAAAGTGGATACAATTATAAGTATTGAGGAGTCTTCAAGTACTGTGTCATCAAATATCAGAATGACTCTACATGCTGAAATGGAAAAGGTGGTGTAAAACAAGAGGAAGTTACTTTTCATGTCGGTAGCCTTCATCTAAACATGGTCCATACTTGAATGCATACACAAACCGGGGGATATAGTCAGAGGTGATAGCAATAACAAAGGCATTGGTGATAACAGCAAGGACGCCAATCCCTTCCAGAATTCCATACCAGATACCTGAATAAAAAAACAGATGCAAGGTTTAGGCAGGGAGCAACTGCATTAGAGGCGACAATAGCATGGAACACTCAATGTGACCTTGGGTAGATCTCCTGATAAACCCATACTAAACATAACAGTATAGTACTAAACATTACTATAGATCCTGAGTTAAGGGGGAGCAAACATGGTCTTATTACTCAGTCACATTGTCTACTGGGGGATTTAAATGCAGTACAAACTTACAATGCTAATACTTAGGGGCCGATTCACAAAGGGTCGAATATCGAGGGTTAATTAACCCTCGATATTCGACTGGGAATTAAAATCCTTCGACTTCGAATATCGAAGTCGAAGGATTTTAGCGCAAATAGTGCGATCGAACGATCGAAGGATTATTCCTTCGATGGAACGATAAAATCCTTCGAAACTAACGATTTTAATCCAACGATCGAAGCCTATGGGAACCTTCCCCATAGGCTAACATTGAGTTCGGTAGCTTTTAGATGGCGAACTAGGGGGTCAAAGCTTTTTCTTAAAGAGACAGTACTTCGACTATCGAATGGTCGAACGATTTTTAGTTCGAATCCTTCGATACGTAGTCGTAGTCGAAGGTCGTAGTAGCCCATTTGATGGTCGAAGTAGCCCAAAAAACACTTCGAAATTCAAAGTTTTTTTACTTCGAATCCTTCACTCGAAGTTAGTGAATCGGCCCCATAGTGTAGGCAGAGAATTATTCACAGGTGTGTGTTTGTTAAATGCACTTAAATGGAGAGCTCAGCCCAATCCCAAGTAAAGCACTTGTTGTAGGTGCAGGGTGCTTATCCGGAAGACCCTTCCCTTGCATAGGGGTCAGTGGGATAATAGCAAAAATTCAGACGCACACCTATCAGTTGCAATTGTGTCCAAAAGGTGATTTATTAAAGCCCATATATACATCACAAAAGGGCAACATTTCGGACCCCTCCGTTTGTTTGTTGGCTGGGGCTTAAAAGCTCTCAGCTTTCTCACTAGAGCTCTGAGTTAAGGGTAATGGTCTTACTACTCAGTCACACTGATTTTAAATGCAGTACAAACTTATAATGCTCACAAATAGTGTAGGACTCATGCACAATGAGGGGCCTTGACATGGCACATGAGCTTACATATTTTGACCAAAGTGTGGTACTAACACCTTATTTTTTGTAATAATTATTTTTCAAGGTAAAACTTTATCCTCTGGCAAATTTTCTCTTTCTCTTGGTAAACATAACAGAAGTTAGACATTTTAGTAATGTAATAAAAGGCACAAAGGCTGGCAACTGAAAAAATAATTTTGCCTAACCACTAATAAGACATGGGTTGGAAGTTCTAATCTATGGTGTACTAGGTCTCATACTAGAGGTCAATGGGGGTTTCTTACACAAAGACCCCCTTGTTAGGCTGGAGTTCCGGTGACTGGATGCAACCTTGTCATTTTTGTAAACCCAACCACTTAGGAACTTGTTGTGCTGTGACCAGTGGTGAGGAACATTTTGTCAACCAATATTTTCCACTGGATGGCATGGGTGGCACCTACCAGGTGATAACCCTAAGAAAATTCTCTGTGCTGGCCATATTGTTGAAGACAATTTTTTTCTTTCGCTCTTGTTCATGCCAAGATTTGTGGGCAGGCCGCAAAGACCCAGGCCTAGGGCAACAAATTGCTGGGGGCGGCACGGGGTGTGTGTCGAGCAGGTCGAGAACAGACAGGGACGAGCAGGTCGGGAACAGGCGAGTCAGGAGCAGGGAGGTGTGCAAATGGGTAGGTGACAGGGGGTGTGTGCAAGCAGGTTAAGAACAGGTGGGGGGAGAACAGTGCAGGGGGGGAAGCAGCCTAGGGGTGCACCATTTTTAAATCCGGCCTTGTTCTTGTTAATTAAAACAAAAGTATCCCTATGACTAGAAAGCCTTACATTCACTCAAAGGAGAAGGAAAGGTTAAAACTAAGTAAGCCTTATCAGAAAGGTCCACCTAAATACACCAGTAGTCTCAAAGTAATGCTGCTCTGAGTCCTTTGTCAAAAGAAACACTGCATTTCTTTCCTTCTATTGTGTACACATGGGCTTCTGTATCAGACTTCCTGCCTTCAGCTGAGACCTTCTTGCCCCAGGCGTGAGCATGCTCAGTTTGCTCCTCTTCTTCCCCCACTCCATTCTCTGCTGTAATCTGAGCCCAGAACTATAAGTGAGCAGGGAGAGACTCAGGCAGGAAGTGGTGTCACACCAAGCTTATATGGCAGCTGCTATCCTAAACAAACAGAGAGTTTCCAGAGCTTTTTACTCAGGTAGGGTTAAACATTCTACAGAATAAATATAGCATTCTAGCTTGCACTATTGTGGCTAATCTATTGGCAATAAAATGCCTCTGAAGCTTTCCTTCTCCTTTAAGGAAAGCAATGTATTTCCAAGTTGCACTGTTAGATGAAGTAGAGAAGTGTATACAGTTCATTTTCTTTGCCCTGATTCAGTAGGGCAGGTTTACTAAGGTTGTACTTGCTGCTGCAAATTCTCAAACGTACCGATATCAGTTGCGCGAGCCGGCATGGGTCTTCTCCACTGCGTGACAAACTTGTAGGCATCCAGTCTTATCTCAATGATGTTGTTGAGCAATGCCAGGAGTGGAGCCAAGGGAAACGCAGCAACGAATATGGTAGTGAAGCCGAACTGTACAACTGAAAAAGTTGGGTTTGGTTATTCTAATTACGAATTATTTGACTGATGGTTAAGGTAGGTTTTAAACATAGGTTATTCATGTCCATAGCCAGCAGCACTCTACTACAGAATAATGATAGTTTGTTCTCACATCAGAATTCGCTCTCTACCTCTGACCTAGTTTACCCAACCTGAGTTATGTATGAAATATGTGAATATTCTGGGGCAATTATGTAACATTGTGAAGTGAAGCAAGCTCCTTTTTAATATCACGCAAGTAAAACAAAACAAAATATAAAAGAGGAATTTGTGTTCTATGCTCTTTACTGCAGGGATATTTGGTTTATTTATGCCTTAAAGCCTTTCCCACGATGCACCTGTAGAGTTGAAGGAATTTTGGTGTCTTCTTGCATTTTACATTGGGGGTGCTAAAGGGGTGCAAGGTGCTCCATAGTCCTTTGCATAATACTTGTGTAACGTTTAAGTTAACTTCTGGTATGTTATAGAATGGTCAATAGTGATGGGTGAATTTATTTGCCAGGGGCGAATTTCCGCCTTTTGCGGCTGACGTATAAATTTGCGAAATTGGCCTGGGAATTCAGCGTTGGGATTTTTTTGACGCCGGCAACAATTCCTACGCCTGGAGACAATTTCGACGCGGGTGACAATTAAACGGATGCCCGTTGACTTTAATTTATGTCAAATGTCAAAATGATGCAAATTTTTGGCGAAGCTAAATGAGACTAATTCGCCCATCACTAACGGTCAATTCTAAGCAACTTTTCAGTTGGTCTTCATTATTCATTTTTTCTATTTTAATAATTTGCCTTCTGACTCTTTCCAGCTATCAAATGGGAGTCACTGACCCCATCGAAAAACAAATGCTCTATAAGGCTACAACTGTATTGTTATTGCTACTTTTTATTACTCCTCTTTCTATTCAGGCCTCTCCCATTCATATTCCAGTCTCTTATTCAAATCAGTACCTGGTTGCTAGGGGAATTTGGATCCTAGCAAACAGATTTCCAAACTGGAGAGCTGCTGAATAAAAAGCGAAATAACCCAAAAACCACAAATAATAAAAAAAAAAAAAAATCAATTGCAAAAAAATGTCTCAGAATATCAATCGACATCATACTCAAAGTTAACCTTACAAGTAAACAACCAGTTTAAAGGCACAGGTGGATAGGGACAGATCTGGGGCGTAGTTCGGCAGAATGGAAAAGGGAGCAGGGATTGTATTATATTTGAGCATAAGTGGGGTGACTAGAGGTGAAACAAGGAAGATCATAGACACGACTGGGCAGGGGGTAAGTAATGTGTATGCCTAAATGTACAAATACATTGTAGCCAGTGACAGATGACAATCTTAGTACAGTTTCCCCAAATATTCAATGCTTACCCATTTCTAAATATTCTTCCATAAGGCCATGTGCATTCATTGGCTGCAAGTTCCAGTCTTTTTCCCACTGGGGCAAAGTACATTTGTTTTCTACCATCTGGCCACCTTTCTTGATCTTCCTCCGAGACCACCAGTTCTGCAGCAGTCTAAATAAGGCACAGGACGATCAGGATTACACGACTATCTGCATATATAACATATATAATATATATAACATATATAATATATATTATAGCTTGTAACCGAAATGGATGAGTGTACCTCTGTTTGCAGGGCTACTGCTTAATCACTTTAAATATTCACTGTGTGTATGTGGAGTCACCAGATCATCACTTGAATACTTTTACAGGTATGGGATCCATTAACCGGAAACCCGTTATCCAGAATTATGGCAAGGCCATCTCCCATAGACTCCATTTTAATTAAATAATTCCCATTTTTAAAACGATTTCCTTTTTCTAAGTAATTATAGAACAGTAAATTCTACTGGATCCCAACTGGGATACAATTACAGGTATGAGATCCGTTATCTGGAAACCAGTTATCCAGAAAGATCCGACTTACAGAAAGGCCGTCTCCCATAGACTCCCTTTTATCCAAATAATCCAAATTTTGAAAAATGATTTCCTTTTTCTCTGTAATTATAGAACAGTAAATTCTACTGTATCCTAATTAAGATATAATTAGAGGTATGGGATCTGTTACCCAGAAATCCGTTATCCAGAAATATCTAAATTACGGAAAGGCTGTTTCCCATAGACTCCATTTTATCCAAATAATCAGAATTTTGAAAAATGATTTCCCTTTTCTCTGTAATTATAGAACAGTAAATTCTACCGTATCCTAATTAAGATATAATTACAGGAATAGGATCTGTTACCCACAAACTCATTATCCAAAAAGATCTGAATTATGGAAAGGCCTTCTCCCATAGGGGTAAATTTATCAAAGAGTGAAGTTCCGCCACTAGAGTGAAATTCCGCAGCTCTCAATTCATTTCTATGGGATTTTGAAAGGCGTATTTATCAATGGGTGAAAGTGAAAGTTCACCCTTTGATAAATACGCCTATAAAAATCCCATAGAAATGAATTGAGAGCTGCTGAATTTCACTCTAGTGGCGGAACTTCACTATTAACTTCACTCTTTGATAAATATACCCCCTACACTCCATTTTATCCAAATAATCGAAATTTTGAAAAATGATTTCCTTTTTCTCTGGAATAATAAAAGAGTAGCTTGTACTTGATCCAAACTAAGATATAATGAATCATTATTGGAATCAAAATCAGCCTATTTGGGTTTGTTTAATGTTTGAATTACTTTCTAATAGATTTAAGTTAGGCAGATCCAAATTACAGAAAGACCCCTTATCCAGAAAACCTCAGGTCCTGAGCATTCTGGATAACAGGTTCCATGCCTGTAATCCTTACTGAAGGTAAAATAAGCCTATTGGGGTTATATAGGGGCCGATTCATCAATAGTCGAATATCGAGGGTTAATTAACCCTCGATATTCGACTGGGAACTAAAATATCGAATATCGAAGTCGAACGATTTTGCGCAAATCCTGCGATCGATCGATTAAATCCTTCGAATCGAACGATTTGAAGGATTTTAATCCAACGATCGAAGGAAAATCCTTCGATCAAAAAATCACAGGCAAGCCTATGGGGACCTTCCCCATAGGCTAACATTGACTTCGGTAGGTTTTATCTACCGAAGTAGGTGGTCGAAGTATTTTTTAAAGAGACAGTACTTCGATTATCGAATGGGCGAATAGTCGAACGATTTTTACTTCGAATCGTTCGAATTCGAACGAATTCAACCAATTCGATGGTCGAAGTACCCAAAAAATACTTCGAAATTCGAAGTTTTTTACATTCGAATCCTTCACTCGAATTTAGTGAATCGGCCCCATAATGTTTAGATTATTTTTAGTAGACTTAAGCATTTTGAATACCAGTTCCCATACCTGTATAGCAATCCAAATCATGGATCTGTACAATTTGTTTATCCATTTCTCATAAATAATGATCATCAGCTATCAGCCGGAGAATAGTTAGACTACTGTTAATGGCAAATGATACATTTTGGCCACCACCACCCTACAGTAGAGAACAGAGAAGGTCAATACACTAAAACTCACGGGTATCCAAGTTCCATGAAGTTATTCCATATCTGCTTCAATACCATTATGACTCCCATTTGTAAGCACAGGTCTATGAGGCAGCCACTGGGATGACACTAGGCAAAAACAATGAGACGTTTAAGGCAAAGGTAAAAGTCTAGCTAAATATGATTGAAATATAGTCAGCTCATCTAGTACATTAATGAAGAATAATATGTAGAAAAGTAATATTAATATGAGTCATGTCTCATTTGAGCAATAAATCTGTCCTTGTTACTCAACTGCCTGCAAAGTGCTGATTAATTAGAGACATTGTTTTGCAATATTTTATGGGTGTTTTTTTCCACCGTAATGATTCCTAATAGCCAAAACAGACTCAGAACCAAACAAAGGCTGTTTTCATGCTCCTTTAATGTATCTACCCCGTTCAAGGCCCTACTGTTTTTTCTATGTTCTACTGCTTTTCTAAAATGTAGGTTTTAAAAATGAATTAGTTTCATTCCCCCCCCGTATCTAAGATTGGTGGAGACATTTCTCAGCAGCATCAGAGTAATTGTAGTTACTAATGTATCAATTGCAACAGCTGATCTGTTAGTAAAGCTCAAGGAGCATTCCCAGTAGTGGCTGGAACTTTAAATGTGTTGTCCAGACACTCTGTATAATTTGGCCCACTTTCCCTCTTACCAATATTACTCCCAGGGTGATTGTAGGAACACTTAATAAACAGAAGGTTCCATATGTCTTGTTGAACTCAGGAACTTCTCTTTATTGGTCACCAGCACAACTTCACAGTTGCACACACACTTTTCCCCATTACTGTATCTCTTAATCAGAAGTCCCAAGTCACCAGGTCCCATCAGCTGCCTACCTTCCCTGCCTCCTCTGTAACCCAGAGACAGTGTACATCTAAACAGCACCACGGGTCTACATTGCCTTGAGGTACTAGGCCCTGTTGCACTGTCTACCCTGTCCCCTCTCGTCTTGGTCCATAATCTGGATGAGGTACCGCCAAGACACTGGTTCTTTTCTCTCTCCTTGTTGGAGCTCAGCCACACAACCTACAAGGAGCTCCATCAAATTACTTTACCACTAACTAGCCAATCTAATGCTTCTAAGTACCTCTCTGAGAGACAGTGTACATCTAAACAGCACCAGGGGTCTACATTGCCTTGAGGTACTAGGCCCTGTTGCACTGTCTCCCCTGTCCCCTCTTGTCTGGGTCCATAATCTGGGCGAGGTACCGCCAAAACACTGGTTCTTTTCTCTCTTCTTGTTGGAGCTCAGCTACACAAACTACAAGGAGCTCCATCAAGTTACTCTACCACTAACTAGCCTATCTAACGCTTCTAAGTACCTCTCTGTGGTTGCGGGCCTCAGGTTTCCCAGCTTCTTATCTTCATATCAGCCAAAGAGGAAGTTATCTCCTGATCTCTCCCTTATAAAAACTTACCTTGGGTGAACCCTTACCCAACAGCGCCAATTAGAAATAACATTACTTCTAATTTCCTATAAGGCTGCATGGCTGCAAGGATTTTGTTAATCCTTGCTAATCCATAATCCCCTCAATGTATCAAGAAATCTATAGTCTGAACATTTTGGTATATCCAGTATATGTGCCTGCATGTGCTTATGGACTTCCAGTTTACAGAATTCCCTATCATGAGTAAGTATTAATTGTGCCTTGTTGTTTTGATACTCCTTCAGAAATAACATGTAATATGTTTTCATTTACCTCTTCCAGTCTCCACCTTTGAAATAGCCTGTTGTATTTCCCCGGCCTCCCTGCAAATCTGGAAATACAATGTATATGTTTATTGAGCAACTCAGTCCAATACAATAATACACTAAAATTGGCCATTCCCTCACTAACTAATCGACCTTCTCTGGATTTTCCCTAGTTCCATAATGTCTTTTAAGAAATGTAATCCAGTATTTTTTATTGCAAACGACAGGTGTTGGGCATTCAGATTAATATAGTAAAAAGTAGATTTTATTGTCTAAATCTAGAAACCCAACCAGCCTATGTTTTCAAACACAGGACCAATAGATGCTTGCCCAACCTTAATGATCATCCAAATACTTTCTCATTTACAGATATGCCCCATTCATTTAACAGCATTGAAAGAAATAGTAACATACCTGCCCAGGAAAAATGCAATGTAAAAGATTGAACTGTTTAAATTGACAAATTGGAAAAGGAACATTTTCAAGGCAAAACTATTTTCCCATTCAGAATCTGTTCTTGGGTGCTCTAGACAAAAAAGCACATAAATACAAGTTGAAGACTTAAATACTCTAAAATGAAGAAAATGTCTAGAAAAAAATGTATACAGACAAATGTGGGTAAATCAAACTACTATTTTTGCATAGGAAACTAATTTGATATTCTAATTCAGATTGTTCAGGTATGTTTTCAGAAATGAGTTAGACACCTAAACATAATTAAACATGTAGAAAATTGAAATAAACTAAAATAGAATAATATAATTAAATACATATGGTGGAGAAAGCTGACAACTCCAATTCTCCAACAATCTTAGGTCATTTTAGCAATATCTCCAACTGTCTTCCATTGAGGTTTAGTCATGAAGACTGCATTGCTGCCACTTTAGAAGATGCCACCATCTTCTTCTGGTCTTCCAAACATTCTATACCAGTACAGAACTTTTTTTCTGAGATTTCTCTACCGAGACAATTCTAGGTACAGAAATCTCAGAAGAAATGGGAGATGCCTGGAAACAGGAAGATGATGGAAACTAGTAAGCAACTGGAATCACTGGCAGTTACTAACATCATCGTGATTTTTCCTTCTCCTTTAATGCAAGCATGGGTGGAATAGCTGTGAAGCTGCAACAGGCGATGGCATGCCTTGTAGGTTTCTATATAAAAGGAGGAGAGTGTTGTTTTTTTGTATTCCTTCAGGAGGAGGTGGATGTCATGAGCCTGGGATGTGGCAGTATCTAGTGAAGATGTGTGTACACAGTGAGATCCCAAGTCTAGAATTTAATGAATGAGGATAATCCAGAAGAGCTTTCAGTAATAAAAACAGGCACTCTAGTTGAAAGGGCTAGTGAGTGATTATTCTAAGGCTCTATTGAGGCATGTAATAGGTTATTATTTGTGCTGAGTGTTTCACTAATGGTGGAACTGAGTGTGAAGATCTATGGTACAGGAGAATACTGTGATATTTTACTTTGGGGGAGCTGGGATGGCTTTAAGGTTGATGACTTCTGAGTACCTCAAAATAGCTGTGCTACTGACCCATCTGTTTGTGCTTCTACACTTATATCTGCAGTGTCGGACTGGCCCACCGGGATACCAGGAAAAGTCCTGGTGGGCCAAGGTGTCAGTGGGCCCTTGTGCTGCTAAACATTTGGCCTATTTCATGACCATTCCCAAATTCTATGAGAACAAAGAGGCTAAATAGATGGAATAATAGATAATATTATGTAAAAGAAAGAGACTAGGAAAATAGAGGAGTGAGATAGAATAATAGTACTAAGAGTGGGCCCCTGGTCTAAGATTAATTGGCGGGCCCCTAGTCAAACGTTTTTGGGTGGGCCCCTGGTGTCCCAGTTCGAAACTGGATATCTGTAAATGATTTCTTACTGGAGTTCATAAAGAAATCGGTCTGAATAATTCGATTTCGTTTCATCAACTATAAACACTAGTGATGGGCGAATAAATTCACCTGGTGCGAATTTGCGGCACATCTCTGCGTTTCGTCGTCGCGAATAAATTCGCAAAACTCCCGCGAAAATTCGCCCGGCGAATTCACACAATTTTTTCGCGTTTCACTTCTTTTTCACAAGTTTTTAGCAAATTTTTTACCGTTTCACGAAAAATTTGCCAATCACTAATAAACATCCAATCAGTACCTTCATATGAATACCGTCCATGGTCATATTGATGGACATGTGAAAGCAAATAATATGTACTCACCCAAATTAGTAAGAAGATATGCAACTTTTTCATAAACCTAAAAAGAAAGAAAATTATTATAATCAATTTAGTATCAATGTTTATTAAATAAACCCCGTAGTTTTATATGTAGCAAATGTTTCAGCAGCGAAAAGAGGACCCAGCTTTGTATCAATATTCTTGGTTTTGAAAGGACATAGTAGACAGGTTGGTGCCCACATACTTTATATTCTCATAGATAAAAACTGCATTCCCTACACTTATGAATGTCCTCATCTGCCGCTAGGTTAAGCAAGGGTTTATTATTTTGATTGACTCAACTGTGGTTAGGCAGTGTTTATAGTCTGGTCTTCCTCTGACTCCCAAGATCAAAAGGAAGGAAATACTATGAAATCGCATTCGCTAGCAAGTTTTGCATGATAAGTCATAAGTGCTTGTGCTGAGAGTTCCTTGATGAGGGGGTAAAGTACCAAATTCTTTGCATATCTACTTAGCAATTCCTTTTCATTGACAAGTTTTTAAAGATCATGAAGAAGCCATCAGATATTTAATACATCTCCTTGATGCTTATGGATTTCTGCTTACTATACTGGAAACTCAGTAAAGTACAATGTCACCACCATGTGACACATGGGGGCATATTCACTAACCCACGAAAAGTCGACAGCGACCAATTCGCACCCATCGCCACACTTCACAAGATGAAAGTTCGCTCAGACAACGATAATTCACAAAAATGCGGAGTTTCGTTGTGGGCAACGAACGCTTGCGACTTTTTGCTAGCGTTACTTTGCCAATGCGAGAATTTCAACGCAAAGATGCGCTAGTGTTCATTTCTGGCTAGCACAAATTTGCTAGAGGTCTTGCACTCAGGTTAATTTGCATACGGCTAGGAAATTAAAGGTTGACTGGACGTCTTCATGTTATATTTTGCAAATCAAATACATTACATTTCCACTGTTAATTACACATGTTCTGTGCAGGACCAATTTCTAAGACCAGGACCGGACCCGAACTCGCAACCCGCATATTTACCCACTTTGAACCGTTACTCGACCCGGACCCTCAACTGCCTTATACGCAACCCGCAACTCGCTGACCACCATTAAGTGATATTGCTGCAAACCGGAAGTGACATCATCAAATGTGGCCGATAGTCGAGAGGGAGAGGGACAGAAGCTCGCCGTGTGATGTAAGAGAGCTGTGCCAGAAGTCAGATGGGAGGGGGAGATGAGTGGAGGGAAAGCTGCAGCCAGGTCCGGACTGAGATTAAAATTAAAATAGGCCCTGGCATTTCAGGTACACAGAGGCCCAATCAGCCCACATAGAGGCCCAAACAGCCCCCATCAGCCCACTAAATACTGACTTTCTGTGGGACCTTATAGCAGCCCCTCTGGCATTTGCCAGAACCCACAGATTGCCAGTCCGGGCCTGGCTGCAGCACCCACAGACCCGCGACCTCGCAGACCCACATCTATACCCACACCTGAAAATCCCAGCCTCATTCCGCAGGGTATCTGCTTTTTTTGCGGGTAACGCACGCGTACCAGCGGGTACCCGACCCGCTGCAGGAATCTACCAGGGAATCTTATAAAGACAAATGAGTTGTTATAGTGCCCTACACATGAGCCTACTGTATAATTAATGTTCCATATGTTAAAAAATGTATAGGGAAAACTGGTTACCCAAAAAAAAAAATTAAGGACTTTTGCAGGCTTTGAGCTGGTGAAGGCAAGTCTGTCAAAACAGCTAACATTCAGTAAAATCCGCATTTTAGCAAATTTGCGGAGTAACGCCCATTTGCCAGAGTGAATTGTCGCCAGGCGATAGAGTGTGAATGAGCGATAGCGCCTATAGTTTTTGCTAGCAAATTGGCGCCTGTGCCTGTTAGTAAATCGGCGATGTCCCTGCAGGCGGTAACGCTGACAAATTGTCACCAGTGTTTGCCACTTCGCCCTTTAGCAAATCTGCCCCATGGACTTTTGGAGCAATGAGTGGCATCCCATGTTATTACTTTGGGGCATTGTTCATTCTGCACAGTCAAATCCATATCCAGAAAATCAGAACAGGTGGCAGCAAGGACATAAGCAGGCCATCAAAAAAGCAGGTGCCAGCTTGGGCAAAAAGGACTGTCAAGAATCCCTTGTAAATTTTGCACATAATTGGTAGCATTATATAGTACTGTTTTTACTAATAGACAGCATTCTAACTTGGAATAGTGCATACTTACAACATTGAGTGACATGATGATCATGAAATTTATGCAAACCCCAGTGCCAGATGTTGCAAACTGCCAGTACTTTTTAATAAAATGCCAATTAAACGATGCAAACTGCTCCATAGCAACCAAACGGTAGACAACAACAGCAAAGACTGCCGTTAACACCAGCGATATCTGAAAGCAAATAGGAGAGGAATGCTGAATCATCCTTGGACAAACCTTGCAACTTTTAGTACATTATTCTTAAAGTAGAAGGAAAGTCGTTTTAGCACTTGGGGGTGCCAATTGTTAGGCACCGACGTGAATGTATTTACTTACCTGAAACCCCGGGCTGGTGCTCCTATCAGCAGAAAATTGCACCGGTCTGGGGTTATTCCAGCGAGCACCACGGAGCGCTTCTTTTCCGGCTTCTTCCTTCTTCAAACTTCTCGGGGCAGGCGCATGCGCAGTAGAATGAAAAAGCCGTCTTTTTAGTTAAAGGAAAACTATACCCCTATAAAAGAGCTCATAGGTAAATAAACCATTTTCATAATAATATACTTTTCTAGTAGTATGTGCCATTGGGTAATCATAAATAGAAAATTGCCATTTTAAAAAAATAAGGGCCGCCCCCTGGGATCGTACGATTCACTGTACTCACAAACATACCAACAAACCATACTTGTTAGGTCACATGAGCCAATTATCAAACAGAGTTGTGTCTTTTGCTTCCACACTTCTTCCTGTTACAGTTAGAGCTGCAGTATTTCTGGTCAGGTGATCTCTGAGGCAGCACACAGACCATCACAAAATGGTGGAAAAGAGATGCAAAAGATTATTTACTTAAATAAATTGTCCAGTTTGATAAGATTCTTTAATATGCCAATTAATATGATGTAAACTATCTGTTGCTTAAGTGTTAATTTTGGGGGTATAGTTTTCCTTTAAAGTTCAGCTTCTCCCTCTAATGCGCATGTGCAGCCGTGCAAAGAAAGAAGAGGCCGAAAGAGGATCTCTCCGTGGTGCTCACTGGAATAACCCCGGGCTGGTGCAGTTTTCTGCTGATAGGAGCACCAGCCCAGGGTTTCAGGTAATTAAATACATTAATTTGGCACCCCAAAGTGCTAAACTACTTTCCTTCTCCTTTAACTCCAAACATGACGCCTTTGACTGGAATAATAATGACTGTGGATCAACAAGACATTCTGGACATGAAAGATACTTATTAGGCACCACAGTGTCATTCTGATGTCGCCTTGGAAAAAGTTAGTACAGGTATGGGATGCTTTTTTTTATCCAGAATGCTCAGAATTACAGAAAGGTTGTCTCCCATAGACGTCATTTAATCCAAATGATTTAAATTTTTACTAATAATTTCCCTTTTCTCTGTAATAATAAAACAGTATTGTGTACTTGATCCCAACTAAGATATAATTAATCCTTATTGGAAGCCAAACCAGCCTATTGGGTTTATATAGGGGCTGATTCACTATGGGTCGAATATCGAGGGTTAATTAACCCTCGATATTCGACTAGGAATTGAAATCCTTCAACTTCGAATATCGAAGTCGAAGGATTTAGCGCAGAAAATTCGATCGAACGATCGAAGGATTATTCCTTCGATCGAACGATTAAATCCTTCGAATCGAACGATTCGAAGGATTTTAATCCAACGATCGAAGGAATATCCTACGATCAAAAAAACTTAGGCAAGCCTATAGGCTAACATTGACTTCGGTAGCTTTTATCTGCCGAACTAGGGGGTCGAAGTTTTTTTTAAAGAGACAGTACTTCGACTATCGAATGGTCGAATAGTCGCACGATTTTAAGTTTGAATCCTTCGATTCAAAGTCGTAGTCGAAGGTCGAAGTAGCCCATTCGATGGTCGAAGTAGCCCAAAAAAACCTTCGAAATTCAAAGTTTTTTTACTTCGAATCCTTCACTCGAATTTAGTGAATCAGCCCCTTAATGTTTACATGATTTTCTAGTAGACAAAGTATGATAATCCAAATTAAAGAAAGATCCATTATCCGGGAAACCCCAGGTCCCGAGCATTCTGGATAACAGGTGCCATACCTTAACAAACTTCTGTACAGTAGTCTTACAGTAGTTCAACTGGGTTTAAAGAAACAACTAAAAGCAGAAGGTTGGTTACCATGAAGAATATCCCTGATACAGACACCATCAGTCTACTGAGCTTGTCACTGAAAGGTTGGAAAGGCTCTGGCTTGCCTGTGATTGGATTAACACGCTCCAGTTGGGAATATTTGGCTTCAAACTGAGGACGCAGTTCTTCCTGAAAAATAGTGCAAATTTGTTTATACTTTAATTCAATATTTAAAGGGGTGCAATGTAATGATAGTTTGCTTTATGTCTAGTAACCAATGACATCAAACAAAGGTCCAAAAAATTCTGCCCATAGGTTTCTATAGGGTAGGTTGCTAGATATGTTACATATAGTAGTTATAGCATGGCAATACAAAACAATGATCTAGTATTTTGTGTCGGGGGGGGGGGGGTAGTACCAGCTAAACACAATTAAAAGGGTTGTTCATCTGTAGATAGTTATATTCTTAGTTATTTAGCTTTTTATTCAGCAGCTCTCCAGTTTGCAATTTCAGCAATCCGGTGGCTATGGTCAAATTAAGGGTTGCCATGTGGCCGGTATTTTACTGGCCTGGCCGGAAAAATTATGGCTGATCCCAGTGTTATTAATAGGGAAAAAAAGATAAATATATAGAAAGGCCGGTATTTTTTTCCAGAAAAGGTGGCAACCCTAGTCAAACTACCCCAGCAACCATGTGCTAATTGGAATAGGAGACTGGAATAAGAATAGGAAAAGGCCTGAATAGAAAGAAAAGTAATAAAAAGTTGCAATAACAATAAATGTGCAGCCTTACAGAGCAGTTGTTTTAAGATGGGGTCAGTGACCCCCGTTTGAAAGCCGGAAAGAGTCAGAACAAGAAGGCAAATAATTCAAAAACTATAAAAATAATTAAATAGTGAAGACCAAATGAAAAGTTGTTCAGAATGAACCATTCTATAACGTATTAAAAGGTAAATTAAGAGTGAACCATTCTTTTAATACCATCATTTTCTATCATATTGGAAATGGAGCACTTTTTATTTACAGTTCTTGCTGCGAAAAATGTACTGTACCCTTCTACAACCTTATTATATTTTAGGTTTCCTGTGCACTGAAATAAAGATTCCCAGCTGCAGGATTTTTATGTGTGCCGGTTGGAATTTATAAGCTGTGGCTGAATAATTGGTGGCTACATTTTTGGGGTTTTGTTAATTATGTTTTTGTAATGTCAGATAAACACATTTCCACATTAGCTATTTACATTTTTATAATTAGCTCCATGTAGTCCTTTTGTAGTGGATTTCCTGTAATCTTAAACGCACCAGAATAAACAACAATGCTCCAAGGAAAATACTGTTATTATGTTTCAATAATTTTTATAATTAAGGGTTGAACAGGAGTGGCAATGCATGATGGTGAAAAGCAGGAAGATGAGGAGGAAGATGAGGTACGTTCCTAGCACCCCCGCTCTGTTTTGCCATAGGCACGTGCCTCTTCTGCCTATCCCTAGTTCTGGCACTGGGTTCATGTAACTATTTATAAGGTTGCATTGTACTGGCCTCGTCATTGTTCTGTGTAATATGATTTCAAGTGCCGTTGCTTCATAAATGTGTCACTTGATAGTTGTCATCATTTCAATCCAACAGACATGGCAATCAGCCATTTTTTTTGCACTGTGCACAGTGTTTTGTTCTTTACAAATTGCCGCAGGAGCCTAGACATGCGGGTGCTGTCTGCGTTAGGCGGAGCTCTAATTAAGAGAGTCGAGGGTAGGCATTTAGAAATTTTCCAGAATCGCTCAAGTTTCTCTGACTTTTTCCTGATAAACAAAAATGTTTCAGATTTTTGTTCGAAAAGCCCAGAATAGTCGGATTTTTGGACTAATTCTAGCGCAGATCACAGAAACTTCCAAATTGGATAGGGACCTTTCCCATTGACTAACATACAACCTTGGCAGGTCTGAGATGCCGGATTTTTGGATTCTGATTTTTTCCATCAGAGGGGTTTAAGAAATCTTGGGTTTTTTTGGACAAAAAAATGGAAAAAGTCAGAATTATTCGGATTTAAGTCTTAAAAACCGAAATTTTCGGACTAATTCCAGCACAGATCACAGAAATAGGAAAGGGAATACTCCCATTGACAACTTAGGCAGGTCTGAGATGCCGGATTTTCATATTCTGACTTTTTCCATCCGAGACGTTTAATAAATCTCGAAAAATTTTAGTTTTTTTATTCCACTAAAAAAATAAATTTTTCCCAGAATTTATAACATTTTTTTAAGTTTTTGGCATTCTGACTTTAATAAATAACCTCCCTCATGTAACTTCCAAGGTCTAGTCAATGATAGACTAAAGAAAACCTCTCCATGTCCAAAAGGTCTTGATACACTCAGAATAGATGCCAGATGGGATCAATAGCAAACCCACACCTGCTATCAGTGTTCTGTAAGTGACTATTCCAATGGATTTCTATTTAGAATTGTTGCCAGGTAGAGGACGGTTTATTGATAGTAGTAAAAAATGCATGAGCTTTACCTCTTCATCTTCCCAGTCAATGAGATCCCAGTCATATGTCAGAACAGCTCTTCTCCTCTTCCAAAACTCAAGGAAGACAGTAGCTGAAAAAGACACAAATATTCCTAGTTTTAAAACAATAAACAAACACAAAAAATATATATGTATCTCCTTTTGAGCACTGTCACAATGAAAACAATCTAGTAAATACGTTTTAAGAATACAGTAGGACCCAAGAAGATAATCATGCTATTGAAGTTCCACCCTTCAAATTAAGCACATTGTGGCAGAAACTAGAATAGCTACTCAGATCCCTAGTACACTAAAGTTTTATTTGCCATGGTATTTGTCTGTTAAGTTGATGTCTCATGATATAGATCTTAGTCTATACTGGTATACTGGGGTTGGAAATTTTGATTTTAAGTTTGACTTAGACTCCACTGGAACTGAAGCAAATTACAGAATTGTAAAACCTCGATTTTATGGGTAAAACCTAATTTTACCCCAGTATAAGTCAAGTCAGCATCAGTTACCCTTCATTTATTAAGACCACGGAATGCCCAGCAGGAATGCCTGTAAATCTACAAAGAATTTAGAACAGAGTATATTCAAGTTTATACTTGTGCACTCATTATCTTAGTATTAGACCAAGATTAGATGGTTGACTTATTTGCACTGCTTTGTTTTGGTCAAACATTCAGGGTCTTATTTATAAAAATCCAAATTTATTAATTAAAATAAAAAAGTCCGACCAAATCCACGATTAGACCTTATTTATAATTGAAAAAGCACGATTTAATAGGATCAGGGACAAACCTGAAAAAATCTAACAAAAATCCGAATTGGATGTTTTTCCCAGGATCATATCTTTTTTCCCCAGAATCAATTTTGGAATTATGGAATAGTCGGATTTTCAGGCTAATTCCGGTGCAGACCACAGAAAAATTCAAAATAGGATAGGGGCCTTTCCCATAAACTTATAAACAACCTCGGTAGGTCTGAGATGCCGGATTTTCAGATTCAGACTTTTTGCAGCATCTGGCATAATACATGCCAAAAAATCAAGTTTTTTCCCCACTAAAAATTCTGATTTTATAGTAACAAAAATTGAACTTTTTGAGTTTTTGGCTTTTGGACTTTAATAAATAACCCCCTCAGTGAGGCAGTTGCTTTTCACCCAGATACTGTATCTATCAGCATTTTTTGCCATCATTGAGCCATGGAACCTTGTACATTGGTGGCAGTCATTTATTCCAAAAAGAAACAAAGATGTAACAGAACACTTGTAACAAAGGCAATTGTTTGGTTTCATATCTTTCAGAATACTCAACTGTCACCTTGATTATAACATAGGGTAGAAGGGAGGGGGACCAGGAAGGGAACATGGTTAGGCAAGAAAAGGTGTAGGGTACAAAGCCCTCTTTTGAGTTAGAGTTACAAATTAATTTCTCAACAAAAAGTACACATCCCCTTATTTTATATAACATGGACACACAGCACGAGTTCAGTCATCCTAGTTCTCTCACACATCTATACCAATTATACACAAGGTTCTATATCCAGCTGTTGTACTCTTCATCCTCAGCTTACGCAGTAGCATCCGGAGTAGTCACCACCAAGGAAAGTGAATGAAGAAACTCTTACTTTATGGAAACCTCACCTTCTAACATTTCATGCAAAGATCTCTAGTGGAACCAGGGCCACTTTATTACATGAACATAATTATCGCAGCAACATGGGTTGTCTACTGGGTTTGGTTACCACCATAAACATAGCAGTACAGAAGAACCTATCCATATCTATATACCCAACTAAAGTGGAAGAGGTTTTGCTCTGACATCATTTCAGCACTGCACAGTGTCTGAAAGCTCTTGCTTTCAGACACTCCACTTGTTGTATAGCTATCAAGTATGTCTTCCATGACTTTCTCAACACTAGATTATCATAGGGAAAAGAATTTGGCAACCTTTGAGACATAACTCTTTTAGATTACAATGCTCTCTCTATATGAATGTGCGTGAGACCATTGCTGAACAATGAAGTCTTTGTAAATAATCCCTTAGTTCCTGATTACTTACTTATATAACTAACTTTTTTTTAGATAAAGTTTCAGAATATGGATATTATGCTGGGGCCACAAAGCAAGTATGAAAAATACAAAATAGTCAAAAGAAAAAAAGATTGAGTTGCATTTAATAACTTCTTAAACTCACGTGACAAAAAGAATGTGGAAGGGGACAAAAGAATTAGTTGGGTTTGGTTCTCCTGGACTTACATGGTTATGAGAACAAATATGGCATCAATGTAAGTACAGTAAGTAGTCAGAATATGCCAAAAAAAACTGTTACAGTGATTGAAAGCAATACTAAAAACAATTAAAAACAATGGATCTCCCTTGCAGTGCTATAGCTCAACTGTACATAGACAAATTTATTGAGATATGTTTTCAGCCAAAATTTTCAAAATAAAAGAGGGATCATTTGGGCAACATTTGTGCCATGACCACTCCCAGTTACCACCAGATATGCCTTCAATCAACCTCAAAACAATCTTGTAAGCTTCATCCCTTTGGAGGGTCCAGCATTCAAGACTAGCCCACCAATACTGGTACCATTACTAGTCCTTAGCCCATTTTTGCAACTTTAATAAGATAATATTAAACCCGAATCTACCAGTTTTTGGAACATTTGTTTTATTTAACTCATTTCATTTTACTAATTGTATTTGGCTTCATAAAACTGATGTGGATTTGCGTCATTGTGCCTTGCAAAGATGTCTTTCATGAGTGTAAAGGTCAAAATCCACAAATATTAAAGTTAACCATGGCCCTATGATGCACCTTCTGAGTTACACAACTTTGCCCTACTCGTAAATTATCCTGAATATTACTATCAGAGTGTAAAAAGCCTATTCCTGGTGGGTTTGTTACTCCCCAGATGACACTTTAATGCTTTGTGATGAGCAGCCAGTTGTCCGGTCCAACACTTCTATCGGGTTTGCAGCAACCAGTCTCAAAAAAATTCCTATCTTGCCTGGGTGGTTCAAACTATTGATCTGAAGCATCTTGTGAGAGTTTTCTTTATTTTGCAGTTCTGCTAAGTAAGGTAGGCATCCATCACAAAGAACCTGCTTTTGAAGTGTTGCCCTTCCCTCTGCACTAAGAAGATCGCTGAGCCATGTAATTCAAGAGCCATTAAGAGCACTTTTCCTGAATCAGGCTATTCATTATAAAAGCAGAAGCAAGAGGTGGAATCTGCAAGCACGTTATTGTGATTGCACTGTTTCCATGACCCCTGTTCAAATGCCCAATATCTGCCGTGATTCATAAGGTTCAGATGTAACAGAAACTTTTATTTACTATGTCCGTCATGTTTATCATGCAGTTCTAGAAGCAGTGTTTTGGGGAGCAGGTACTTTTAAGTACAGTTGCATGCTTATGCTATAGCTTTAAGCTTCATTGCTCACAGGCAGCAGCATGATGTTGAAAGCTGCAGATGAGCCCTACATTTATTACTATTCTACATCTAGGGAAAAATACAGGGCCCATTCTACAATATTGTCCTGTGCCAAAGGATCCCTTCATGGGACTCGGCAACTATTACTCTTGAACAGGACATCAGATGTGGTATAGCCAGCATAAATAAAAAGGCAACATGGTCTCTTTCTGTTGCTCCTAGTGTGCCCCAGTCTAGGACAATTCTTATCACCCAGTTTCTATATTCATTCATAGATACAAGTGTCATTAAATGTTTTTTACTTACACATTTTATATCCTGGGATTGTGAGAAGGCCCTGGATCTAGGGGCTTGGTGCATTTTGTAGTTTTACCCCCTATAGGTTGCTTCCAGCACCCACAGAATGAAGAGTTGAACCTCTCTTGGATAGTGATCGGCGAATCTGTCCTGGCAAAAAAATTCCCGAAATGACGAAAAATTTGCGAAAAACATTGAAGTCAATGGGCATCAAAATTATTCTGACGCGTGTCAATTTTGACTCAAACAATAGTTTTATACGCACAACTATTTTGTCCAAATGCATTAAAGTCAATGGGCGTCCAATTAATTTTGACGCATGACAATTTTATTGGGGGGGGTTACTTTTTCAGACCCCCTATAGATATTTTTTTTTTTTACGAGAAAAGCCTACGCACAAAGGCATGTCCCTGTGCTTATTTAGCATCCTCCCAGTACATGGCCAGTTGCATAATGAGACCACTTTGGAATGCCATCATACCTGTTAAACTGCTCAGGCACATAGAACACTGGCTGGACAACTTGATTGAAAGATAATTTCAGTTATATTGCACAAATCAAACATTTATGTTGGCTGTTGAACTCCGTCGATATGTTTGTGAGAGGGCTCTAGAGAACAGTGGAATTATTTGCACCACTGGCCAGCTCTATCCACTTTATCTAGTTACTTTAAAAAATGACTGGACTATTTTAAAATAAATTGAACTGATTTATTTTTCAACAGAAGCATATTAATTGTTGCTGCCTGAAACAACCAGGTTGTAATGGCATCCTGTGTTAAAGAGCCTTCAGATATAACACGCACAAGGACTACTGCTGCATTAACATATTGTATTATTAATCCTTTAGACTGTAAACTCGGGTAAGCAGGGCCCTTAGATCCTATCAGAAGGGAAGAGGCTGGCTCCTTCAAAAGGGATTGTAGAGTGTACCCCAGCATCTTTGATTTACAAGGAAGAAAAGAGATGTTAATGAGGTCTAGGGCCTGGGGTTAGCTCCATAAAAGAGGTGCCTAATGGGAGCCAGCACTATATAGGTAGGCAAGCAAATGGTAGGCATATATTGTGCTACTCACATTAGTTGGTTAGAGCTATGAGTTGGGCAGATAAGGCTCCACTGAGGTAGAAGCCAGTAGTCAGTATCCCAGCTGTAGCAGTCAGGGCCACCAGAGTCGGACTGGAGGGTCCGAGGCCCACCGGGGCTTCCTCCATAGGGGTCTCCACTTCCCCCTGCCCCAGTCGTAATCGCCGCTCCGACACCCCAACTGTGTACCGGCTCCCTTTCTGCAACTGTGATTGGGACCAGGGGAGATATCAGGGGTCAGTGCTGGGTCTCAGACAGGAGCAGGTCTGGGGGAGTGGGGTGTCTGGGGCCCACCGGGGCTGCCACTTCAGCTCGACTCCAACCCTCCCATGTGTATCTTATACTACTCTATTACCACCACAATCAAGTGGGAACTCCAATAGGTTCCTGCTGGGCAGCAGATTTTTCCCTGCATGCCCAGTCCAACACTGGCTTTAGTCTGGCCCACACACCTGTGTTCCCATTGCTACAATAACATTTCTATACCCCAGTACAAACCGTTACAGGCTGGTAATCAGTATATAAAAATGAAGCATTTCTAGACATATTCTTTTTTTTAGGCTTCACTTTTCCTTTAAATAAATGCGGTGATGGAATGCTGAAACGCACTGCAGTGCTCTGAGTAAGTATAGTATTGACACGTCCATATTTCTCTCTTTCTTTTCTGCAGATGATGTCGGCACTGTCAATACCAATTTGCTCCTCCTGTGCTCTGCTAATGAAGAGAGCAGATTTATTGAAGCCATTTTTGCTCAGAAAAACTCAACTCAGCGATGGGTCTGTCCCATCTAGTAAGCAGGGATATTTCAGACACCTTGATGATGAATCACTGCCTAAAAATAACACTGTATGTGTTTTACTCTACTGACGCAAGAAACCACATCTATTTGTTATTTGATCATTTAACTCCTTTGGAGCACAGACGTCATTGTTGCTAAATGAACTCTACAGAACACTGTATATTATAGATCTGATCTGGATCATGGACTCGATAGATGGGACTTCAAAATGGTTATATACAATTCTGCCAGAAGCACTCATAAGTCTTGGTAGTGGGACTAGGAGAAAAATAAACGGTGCTTAGCATCGTTTATAATGAAATCCGCAACTTTCAGGCTACTATTGAACTACAATTCCCAGCATTCCTGGGAGGTACTGTATGCTGTTAGTTGTAGCTCAGCAGTTGAAGGTTCAACAACCTTTATATATACACCTTAAGGCTAAAGTTGATCATACAGGGGCCAATATATTCTGCCCCATCAAACCACAATAGTGGCTCAAAGGGGTGGTTCACCTTTAAGTTTACTTTTAGTATGTTGGTTAATTCTAAGCAACATTTCCATTGGTCTTTATTAGTTATTTTATAGTTTTTGAATTATTTGCCTTTTACTGACACTTTCCAGCTTTCAAATGGGGGTCACTGACCCCATCTAAAAAACAAATGCTCTGTTAGGCTACAAATGTATTGCTATAGCTACTTTTTATTACTCTTCTTTCTATTCAGGCCTCTCCTATTCATATTCCAGTCTCTTATTTAAATATGTGCATGGTTGCTAGGGGAATTTGGACCCTAGAAATGCATTGCTGAAATTGCAAACTGAAGAGCTGCTGAATAAAAAGTGAATTAACTCAAAAAGCACAACTAATAAAAAATGAAGACCAACTGCAAATTATCTCAGGATATCCATCTCTACATCATACTAAAAGGTGACTCAAAGGTGAAAAACCCCTTTAATGGCCCATGTACAGATCATTTCTAACATCCTGACGGACTGATATCTTGACGATATTCAGCCAAATATTTGACAGGATCGAAATTCCTGCTGGGGCTGATGCTGTTTTCTCCCAATGGGGCTACATAGGAGTAGTCGGCATGAAAGCTGGTTTTTGTTCTGTTGTGGGAAGCTGGTGGGCAAACAAGTAAGGGTGGGTATAGAGCAGGAGAGGCTCAAGAGGTGATTTGCCTTGCAGTGATGTGCGGGCCAGCCCAAAACCTTCGCGTCCCTTGGGTTGGGCGGGTTTAGGCCAACTTCCCCACAAGATTGCTGGGTTACGGGTTGGTTCAGGTTAAGTTCTTTCTTGTTCTCTCCTGGCTTGTGACCTTACAGTGCCGGTTTCCGCCTCCACTTGATGCTTTTTATAGGCTATGTACCTGCCCCTTCCATAATGTCAGAGCAGGTTAACCACAGGCCTATAACTAGGGTTGCCACCTTTTCTGGAAAAAAATACCAGCCTTCCTATATATTTATCGTTTTTCCCTATTAATAACATTGGGATCAGCCATCATTTTTACCGGCCATGTGGCAACCCCAGTGTTGGACTGGCCCACAAGGATACCAGGAAAACTCCCGGTGGGCCCAGGTGTCAGTGGGCCCTCCTACTTTAAAACATTTGGCATATTTCATGGCCATTACCTATTTCTATGAGAAAAAGAGACTAAATAGATTGACTAATAGATTATAGCATGTAAAGAAAAGAGACTAGCATAAAAAAGTTGTGTAAGGAGAGTAATTATAACAGACTGAAAGTGGGCCCCTGATCTAAGGTCTTTTGGTGGGCCCCTAGTCTAAGGTTTTTGGTTGGGCCCCTGGTGTCCCAGTCCGACACTGGGCAACCCTACCTATAAATACAGAGGTGCTTGTGGTGAAGGGGCAGGAAAGGGTTGGGTGTGGGTCAACTTTTTGGGGCAGATTTACTAAAGGTCGAAGTGGCCGTCGCTAGCGAAAATTCACCAGAAATCCCATCTGCAGGGACATCACCAATTTATTAACAATCAGAGAGGAAAATTCACTAGTGAAGGAGACCGTCGCTAGCGTAGTTTCGCGCCCTATCGCCAGGCAAATTTCAACTCATGAAAATGATCATTACTCAGCAAATTCACTCTTTCCCAGAGTTTACGTTGCCAGCTTAGAATTGATAAACTGATAAGATGAAGCTACTTCCTCCTCAATCTTATGTCAGTGACATCATATCCTGTATGCGAAAAGTCATAAAACTTGAAAAAAAAAAAACGCTGGCGTTTTTTCATATTTGAAAGCCGGATTGTCTTTAAAAGTTGCAACTATTAAACCTTTTTATTTACCATTTGAGGGTCATGCCACCTTTGTTTTAGGGTGGGCTCATGTCTAGGGCGTTAGAGGGTCTTTATTTTGCTTCCTTGGACATTCCTAATAATAAGTGGCATTTGCACCAACACCTCTTATAAAGTCATATATGAACTATATGAACCCGTCCTAAGTGACATATTAATGCTAGTGAAACTTAACCAACGCTCGGCTGCAGAGACACAATTTCGCATAGTGATATCGAATTTGCGCCTAGCAAAGTGGCACAAAGTGTGGCGAAGCTTTCACAGGCATATATTTGCCGTTTAGTGAATTTGCCCCTTTTTTCTTCCTGTACATCTTTGTTGCCTTGGGCAGAAGTTAAGTTTGCCACCCTAGCCCTGGCCAAAACGTGGAAAAGAGTGGGACAATGACATAGCAGTGGATATCACTGTACAGACCAGATACATTGAGGATAGAGCTATGAAATCACTAGATCACAATCAGGAGGACTTTTATCCAGTTTTACAGAACTAAACACCGAGTTTGTTTTGGACCAGACGGCCCCTTGAAAAATATTAGCTGTCCAGTTATAAACCAGAAAGGCAGCAACCCTAGCGCTAGAACTTCTTGGTTCAGCTCTGGATCTTTTGAGGACCTCACCAGTGGATAAGTAGCTTTACTGTACTGTCCCTCCCTATAAGGCAAAACTTTTTGTCATATATAACTTTTGGTCTACGCTTGTCCCAGTTCTAAAGTGTGTTCCGTCTCTTCTGGTCAATTCACAGATTTCTGGCTTGCGACTCCAAGTATGCTGGGAGATGTAATCAAATAACAGCTAGATGGACAAAGGTTAGGCAGTCCAGGATCCTTATTATTAGGGATGTACCGAATCTACTATTTTGGATTCGGCCGAACCCCCGAATCCTTTGTGAAAGATTCGGCCGAATACAGAACCGAATCCGAACCCTAATTTGCATATGCAAAATAGGGGTGGGAAGGGGAAAACATTTTTACTTCCTTGTTTTGTAATGAAAAGTCATGCGATTTCCCTTCCCATCCCTAATTTGCATATGCAAATTAGGATTCGGTTCGGCCAGGCAGAAGGATTCCGAATTCTGCTGAAAAAGGCCGAATCCTGGCCGAATCCTGGATTCGGTGCATCCCTGCTTATTATAAAATAAATATTCCAACATTGCGGGAGCGAGTCCTAGAACTACAGGTTTTCGGTGTCTTCGCATTAATACATTTAGAGTTCTGATTTATTGAGATTTCGTTAGTAATGTTACACCCTCATGTTTGAGTTCACAGAGTAGAAAGCTCTTCTACACAATTGTCATTATTAAGCTGCAGGCTCCAGCTGATTAAAAACCCTGTTTAAAATTACATTGGAACAATAAGAGAATCAGGTCTGTCTGGTTCTCAGGTGCTCTGTTACACACAGGGAAACCCGGCCCCACCTTAAATTTCTGCCTCCCTTATTTTCTTTACTTTATCACATTGTGTCATTCACCTGCCAGCCGCCTGTGGATCAGGACTAGAACTAAAGTCACTCGCCTGTCTTGGAACACTTAGCACTTTTAAGGTAATATTTTTCATGAATATTTGTATTTCTTTATCAAAAAATAGTTCTTGAAAGCAGGTGCATCTGAGGTGTGCAACATACAGACGTTTTACTTTGCAGCTCAGTGGATTCTTTCATAAAATGTTCAGTATATATTAGATGAATGGGTGTTTTTATTATTGGATGGTTTATTAATTAAAAATGAAAATTAAATACAGTTGTATCTCATTGTTGCTTCAGCTCGTGGTAAATCAATGAATCCTAGTTGTTAATATGAGAGATGTTGTTCTCTTTATGTATATTATATTTATTATATATATATATATATATATATATATATATATATATATATATATATATATATATATAATACACAAAAGCCATGAATATCTTGTAAATTATATCCATATAAATGGTGACTAGTGATGCCAGCAGTTATAAACTGTGAGTAGTGATGTCATTTTGGTCACATGACTCACTAAAACTCGTGTATTATAATAAATAAAGCACCCTTTCGGCCTCGTGCTTTTACAGTATATCCTTGTATTTGACAGTAGGGGGTACTTTATTCACAATATTAATATATATACTTGTATATAACAGACATCGATTTGGAAACGCTAACAATAGAAGGCTTTTCTTTGCAGACCTTATAATTATGGTATGAAGCCAGTTATCCACAATGCCAGGGGGTTTCTGGATAATGGATTAGTGATGAGCAAATACATTTGTCAGGCGCGAATTAGCGCCGTTAAAGTGACAGAAGAAATTGTAGGTCGATTGTGGAACCGCTCTTGGTTGCCCTTGAGAATGCTTTGAATCACAGAGCAGAACGTCTCTGTGTAAACCACTGCATAGACTGAGAGTAATGACAATTTCGAGAGGTATACAGGTATGAGATCCCTTATCTGGAAACGGAAAGGCCATCTCCCATAGACTATTTTTTATCCAAATAATCCACATTTTAAAAAATGATTTCCTTTTTCTCTGTAATAATAAAACAGTAGCTTGTACTTGATCCCAACTAAGATATAGTTAATTCTTATTGGAAGCAAAACCAGCCTATTGGCTTTATTTAATGTTTACATGATTTTCTAGTAGACTTAGGGGGTAATAAAAGACACTAAGTTTGCCCAGTAGCAGTAACTCATAGCAACCAATCAGCAGATACAATTTACTGGTCTCCTGTTTAAAAGCAAACATCTTATTGGTTGCTATGAGTTACTGCTCCTGGGCAAACTTAATACCTTTTATGGCATCCAAATTAAGGAAAGATCCATTATCCAAGCATTCTGGATAACAGGTCCCATACCTGTAGAAGAAATATGTAATGAGAATAAACAGCATATGTTAGGCTTTTTATTATTTTATGGATATTCTAAGGAGCACTTTGGAATAGCCAACTGGTTATAAACAGAACTGACATATGTTACAAACCATTCAAAAACAAATACCAAAAATATGTTTTTCCTCATTAATTTTAGCTAAATGCATTATGGGGTTCTAAAGAATAAACAGCAGCTATGTAAACTGCACTTTCACCTGGGAACTGCATTGTGTTACTGCTGTTATTATTTGTCGATAAAGCACTATGTATTTTGGGATGCGGTAGAAGAGAACCTATACTGTAGATATACAAACAAATGAAAAGTGAGAAATTAGCAGGATTAAAGGGGGTTTTTGCCTTTAAACAAAATTTTAGTATGATGTAGAGAGTGATATTCTGAGACAATGTGCAATTGGTTTTCATTTTCTATTTTTTGCAGTTATTTAGCTTCTTATTCATCAGCTCTCTATGTAACACATTCAGCAATCTGGTTGCTAAGGTACAAATTACCCTAGCAACCATGCTTTGATTTGAATGAGAAAAATAAGTGAAACTCGATCGCGTCAATTGGGACGCGGGCGTTAAAGTCAATGGATGCCCGAATAGTGTTAATGTGCGGGGATTTTATTTGCCACAAATTTTTGCAGCAGTTTCGTGAATTTATTCGCCAGCAGCGAGACGCGAAAATTTGCACCAAGTGAATTTATTCGCCCATCATTAGGGGGTCAGTGACCCCCATTTAAAAGCTGGAAAGTTTCAGAAGAAAAAGGAAAGTAATTAAAAAATGATAAAAAGAAAAAATGAAGACCAGTTGAAAAGTCTCTTAGAATTAGCAATTCTGGGACTAAAAGTTAACTTAAAGGTGAACCCCCCCTTTAAGGGTCACATTTGAACTGAGCTAAGAAGTAGGACATAAAGCACTCAGAACGTTCTGAATTTTTGCTCAGACTTCGCCAATTTAGGGTATGGTACTGGGGTTAGTTTTATACTCCCTGTCATGATGTTTCACTCTAAGGGGAAAATTCACTAACAGGCGAAAATTCGCCAGCGATGGCTTCACGCACATCGCAACACTTCGCCAGGCGTAAATTCGCCTGGACAACGATAGAAGTTGCGCACAGGATACCGAACTTTTAAGCCAGCGAAATTACGCTCAGCAGTTCGAAGTTACGCTAGCGTTGGCTAATTAGCATACGGCGTGCGGTTAAAGTACAATGGCTGTATATGCTGCAGCAAATACGTTACACTACACAAGGCCAGGGAACCTTAATAAAATTATATAAAAGTTGTTATAATGTGTTAGCAAATGTAGGGGGGAAGGAAGATACCTGAAAAAAAAATTTACAATCTTTTTCAGTCTATCACCCTTTAAATAGGAAAAAACGCCAGCGTTTTTTGGGACTTAGAAAAATGTTAAACTTTTTTTTGAGGAACTCCTATCTACTCTATTGCACTTCGCTTGGTCTGAGGTGGCGAAGGCAAGTCTGGCGATAGAGGTAAGGGTCAGTAAAATCAAAAAATTGGTGAATTTGCGTAGTAACGCTCTTTCGCCAGACCGTAAATTACACCAGCTACCGTTAGTAAATTGGCAAAGTGCCGAAATGACGTCACGCTGGCGAATTATCGCCAGCATTAGTCACTTCGCCCTTTAGTGAATCTTCCCCCAGGGCATTTTACTCCAATCTGGCTCATGATACTCCAATCCAGGGCACACAACTCTAATCCAGAGAATAATATTCCAGTCTGGGTAAGGAAACTACATTGCAGGGCACTGTCCTCAAATCGAGGTCATAATACTTTAGCCCAGGGCATGATACTTCAATCTGGGTCGTGACTATACAGTGCAGAGTATTATACTCAAATCTAGGTCATAACATTTTAAACATGCCACATATGCACGTCAGCCTAGTTCACAGAAGTACAGAGTTATGTATAACATTCCACTTTGGGTCATCCTGGCGATAAGCTCAGAGTATGATTTTCCAGTGTAGTTCATAGGATATTACTCTCATTTAGATCATGGCACTGCAGGGCAAAATACTCCAATTGGGGTCAAAGACTACTAAAGGGCGTGATATCTCAATCAGGTTACTAAATTATAGTTCAATACTCTAAACAATGACATGAAACTGAAATCCACAACATAACACTTAGGGGGTTATTTATTAAAATTCAAATGTTTAAATCTCGAAAAATCTGTGTTTTTTTCACTAAAAAAGGAAAAAAAAAACCTCAAATGTTTAGAGGAGAAAAAAAACTCAGATTTTTCAAGATTTATTATACCTCAATGCTGCAAAAATCCTGAATCCGAAAATCCACCTTCTCAGACCTGTCGAGGCCCTGCATAAGTCAATGGGAGAGGCACTTATCCCAATTGGAAGTTTTCGTGCTCTGCGATGGGTTTTCGGGCAAAAACTTGAAAAATGTGAGCAAATCGGGACAAAAAAAAACCCCAAAATTTGAGCTATTCAGGAAAAAGCCCGAAAAAATTTGAGGAATTCAGATTTTTGCTTGATTTTATTGAGTTTTTCTATATTCTAATTAAATCAATTTTTTTTATTAATAAATAAGCTAAAATCAGGCATGGAAGTTTGGTCGTTTTTTTAATACAGAAAAAATGTGGATTTTAGTAAAAAAAACTCTTATTTACTAAAAATTCAAATTGAGATAGGTGCCTCTCCCATTGACTTATACAGGACCTCTACAGGTCTGAGATGGAGGATTTTTGGATTCTGTTGTGTTTTCCTCAAAAATGTGTTTGTTTACTTAAAATAACTCGAATTGTTTGAGATTTTACCATTCAGATTTTAATAAATAACCCCCTTAATATTTGAATGTGGACAATTAAACCCCAGTATGGAGATATACCAGTACAGAACATATGTTCTCCAGCCTAGCCAAGATAATGAGCTGTAAATGTCTTGTGAGGCAAATTAATTCAATTTTGCAACAGGTTCCTCAACATACAGTAGAGACCCCTGCCTTATTCTTGTGTCCTCCAACAAAACAAATACGGTTCCTAAGATTATTTAGATGTATCCCCATTGTTCAGCTAAGAGTTGACAGTATCATAGTTGTCCCAACAAGGGTTGAGACAGGAAGCCCAGTAACCAACAAATCCATGTGACCACATTGGTGGATTTTATCTGTGTTTTTATTATTTTCTGTGTGTATGGAGCATTGCTATTCCATTTCTTATATCCTCATAAGGGGCTTGAGAATGGAGGGTCTACGGTGGAAGTGCAAGTCTCATAAAAAAACTAATCCAATGACATGTAAAAACTGAACAACAAATGGGACTCTTGGGAATAACACACATTCAGGGGAATGTAATTAAAGTCACAAAACTCAAAACAATTTGCGCCGATAAGACTAAAAATCCACATCTTGCAATGTAATATTGTTCCTTAAACTGTTATTGCATTGCGAATTGTAATTGCGCACTCTTAAGAAGTGCTTGAAGGCGTCGTATTCTTTTGGAGCAAACATAACGACTTTTTCAGTAAGAAGATTTATTACATTGACTGGGCATTGTCGCAAACTATAACATTCGCAAACGGCCATCCAGTCTCGGAAGTGGTCGGTTATCAGTTTCCGTGCTCGCAAAAGCTATATTAAATTTGCTCAAAGCAAAATTTGTTCACGCAAAGGCATAACTTTTCGCATTGCGAATAGTTTTTCCATTAGCGACTTATATTACATTCCCCCTATTGTGTTTCTATGCTAGAAGACGTTAATGGGCTTCTGCGACATTTCGCCGGCGGAAAATTTTTGGTGAAACGAAACTAGTCCAATTCGCCCAAGCCTACTCTCAACCTGTGTATTTTTGCAGGATGAGAGAAGCGGATCTGCTCTGTGCCACCATCTTTGTTTATTTCAATTGTTTCCACTTGCGTGTTCTCTCACACAGCGGAGTGGAGCAGAGGTCTGCCAGAAAATATCTACCTTTGCCTATTTGAGCTGACCTCCACTGAGTGGGAACACACACAAGTAGAAGCAATTCAAATCAAAGTTGGGCCACAGAGCGGATCTGCTTCTCTCAGCCTGCAAAAATATGTAGGCTGAGAGTCTTCAGCCCGTGTGCCCATAGCCTTAGGGTCATTAGACTAATCTAAATAAGCAGGTTTTGCATGGAGCTACAGTCAGGCTGAAGAACAAGTACATAAAGATCTTGTTGTGTAGCTCAGGTTTAAAACCTTGCAGTACTTTAGCCTTTAACTGTGAGTAAAAAGCTGGGTGCTGTAGAGTAACATCATCTGGATGGAACCAAAGATGAAGCAGACCCTGCGGCTGAGGGGGGCTCAAGAGGAATAGGGGCCCCATGAGTCCCTAATTCATATACAAAACAGGTCAATCTGTAGACATTTTGTGGCCCTGAAAAATAATTAGCTCTGGGGCTCAGTAATATCTAGTTACACCACTATATGGAACAATAAGATGACCCTAGTCCAGGCCTACCTCCATCTCTTTGCTTCTTCTGTGTCACTGGCTAACCCCGGGGGTGGAGAGGTGACATATAATCATTGCAACACATTGGCCAAACCTTAGTTTCAATAAAAGCCAATTCCTAACACATACATAATGTATGCAATGTTATTAGAGATACAAGGCAACACACTCTTTAAATTAAACCATTTATTACTGTGTTTAATGGTACAACAACCAGTGGGCCACTGCATCACTTACAAAATGAAACCCAGGGGGTGTAAATGGATACAGCCATCCACGCAGTATAACATATGCACTATTTTATGAGTAGCCAAGATAAAAATAGCTAAGCCAATATTGTTTTACAATGCCTTGCGTTGCTATGACATCTTTTTAGGATTAAAGTAATATAAGCCGTGCAAGAAGAGTATGCACTTACACGCAGGATCTGTTTTTCTTTAAAATTGTTCAAACAGACTTTTACAATGAAAATATAATAGGAACAGTGATATTTCACTTGGCCTGCAATCTAATTAGCCACTTTCAATTTCCGGCCTTGTGTTACATGTTCTCTATCAGGCAATCTAGGCAAGGGGTCATGTTACTATTGACCTATGTGTGAGGAAATACATTTTGTTGCATTTACTTCCGATTGATTCTCATTTTATACCTTCAGGTTCAAAGTATATTTACATTTATCTTCTCCTGTAGTTTATATTCCCATTGGCCTCAGGGCTGCTTTTAAGCATTTCGAAATCTTCCAGTTGTAGGTATTGATGTATTTAAAATGTCGACTAACGTCTGCATATGAATAATTCCTTGTACTGAAAGTGTTTGGGGTAACAAATTGGAACACCACCCATAAAAGTATACTTTACTAAGCAAATGCAACCTGGAGCTGGCTATAAAACTGTCTAAGCTTTGGCCTAAGCTAGGGGTCCCCAACATTGTTTACCCATGAGCAACATTCAGGTGTCAAAAAAAATGGGGAGCAAACTCAAGCATAAACAATCTTCCTGGGTGTTGCAAGATAATTACTGTGATTGCCTATTTAGTAGACTCTATGTGGACTACCAGCCTACAGGAGGCTCTGTTCAGCAGTACATCTGGTTTTTATGCAATTAAAACTTGCCTCCAAGCCTGGAATTCAAAAATAAGCACCTGCTTTGAGGCCACTGGGAGCAACATCCAAGGGTTTGGGATCAAAGGTCGAAGCTAAAAGAATAAATTGCAGAAGACTTATTGCTGTAAATTACAAAATACTTCATTATGTGGCTTGGTTGTGCCATGCTTATATGTAACGGTTACACCACATTTGAAATCCTATTACTATGAACCAAAAAAGCACAACAGTAAAACCACAATGTCTACTGTCTATCTTCCACAGGGTTTTATCGTAATTAATGTACCCGTATTGTAAAATATATTATAAGTCACAAAGGAGTTCATTAACCATACAAAAGCACAAGGGCGAAGGTGGGTGTCCAGCACAGACAACACCTTAGCACATAAAGGGCAAATCTAGACATGCAAGGTGCATTCTGGGTAAAAAGACATTTTTGAATGCTCTGTAATTCTGTTTTTTATTTAAAATCATGATAATACACAACTGCAAGAGATTACAATCTCTCTACATCAAGGGGCAGATTTATCAAGGGTCGAAGTGAATTCAAGGAAATTTTCAAAGTAAACAAATTCGAAATTCGAAGTCATTTTTTTGGATACTTCGACCATCGAATAGGATACTACGACTTCGAATTTACCTCGACTTCGATTCGAAGTAAAAATCGTTCGAATATTCGACCATTCGATAATCGAAGTACTGTCTCTTTATAAAAACTTTGACTTCAATACTTTGCCAACTTAAACCTGCCGAAGTGCTATGTTAGCCTACGGGGACCTTCTACAACTTTTTCTAAGTCTTTACACATCGGATAAAAATCTTTTGATCGTACGCTAAAATTGTTCAAATCATTCAATTCAAACGATTTAATTGTTCAATCGAACGATTTTTATTCAATCGTAGGATTGCCAAATTTGGTGAAAAAACTTCGAATTCCATATAAAGTTTTTCAATTCAATGATCGAATTTCGAAGTTTTTTGTACTTCGAAATTCGACCCTTGATAAATCTGCCCCTAAATATTGTATCTGTTCACTGGGGATACATGCATTTTTGGGGCAAGATGCCATTCATGTCACTCACAACTATACAAAGTGAAATCTCATTTCAACTGGTTAGAATGAAGTAGAATAAAAATGTTTAAAGAAATGATATTTTTGGTCTCACTGGTCCTTTAAAAGTACCAAAAAAATCTGAAAAAAGAACAATCGCTAGAATGAAGAAATTTCACATACTGTACTTGCTTTGTACCAACGGTTTTCTTTTTTGAGTTTGGGCAGGACAGGAGCGGTCAGGTTTTGCAAATTCCGTTTTAGGGATTGAATTTGAGGGAAGGTGAAACACCGGAGAGCTTTGTCAATCAGTTAATCGGTCACATGCCTTCCACAGATTGTGAAGGCAACAGAACAATAAAAGGTAAATAAGACTCCTAGTCCCTTCCAGTACAGTGAGGGAAGTGTTTATTTTAAGCCATACTTTCATCCCTCTGTTTGCCTTTATTATAACGTTTATCAGAAAAATACACAGTGCACTTTAGAGAGAGATAGAGAGCAGATTATGGAACTGCAATAGAGGCTGCCATTATAAAGAGCTCAGGTAGGGAAATGGGCTAGGCAATGCGTCAGGGACATTTGGTGATATAAAAAGAACGTACCAACTGCCCCCTCCCCTGTAACAAAGATTTGTTCCCCAAGTATCCACCTATATTATTTTTGTAACAGTATGAGAGTCCTTACTAGGCTCCCCCCAAGTGTTAAACCACAGGCATAAGTATTTTCAATCCAACGTGACGCCCTTGCTCTGGGAAAGGTCCATTATCATCATTTCATTAGTTACCATAAATATTCCTGTTTCAGAGTTTACAAGTCTAATTAGTGCTCGACACTCTTCTATTAATAAATATATTCCGTTATAATAGAATTACAAGTTTTAAAACTGCTGCAGAATTGACACATTATTTACAGGGATATGATCAGTTGCCCAGAAAGCTCCAAATTATGGGAAGGCAGTCTCCCATAGACTCCATTTTAATCAAATAATTCCGTTTTTTAAAAATAGAATTTCTTTTTCTCTGTAATAATAAACCAGTTCCTTGTATTTGATCCCAACTAAGATTTAATTAATCCTAATTTGAGGTAAATCAATGCTATTAGGTTTATTTAGGGTAAGGGCAGACGTGAAGATTCGGGGAGATTTAATCACCTGGCGATAAATTGCCTTTTTCCTACGAGGCGACTAATCTAAATTGCCGGCGGGATGGTACTTGGAGCACTTCATTTTCCTAAGTCGTCCAAAGTTTCCTTGTGTGGCAACTTCGGAAAACAAAGCGCACCGATTACCACACCCCTGAACAGAATGTAAATCGCCGGCGGGATGGCAATCGTGTGCTTCGCTTTTCGAAGTCATCCGAAGTTGAGGGAGTTCGGGGAGATAAGTCGCCCAAAAGAAGTAGACATTTGTCGCTAGGTGATTAATCTCCCCAAATCTGAGCATGTGCCTCTGCCCTTAATGTTTAAATTATGTCTGGAGATCCAAAATATGGAAAGATCCCTTATCCGGCAAACCCCTGGTCCCAAGAATTCTGGATAACATGTCCCATACCTGTATAAAAAGTTAAGGCACCAGCGAGAAGCCATGAGTTTTACAACTTCCTCGGATATACTGTAAATAACAATCTTTGGAAACCATCTAGCTTTTCTATAGGGCTGCCATCTAATCACATTGGTAAAGTGGTCTAGCAACAGGGAAAATCCAACTGCAGCAGCAACAGAGGTTCTCAGTCCTTGGACAACCCTTCTGATGCAGCAGTCAAAGATGGTCATTGCACATGCGCAAGTTATGAAGAATATGTTTGGTTTTAGGGCAGGTCATAAATAACAAATATCTATAAATTTGAGAGTCCCTGAAAAAAAATATTATATGTGGACATGTAAATTCTAAGAACCTTTTTCTCTCTGTTTTTGAACTATGATCTCCAGCAACTGAACAACGAGGAGCAGAAGTTATTGTTCAATAATTCAAGTGTCACAGACTGGGCAAACATAGGACCAGCACCCAGTCTTCTTTAGCTTTGGTTCTACTAATCCAGGGGTCCATTTTTTTTACACATGAGCCACATTCAAATAGTTGGGGACAACATAAGCATTCTTAGGGGTGCCAAAAAAGGACTGTAATTTGCTATTTAGTAGACCCTATGTGGGCTGGCAGGCTACAGGAGGCTCTTTTTGGCAGTACACCTGGTTTTTATGCAATTAAAACTTGCCTCCAAGCCTAGAATTCAAAGATAAGCACCTGCTTTGAGGCCATTGGGAGCAACATCCAAGGGGTTGATGAGCAACAAGTTGCTGGAGAGCCACTGGTTGGGGATCACTGTGTGACTAATCAGTCCTGAAATATTAGTGCTGTTGTACCTCTTGGTTGGTGCATCAGCATTATGGAAAAGCAGGGTTGTTTCCTGAGAAAATAATAATAAATGTGTGTAATCTGATGTTCATTTATATATTTCTCTCCAGATCCCTGGAACAAATAGCATAATGCTCCCTCTATTCAGATTGGTGTTGACTTTCTCTCTGCTTTTTAACTATGGTTATGGACAGACTACTGCAGAAAATGTGACTACCCCCTCAGCTACTATGCACCAGGATACCAATAGTACCATACGGAATGAAACCTCAAGCCCAAATAACAGCTCCGGAACTGACATAGCCAACACCACCGAAAAACCAAAAAGCACAGTGGGATTAACAAGCATTGTTACTTCATCTCTCGGCACCACGATGAATGAGAGTACTACCGCAAATGTTACAACAACTTATTCTCCAACTACAGGCACAAACCACTACACAACTAACTTTGCTCCAAATGTCACCACAGTCACGACCAATAACAGTACAAGGAATAATTTTACAACTTCGCCTCCAAATACAACTCATGAGAACATAACAACCACAAACCGAAACTGGACAACCACATCAGTAAATAGCAGTTTTTCACCTACTAGTAGCAACACAACAGAAACCCTAATAACCACAACACTAGGGAGCACTAACAAGTCTACTGCAGCAACAGCCAACACAAGTGCAGCAACAGCCAACACAAGTGCAGCAACAACATCTTTATCGGCTCAAACTACAAGTATCCCATTGACGGCAACAAACACAAGTGATACAGGGATTTCGGGAAACTCAAAAGGTAATATATGCTCCCCCCATTCAGTCATTATATATAAATATTACATATACATATCAGTTATCCAGAAAGCTCTGAATTACAGGAAGGCCATCTCCCATAGATTTTATCCAAATAATCCAGATTTTTTAATTAGTTTGAGCTGACTTGTACTTGACAATAGAAGGTAACACAATAAATAATTCCTAGTAAATACACATTAGGCTCGAAGTGGAGGGTCTGTCTTCTTAAGGCACATTGGGAGCCTTTACTACCTACTCTAAATATGTGTTAAGTACAAGATTCCCTTCAGGAGCACTCGGTTAATGAGGCGAGTTGAGTTACTCGCCTCAGGCGGTCGTGCCCCCTGGTTGCCGCTCCTGATAACTAAGAGCCGAATTTCCGTTTTTCCAACTCAGAAATTTGTCTCTTCCAGTGCAGAAGGCGAATTCGCGCCTGGAAAATAAATTCGCCCATCACTACTCATCTCCCAAAACGCCTTCCCGCTATCAAGAATGCAAATCGGCGGCGGGATGTTTTCCGAAGACTTTGGAAAACTGAAGCGATACGTATGCCATCCCAACGGCAATTTATATTCTTGCTGGCAGGCATTTGGGGAGATTAGTAGTGATGGACAAATTTATTCGCCGGGTGCGAATTTTTGGTGAATTTGCGTGTTTTGCTGCCAGCGAATAAATTCACAAATTCGTTGGCGAAAGTGTCAAAGTTTTTTACCGCTGGCATCGGAAAGCCGGCAGCAATGATTAACAATGAATAATGGATGCCCATTGACTTTAATGATCGCTTCGCTAATTTTTCGCCAGTTTCGTGAATTTCTCAGGAAATTCGTGGCGAAGCAAAATGGGGCAAATTCACCCAATCACTAGATATTAGTCGCACACAGTAGAAAAGATTTGTTGCTTGGTGTCTTTACATGACCAGGAGGATATGTTTGAGGCAATCAGAATATTTGATAATGAATATTGAACCACAATGGAGTGCATTTGTTTCAGATACTGGCCCACAACTAGACTAGACTAGTGTTGGGAGATATAAGGCAGCTATATTTTCTTCCAGCTGTCAATTGGATTTTAAAGGGTGAGGTTCCAAAAGCAAAAGATACAGTATATGAGTTTGGCACGTGAAGCCATTTTAGGGCTTGGCTTTTGAGAAATTAAACCTGTTTGCTCTTGTTCTGTAATGTGAATGAAACTGGCAAGAATAGCTCGGTAGCCTTTTATGCAATCAATTATTCAGAATGGCAGGGTGACTGTTTAGTTGATAGACCAGCTAGCTGGATATTTCAGGCCATCTGTATCTGTCACTGGAAATATCTGTCCGGCCCCAAGTGAATAAATAGATCTTAGAAAAGAATTCCAACTGATGGCACGAGAGGGAAGCATTTGTAACCTAAAACAGTAGAAGCTGGGAAACCTACGCATCTCGAAACTGATACTGAGGCTTAGAACAGAGGCTTTAGTGATGGTTATAAATAGAAAGGAAAAGGTGGAGACGTGAAAGAAAGAGAAAAAAGTAACAATGGAGGGCGTGATTCTGACCCAGAGCAGCAACAGCCCGAGCCGCTGCAGGTTTTTCTTATATATTTGTAAATGTAAACAATTTAATAATGAATCCATTGATCTGTCTGGAATGGTTTCCATAATTAGCCTAGACCCTAGACTGAGTTTTGTTGTCTCATAATCTTAGTGACTAAAGTTCTTTACTGTTCATTAGTCACAAAAATACAAAATCAGGTGAGGTTTGATAGGTAATTCGTGCATGGTTAATAAATAAAGTAATTATAGGATGACAGTACGTGCTGATGTAACATCGACATGCTGAATCTTGACAACTCATTCCATGATCTCGAATGAATAGAAGGGTAAAAATGAAATTATAATGTGAATATAAAGCAGAAGCAGCAATTACAGAACAATTCCTCCCCGCTTGTGCTGTATTTATGCAAATGCTTCCACTCACTGACTGTATTTTATACTATGGAGTTCCTGCATATAATCGCTGAGATTGCACCAACAGAATAAGTTAAACATTTAGCTCACCTATGAGGTCCAGGGTTCCCATCGCAACCTGTTTTCCTATGATATTTGTCTTGCACTCACTGACGCATGTATTGATGCATGCATATGATTTAATAATACAGGTATGGCATCCGTTATTCGGAAACCCATTATCCAGACAGTTCAGAATCAAGGAAAGACTATCTCCCATAGATTCCATTTTATTCAAAATTTGTAAAAACGATTTCGTTTGTCTCTGTAATAATTCAAAAGGACATTGTACTTGATCCAAACTAAGATACAATTAATTATTTTTGGAAGCAAAACCAGCCTATTGTGTTTTTTTTAATTTTTACATGATTTTCTAGTAGACTCAAAGGAGAATTAAACCCACCTTTCAGCAAAAGTCCCCACTGGCCCCCCTCCGCTGGCCCTCCTCCTTGCCTACCCCCTGCACAGTCTTACCCCTGAATTCTGTCCCCTCTAGAAATAGTGACCGCACATGTTGGGGCAGATTTATCAAAGGTCAAAGTGAATTTTCAAATGAAAAAACGCCGAATTTCGAAGTCATTTTTGGGTACTTCGCCCATATATTAGGCCAAATTCGACTTTGATTCAAATTGAAAATACTTCACAAATTCGACCATTTGAAAATCTAAATACTGTCTCTTTAAAAAACTTCAACACTTCACAACCTTAAACCTGCCGAATTGCTATGTTAGCCTATGGGGACCTCCTAGAACCTATAACCAGTATTTGGCTAAGTTTTGAGAAGTCAAAGGATTTTTTTGTAAAATTGTACGATCTAACAATCTTAATAATCCTTCGACTTCAAATGTCTGACTACCCTATACGATGGTCAAATTTCAATTTTTTTTTCACTTCGAAATTCGACCCTTGATAAATCTGCCCTGTAGAGTCAGCGCAGCGGAGCTAACAGGCGATATCTTTGGCTATTCGGTATTCTTCATAATGTATTGCGCCTCATGTGCAGTTGGAGCAATCTTCCAGTTCGCAAAAACTGCGCATGCACCGAAAGTAATGGAGATTGCCAAAGTGCCCCGAAAAGTACTGAAGCACCAGAAGATGTCGCCCGTGAGATTCGCTGCACTGACTCTACATGTGCGATCAGAATTTCTAAAGGGGAAACAATTCAGGGGTAAGACTGTGCAGGGGGGTGGCAGGGAGTGGGGCCAGTGGGAACTTTTGGCTAAAGGGGGGTTTAGTTCTCCTTTAAGGTGTGAAGATTAGTGATGAGCGAATTTATTCAGTAACTTGAAAAAAGGCCATGCAGGCCTGAAACGTCATGTTTGTTCGAGATTTGAGCCAGGAATCCAATAAAGGCTTTTATTATTCAACAAGATTATGTTGCTGTGATTTTGCTATCGAACAAATTTATTCGCCAAATTTATTTTATTCAAAATATATTTTACCCCTGCGTTAGAATTCTAATGCCGGCCACAATTAAAGGCGCTCATTGACTTTACTGGGTAAATTCACAAATTTTACAGAGAAGCGAAACGGGAGAAATTCACCCACCACTAGAGAAGATCAAAATTACAGAAAGATTCATTATCCCAAAAACCCCAGGTCCTGAGCATTCTGGATAACAGGTCCCATACCTGTATAGACGTGTAGCCTGCCCTTTGAAGGAGATTTATCAGTTTTTGAAAATCTAAACTCAAAAAATAAAATGGCATGAATGTTGAAAATGCACTTCCCATGCTGCCATTTTTTTTTTTAAATTCCAATTTCTGGAATTGTTTTGATCGCTAAATCTAGACAATTTGAATTCGAGAAAGCTTGAATTCAATCTTAGGGAATTGTAATCTTAGTGAATGTAGACCAGCTGATACAGAGGCAAAATGACCACCGATGACTTGAATAACGTTACCGTAATTTTAAAGATAAATCTTGGGATCCCTATAAAAGTTCAGTGTGCTAAGTATGTTGTTCACATTTCTATATATGTTCGTCACGTTGGTTATATATTTAGGATCCTTGCCAGTAAATAAGAAAGAAGAAATGCAGTGGGGACAAGTTATGTGAATACTGGGAAATACTGTATATTACAAAATTATAAATATATATATAAATATAAAAAGCATGAAAAAGGTATTAACAATCATTATCACTTGAAGGAAAAGAAGAATACCTCATTGTTGTGAGAGGCATTTGATTGGAACGAGTTGAAATAAACTGGTATATTTTTCATTTACAGATGCAGTTGATAGTGCCGGGGTGGTGCTGGGTGCAATAATTGGCTCAATCCTGGGCATTACGCTGGTTTCCCTGGTTGTTTACTTCTTGTGTGGTGCAAAGAAAGGCAACTCGTTTTCTCATCGCAGACTTTATGAGGATGTCAGAAATGAACCAGGTAATTTATTTAAGTCAGAAAGTACTAGATAGAGTAGCCATATACAGGGTCGGACTGGGCCATATGGGGCCCACCATGTCTGTGAAATGCCCTCTTCCCGGTACCCAACCTAGTCCCCCACCACCAATGTGCATCCTTATCTGGCCTCCTGGTCCGGATGGGGAGGGGTTATGTACCAGATGGGGGAGCCTGATGGGTCACCGGGGCCCATGAAGGCTGAAGTCAACGAAGTTTGTTCACGGTGGCCCAGGCCAACACTGTCCATTTACTATCAACTTGCTTACCTGCAAATATAGTCAATTGGAACTGCCTTCTGGGAGTTGCACAAGGCCCAGCTCAGAGGTGGCAAGGACCAGCAATTTGCACTTCAACTCAATTTCAAAAAGCTATATGACATGAAATAATTGTATTTAAAAGTCACCTTAGAATTCCATGACCTGTACAAATGTGTTCAGCCTGATGCCAAGGAGCAAATCAAATCAGTGACTTCTGACATAGCTTACCTTTACAGTAAGTGGTATAGTATACCCTATATACTTCTAATCTAACGGATGTCAGAGAAAGAGGATTATGACACCATAATGTTTCATTAATGGGATGAGCTATACAGTTATATGGGCTGCCATTCAGGGTAAAATAGACATTTAGGACACACCTTTATGTAGCTGATTACAGACAAAAAGGCCAGATGATTCAAAGAGAAAAACATATTTCATGGTTTATGACATGAAAACTCTATATAAAGGACACCTATCAAAAAATATTATCCCCAACCAAAGTTGCTGGTTAACAGCTTGCATTATGCATGCACATAGTAAGCAAGTTGCGGCATTCACTCATTATGCACATGTGTGTGCCCCAACATGTCCACTTGCACTGGGAGCTCCCTCCCACAAATAAAATATTCTAATATTTATTAAGACTTTTGTGATATAAATTGGGTGCAGTTTATGTGGACATTTAAAAGCACTGAAGTGCTAGGCCGAAATGGATCCACCAAAAAATTCTAGGATTCAGCCAAATAACAAGCTGAATCATGGAATTGGTGCCACTGTCAGACTGGCTGGAGGGACACTGGGTGAAAATCCAGTCGGCCCAGTCGGCCCAGACCCACTCCCCATAGCCACATTCAATTAGTTCATTCCCTGACCTCCATCATCCCCCCAAACCTGATCATGAGGAGCAAAGAGAAGAGCTATGTGTCGGCAGAGGGGCAGAGGGGCATTGCCTAGGCCAACACTGATTGGTGCTGGTCTATTTATTACAACTCTTTATAAAAACTCATAATTTTTCACAAATTATCTAGTGCTCAGGTTGATATGACTGGTGTCAAATCAATGTGCCCCATAGACACATTCAGTGATCACAGTAAGTGTAGGACTCTAGAACAGGAGATATTGTTGGTATAGGTTGTTCAGTTGTTTTCAAGTAGATGGCACTGACCACTTGCATTATAAATGAAAGATTGAATGAGAATGATCTTGTTTTGGGTTTCTGAAGCAGAACGGCTGCCACAAGTGACTTCTTCAGACTATGTCTGCCTCAAGAGATCTTGTTTTTTTATATCAAAGGCATCATCTGTTAACCAACACTGTTCTGTTCTTCTCAATCCAGTTCCTCCAAAAATTGAAACTGATTGTTTTGTTTTTTTAGTGTTAAGACTGGATAACCCAATGAACCCTTACGACGTTAGCTACGGGGATTCGTCCTACTACAATCCAACGGCTCTGGATGCGTTTTCAATCAATAACAACCACCCCCGAGAAGTGATTGCCATGGACGACATGACACCTCACCAGCCTTCAGCATAGAAGGCAATTCAGACGATCCAGCTCCATTGCTCTACAGTTTGTAGACATTTGTTCTCATTGCAATGTCAGTGAAGGGTTTCCCAAAAAAATATCTTCTTGGTACTATCATGCTGGAAACTTCAGCCTTAAGACTTGTTTTTACAAACCTAAAATGTTTTATCCAATGACCATGGCAGACGGCAAGGTCATCTTCGGAGGTGATTCAAAAGAATTGTTTTGCTTGTATATCCAAGGCTGAGGAAGAGCAACGTCTGCTTCCTACAAATGAGACTGTACATCTGCAGGACTGGGAAATCATTTTACTGGAACCAGCTGGATTTGCTGGCACGGAATTCTGCCAACCTTCCAAGCCGCTAAGTGAATAAACTGCAGTTGTACTTTTTTTTAATGACCTATAATTTGCCAGGTCAAATTCAATTCTGTTGCTATTTGTGTGCTGCCAGAATGACTCTTCCCATAGAGATTCTGCCATAGGAGTATAAAGCATCCTGTATAATATGGCTGCTAAAACAGAATTGTAGTTTTAATGGAAGAATAATACTGTAGAACAGTGCCGTCCATCTTTTCTATGTAGAGGGATAGTTTTCCGATTCCATGTTTGTGGGTTGGATTATATTTAAGTAATCATTTTACAGAAATAAGTCTGTAGAGCCATAAAAATCCTTTGGAGACCCACATTCAGCCTATGGGGCTCTAGCTGGACAACCCTGATGTAGGACATATAGAAAGAAAACAAAGTACCCCTTATTTTTTAGCAGCTGCTAATCTAAATATTTGTATTTATTGTTGATTTGCCATATTGCTTCATCTGCTGATATACTATCCAACATTATCCAAAGATTCTGATGCCAATGCTACTGTATTGCCAACATATTTAACTGAATATTAAAGGTCTTATTGACTAATGACAGGGCAGGATGGAAAGTGAAAAAAACACAGAGCTCCAGTTTTGTTTTGCTTTGCACCCTGCACCTTTTCTGTCTATATTTACCGTAGTTCCACTGTATTCATAAGGAGTAGGTTGGGGCAGGATTTGGACATCTCCTTGGTTACGCCCTAGCGTACATATCATTCAGAAACCCAAGCTAGTTCTAGGGAACCCTTGTCCTTACAGCCGGCTTGTGGCATACCCCCTAGTAGTGATGGGCGAATTTGTCCCGTTTCGCCCAAATTTTAGCAAATTTCCCTCAAAATTTGCGAAACGGTGAAAAATTCATGAAACGTAAAAAAAAAACCGATGACGGTCGACAATTCCTATTTGATGCGCGCCTTATATATCCAATTGCCTTAAAGTCAATAGGTGTGCGGTAAATCGTCGCTGGCGTCAGAATTATCGCCAGCTTTGGAATTGTTGCCGGTGTCAAAAAACGTTGCCACTGTCGAAAAATTTATTCGGCGGAGAGACGAGATGCAGAAATTCGGTGCGAATTCACGCCTGCCGAATAAATTTGCCCATCACTACCCCCTAGGGCTTGCACTTACCCACCGTAAACAAGGTAGCAAAGTCAACACTTTTTAATGCAATCAATAAACATAAGCAAAACAAGACTTGGTGATTCAGTTGTTGATAAATATGCCATAAAGGGCCTAGACAAATGTGTTAAAAATGTATTTATAAAATATATACAGATGTATTTAATTTGTTGCTATTGCTCCACTCAAATTCCTATCTGGGTGCTTGTATGCGTAGGCGAAACAACTATATTACTACCTTAATGACCATAAAACTGTTCCTAAAACAAATCTAAGATTTATCTAGACACACTCTGGGTCATTTATCAACACTGGGAAAATTTGCCCATGGGCAGTAACCCATGGCAACCAATCAGATTGCTGCATTCATTGTTCTACTTGCTAATCACTGATTGGTTGCTATAGGTAACTGCCCATGGGCAAATTTGCCCAGTGTGATAAATGAGCCCCACTCTATTGTTAGATGATAATAACTACTTAAAAATGTACAATTGTGATCTCTATGAGAGCATATTGGTTAGGTGTTGTGTAAAAGGCCAGGTACTCCCGTGTGACTTCTACTATATACTTATATTGAATAGAACTGGGTAAATTATCTCTCAAAAATACACAATGGCTTGTTGTGTAGGGATGTGGTGTGAGAAAATGGGGGGTCAGTGTAGGTAGACTTTGAGTCCTTTCCTGCAATGAACTAGAGACACAGTGGTCTTACGGAGGACATACATGAGTTATGTAGAAGAAGAAAAAACACATATTTTTTTAAATGGAATTATAGGGTGATATTTGACAATAGACCATAAAACGAATGAATGTAAGCTCTTCATGTTACTTTGTGCCAAACCTGGCCCAGTGCCTTAACCTTCTCAATCCAGTAAACAACCTTCCTGAGAAATAATTGTTGAATTGAAGGTCATTTATTCTAAACATCTGCATGTTTGATCCTTCCCACCAGATCCTGCTGAGTGGAAGTGTCAGCTAACTGTGAAATAATGATCCATCCTTGACATTTAGAAAACTTATACCAATTTATAGAAAACAACAAACAAGGCATAAATATGTCTGGAGAAACCAAAACTGTGAATGGAATGGTTTGGGCAAACACTCCATTCAACAGGTCCAGCTCACATTTTGGAGCTTTCTTTCCATAGGATACTGTTCCTTTAGAAAGAAGGACTCAGAGCAGGAAGATTACCTGCCTATAAAAGGAACTCCTAGAGGTGCTGGGGGTGCTGTCTGAATGGAAAGGATTGGAGTAAGTACAGGGTTTACCCAAATACAGTATCTTTGCATATACTGCTGAGATGACAATAAAGTTTACTTTGATTTTGACTTGATGTTTGATTGGTAGCCTACAGGGGACTCTATGGGGCAGATTTACTAACCGGCGAGTTTTCGCCAGCGTCCATTTAGCACCCATCGCAACACTTTGCCAGGTTTTGTCCTGGGCGCAGACTGCTGGCGACTTTTCTCTAGCATTACCTCTGCAGTGCGAGCATTTCAAAGTGAAGATGCCCTAGCATTCATTTCTGCTTAGCAAAAATTCGCTAGTGATCTTGCGCAGGTCAATTTGCATAGGGCGGGAAATTTAAAGTTGTATGGACTTTATGTTAAATGCTGCTGCAAATACTTACAAATTGCACTTTTTAAAACATAGGTCTAGGGACAATAGAGATATTATAATGCCCTACACACCTGCCCACTGTAAAATTAATGTTCCATGTGTTTGAAAATATATGAGGAAAACCGCTTGCCATAATCACGCTGAAAAAATGAAAAGTCGCCAGCGTTTTTTTGGACTTTGATGCATTAATGTCTCACAGGATATGATGTAAGTGACAGAAGATTGAGGAAGACGTAGCTACTTTATTGCACTTCACCCGGTCTGAGGTGGCGAAGGCAACTCTGGCGAAAGAGGTAACGTTCATTAAAATCCGCTTTCGGTGAATTTGCAGAGTAACGACCGTTCCCCAGAGCAAAAAGTCGCCTGGCAGTAGAATGCGAATCACCACTAGCGCCGGTCAATTTCAATAGCGAATTGGCACCAGTACCTGTTAGTAAATCGGTGATGTCCCTGCGGGTGGCAACACTAGCGAATTGTCGTTAGCGTTAGCCACTTCGCACCTTAGTCAATCTGCCCCTATGTATTGAGGAAACAACCAGTCGCACTCTGAATAACGTTGTATCAGTGTTCAAAAGTTAAACATTTATTAAGCCCATATGCCAAGGCAACGTTTCGAGCCTACCAGGCTCTTTATCAAGCCCCTCTTGATAAAGAGCCTGGTAGGCTTGATAAAGAGCCTGGTAGGCTCGAAACGTTGCCTTGGCATATGGGCTTAATAAATGTTTAACTTTTGAACACTGATACAACGTTATTCAGAGTGCGACTGGTTGTTTCCTGCATGTTGTTTGACCCAAAGACAGGAGTGGGTCTCACAGTACAGCACCTGACGCTACAAAAGCGACACTCGGAGAGGTGAGCACTCCATGTATGTGTTTCTGCCTATGTATTGAGGAAACACAAGTTTACGTTGTGTCTAGAAGACAGGAGCTATTTTAATGTTATTAAATGTCATTTGAATGCTGTGGTGTTCATGCAAATGGCCTGTAGATGTCACTGTGTTCATACTTATACGGTGCATACTTCCTGGTAGCTTAAAAGTGAAAGTGAAAGTTCACTGTTGTGTAATGGCTGCATGACTCTGCTAATAAAGCACTGTTATACTCTACTCATCCTCGGCTGCCCAAAACATGCTGAAGTGAGAACCCCTGTGTTTCAAAAAACCTAACGTGGAAGAAGTGTCTATTGTGGATTCCATATTATATATTATAGTCCCAAAGGAGGAGCATTCATACAAGAATATATTGTCTGCCTGGGTGCTGGTAAGAAATAGTGTCATAGTCCCCTTAAAGTACAGCACTCAACAGGTCTTGTACAATAGGTCTTATTGCTATATTCCCTTAAAGGTCACAGTCGGTGACCCAAATACTCTTTGTAAATTATATAAAATGTATTTTTGTTTGCACAAGACCTGTTAAATAGTGTACTTCACAGGGCTATATCTATATGAACTAAATGAAGTGCTACAAGTATATGATAGCTTGGTGTATATTCTAAGGCGTCGATAAGAGATGTTTATTACAATTCCTGCTCATAGACATCACTTTATATGTTATAATGAATTGTTCCAATAAAACATTTGCTTAGAGGTACAGATATTTATTCACATTATTTTTGCTTGTAGCCTGTTTATGGAATCATAATCAGACAAAACACTTTCCCTTCAGTGTGGACAGAGAAAGCAATTTCATTATTCATTATTAACACTTTCAGTAAATCAAAACTCTGCAGGAAAGTTATAAGGTGTAACTATTCATAAATATTTTGGAGGATTTTTTGACAAAATTTAAGACCTGCCTCACTTGTGAGGTTAATTGCAGATGGCATAAGACTAAGGGGGGAATTCACTAAAGGGCACGTTTTAGCCAGCGAACGCTCTGCCACACTTTGTGCCATTTTGGCAGGAGTAAATTTGTTACAACAATGCTATCATACTAAAATGTGTAGCCTGAACGCTGGCAAAGTTTTACTACCATTAATTCAATTTTTAATTGATTGTATTTAGAATGTTTCTTATTTCAGTATGAGGACGGTTATATTAAGATTTCATTTTCACGATAGTTCTCATTTCACATAAAAATCTTTAATACTGAGAACTTTCGAAGGCAATCCTGCTTTAAAATATGACTATGACTTTGGCATACAGGATATGATGTTAGTGACATAAGATTGAGGAGGATGTAGTTTCGACTTATCAGTTCGCCAGGTCTAAGGTGGCAAAGGAAACTCTGGCGAAAGAGGTAACGTTCTGTAAAATTCGAACTTTAGTGAATTTGCGGAGTAACAGTCGTTCGTCTGAGCAAAAATTTGCCTTGCGATAGACACAAAATTACGCTAGCGACAGTTCCTTTCACTTGCAAATTATCCTCAAAGCCTGTTAGTAAATTGGCGATGTCCCTGCTGATTTGATTTCTGCCAAATTTTCATTATCGACGGCCACTTCTCCCTTTAGTAAATCTGCCCCTAAAGGTGGCCATACACAGGCTGATAAAAGCTGCAAACTCTGTCTCTCTAGCAGAACCAGGCCTGAGGTTCAGGGCAGCCAAGGCAAGCACCCCCAGCACCAGCCCACTTGTTCATCTCATGAACGTGCGCACCCCCTTGTACACAACTCCTGAACATGCACAACTTCTGACAAGCATGCCAATGCATAGATTTTCCGGTGCCCAAACAGGGGAAGGGAAGTAGAAGAGGTATATGTCAGAGCCATTCCACTGTTGCACTGTAGGCATGAGCCTATTCTACCTACCCCTAAGGCTTGCCTTGTTGGAAGCCTATTGGCCTGTGTAAGGTGCCCACTGATGGGCCTGAACAACTGATATTAGGCCTCTATAGCACCCAATGTATGATATGATAAGACAACTACATACTATTGTTATGCTATGGGAGCATGTGCCCCTGTCTTTTTGTTTATAGTAATTCATTTTGATCAGAAGTAAGTTGTCCAGTCATTGGAGGAAACAAGAGTGCCTGGAGAGGTTCACCTACACGTGGTCAGAACACATGTCCACCTTGTAGATAGAGCCCTGACTGGAATTGAACTAAGGACCCCAATGTTGCAAGGCCTTCAACACTGTCCCACCATGTACTGTACTTGTAATGTAAACTCAACTGATGTTTGCCCTAAATCTACAATGACGATAAGGGGGATATGACCAAAACTGCAAAGTTTGCTCTAGAGCTGAAATATTAGGATTTAAAGGTCTACTGTTTTATTGCAAATATCTCTCTGGTTGCTATGGGTTCTGAGGCCATAGCAACCATCTAAAAAAAAACATCTAAAACTTGCATGTGTTATTACATTGCTCACATATGTCTCCATAAGGTTTGTGCTGGAAGAGGGGGGGTAAAAAGCAAAACACATAAGCAGACATTAATTAAATGCAGGGTAGGGTGCAATGTGCACCGAGGGGCAGATTTATCATGGGTCAAAGGGGAAAAAAGTAAAAAAAATAAAAAAGTAAAAAAAAAATCTAAATTCAAGCTATTTTTGTGAACTTCAACCATCGAATAGGCCAAAATTCGATTTGAATTTGAAAAAAAATTGACTATTCGAATATTGAACTTTATCATGTACTGTCTCTTTAAAACTTCGATTTCAACCATTCGCCACCTAAAACCTGACAAATTCCTGTCTAAGCCTATGGGGGACCTCCTAGAACCTATTTGGAGTCATTTGGTGGACTTCAATCGAATTCGCTAAAACTTCGAACGTATCAAATACGTCTTATTCTCACGAAGTTAAAAAACGATTTTTTTTTAATAAATTTCGATTGGTCTTTTTTTATTCGAATTTCGACGTTATGGGAGTTCAAGAAAACTAAACAAATTAAACTTCCCCTTTTAGATCGATTGATATATCAGCACTTAAAATGTTTTGACCTATAAATGCTCTTCTATTTCCATCTGTTTAGCTTCCTGCCAACCTTAACTTAATACTCCCAGTATTGTCCTTACTGCCGTTGACATTCTTCCCTGCAACCCAACACCCTAAACAAAACTTCAGATATACTGACTTATTTTCAGAGTTTGATCAATTTAGTGGCTATGCAGGAAATCCAATACTCTTGTGAATTTTGTGGAGTTAAAAAATCTCTGCCCTGTATCGGCAGTGTTTGTCTCTGGAAAATGATCTACCACCTATTTAAAATGTCTTCAATATAAAGTATATGTAGAATATTCTTCCAGCAAGAGGTAATTACTGCACTATATATCGCTGGGTACACCAACTATGCCATACTGTATATTGCTGTGGCAACATGAGAGACATTCATTCTGTGTATTAGGGATAGTTTTGTATACAGAATGTATTTAGGACAAACGGCACCCCATACCATACGACAACATTTCCTGGGCCCCCTGAGCTGCACCCACCGCAAGCCCCACCTACAGGTCCGCCCCCCACACAAAAATATTGGTGGCTAGGGTTTCCACATGTTAATAAAAAATAAAAAGATATTGGTGGTCAGGGCCCCCATAAAAAACATTTGTGGCCAGGGCCCCCCCATTAAAAAATATTGGTGGCTAGGACCCCACATGAGAAAAAATTGGTGGCCAGGGCCCCTTAAACGTCCATGCCTTCCCGAAGTCAGCAGCTTTCAGAAAGATGGGGGGCCGGCTAATCAAGTAAGTGTGGCGTGGCCGGGCCCCCCTGACCCTCGGGCCCCCTACAACTCTCCCCCCTGTCCCCCCCCGATGGCTGCCCTGACACCAACTATGCCATACTGTATATTGCTGGAGCCATTCACAATGTCATATATTGCTAGGAAAACTCAGCTGTGTTGTATATTGCTGGGGTCACTGTGTAATATATTGCTGGGGCCTCTGCCTCATATATTGCTCAGTACACCAACTATGCCATTCTGTATATTCTTGGGGCCACTCACTATGTAATATTTTTCTAGGACAATTCTTGCTAGGGAACCTTGCTATGTCATATATTGCTGGGGTCTCTGTGTCATATATTTCTTGCGCCAATGGTATATGATGGGCGAATTTGACCCGCAGCCAGCAAAATTTTGCCAGAAATGCATTAAAGTCTATGGGCGACAAATATTTTTTGACGCGCATCGAATTTTTTAAAAACGCACAACATATTTTTCTCCCGGTGATATGTGGCGAAAAAATTAGCTTTTACCTATATTAGAAATTACTGGAGCAGTTACAGCATATATTGCCAGTAGTGTAACTACTGATGAAGCACAGGGGGGCCCGTGGAGAACTGCTTCCATAGTAATGATATGAGAGTATGTGTGGCAGGGGGATTGAGGGTGATCTTTAGCGAGTGACCTGAGATTATGTGGAGAGGCACCTGAAGTTACCCCTGTATATTGGTGTCTCCAAAGTGCCGCATAGTTTATTGCCCACATATTTGTTTTTCTTGTTTTTTCAGAGAGGGCTATTTCTACTCATGCAAATGAGCCCATTCCATGCAGTAATCTAAGTAATATGCCCAAACACACAAAACAAACTAACCCGAAACATGTTAAAGGATCTTTTCAGGAAAAATATCAAAAATGTCATATCATGCCATATAGTATTTGTATGTATGTATGTGAATTGTTATTAACTTAAAGTGGACCTGTCACCTACGTATTAAAAGTTGCATAATGAAAGTCCTTTGCAAATTAAACGTGAAACACAAATAATTTTTTTCATTAAAACATCCATACCTGTTATAAAGGTGTTTAAATATCTGAGCTTTCAATCAAATATTTTCTGCCCCGCCTCTATGCCTGAGGCACAGAGGTGGGGCAGTCAATTACTTTCACTTTCCATTCAGCATTTCCTACATGTCATTTCACTTCTTACACTGCCCCTTTCCTCCCCAGGCCCTATTATCATGTAGGACAATGTGTATGGGCATTAGGTTCCCCACTCTGGTGCTTACACAAGATTTTGGCGTGATACACAATTTATCTTAATAACAATGTCCACAAAATGGCTGCTGCCTGCTTGGTGTGATAGTGTAATTCCGAGAGTGAAGAAAACAAAATGTAAATAATAAAAATAGTGTAAGTAAAGTTTATTTTGCTCAACAAACTTGATAGAAAAGAATTTGGAATTGTTCCTTAGGGTGACAGGTTCCCTTTAATACCCAGTGCTGTACATAGTAACAATACAGTAATAGTAAAGCAATGTAATAAATATGAAATGATCACACAGGGTAACAAATAGTAGTTGTCATCGGTTATTGTACATTACAACCCTAAGGCTAATGTCATACACAGATTTGTGTTTTGGATAAAATCTGCCCCATGTGCAGAACAACATTTGGATTGCGTTACTGTCTCTGCACTCATTTTTGGCGTGGTAAGGGGGCAAAATCCGCCGTTAGTGATGGAAAAATTTCTCCCGTTTCGACTTGCTGTCGAAAAATTTGCGTAACAAAAAAAAAAAATTGCTGCCGGTGACAATTCAGACGCTAGCGACAATTTGACGGACATTAAAGTAATTTAATTGTCGCTGGTGTCGGAATTGTTGCCGGCATCAGAATAGTCGCCGGTGTCACAAAAATTAATTTTTATGTTTTGCAGATTTTTCGCATTTTGCGTGAAATTTGCAAATTTTTCGGGCGAAACAGGAGAATTTTTCAACTGCCAATTTATTCGCCAGCTACGAAACATGGAAAATCGCATCAAATTTGCACCTGGTGAATAAATTCATCCATCACTATCAGACGTTTCTCAACCAGCAAAAAAAATGTCATTGTGAGTGTGACATTAGTCCTTCCTCAGGGCTCCATAGCCACACACCCACCAGCACTAGTATTGCAGCATTGAAATTCACTGTCCGAGAGATAAAGAATAGAAAGCAAAGTCGTTTCTAGGCAGATAAGCTAAACTCCCATGCAGCAACTCTCCTCCAGACAAATGGATCATCATGAAAAAAAAAACTTACCCCATATGGCCATAAATATCGCAAAGAATACCGTGCCCCCGTTGTCAAACAAATGTGTCACCTGGAAAAGATAACATTTGTCATATGTTATTCAACATGTCTTCAAAGTAACTTTTACTAAAATCCTAATTTATCTCATAATTAAAATAAAAAAAGCTTGACCAACCCCCCATCCCTCATTTTGCCTTATTTATTAATAAAATAACTCTAATAAATCGGATCAGGAAAAAATCTGATAAGATCTAGCGAAAACCCAAATCGTACAATTTTTTCAGAGTTCTTTGCAAAATCACTCGATTTTTTCCCCACTTTTTGTTACAAAACTCCAAGGGGAACAATTAACCCTCGATATTCGACCATTGAAGTTAAATCCTTCGACTTCGAATATCGAAGTCGAAGGATTTACCGCAATTCGTTTGATCGAACGATTAAATCCTTCGAATCGAACGATTCGAAGGATTTTAATCCATCGATTGAGCGATTTTCCTTCGATCAGAAATTGCTAGGAAGCCTATGGGGTCCCCATAGGTAGGTAGGTTTTAGGTGGCGAAGTAGGCGGTCAAAGTTTTTTTTAAAGAGACAGTACTTCGACTATCGAATGGTCAAATGGTCAAATAGTCGAACGATTTTTAGTTCGAATCGTTTGAATCGAAGTCATAGTTGAAGGTCGAAGTAGCCAATTCGATGGTCGAAGTAGCCAAAAAAATACTTCGAAATTCAAAGTATTTTTCATTCTAATCCTTCACTCGAGCTAAGTAAATCTGCCCCCAAATGTATTGGATTATCGGTCTAAACCCATCACAAACCATGATATCTTTAAGTTGGGATAGGGACATCTCCCTTCGACTTATCCATGAGCTTGACTGGTCTGAGATGACGGACTTTTGGGTTTGGGCTTTTTGCAGCATCAGGGTATAATAAATCTCGAAATAGAGTCATAAACACTGATAGGTAATGGTTTGCCAGACTTGTCAGTTAAAAAGTGTTTTTTATTTCAGTGCACAAATATACAGCCTTACGTGTTTCGTATCAATAGGATACATAATGATAATAAATCTCGACAAATTCAAAATCCCAGTTTTTGCCCCAAAAAGCCAGACCAGAAAAAAAATTAAGTTTAGTAAATAACCCCCTAACTGTCAGTCTTCAGTCCCGTTTGGCTTCACTCAAAAAATCACGAACCGTCGAAAAATTCAATATACTCGAATTTTGATGCCCGCGTCAATTTTGATGCCCGCACGGAAATTCACTGCAAATTCGCACCTGTCAAATTTATTTGCCCATCAGTCTTTTCTTCACAAATTGCTGGGGTGTCTCATTAACACATTATAAGGGGAAAAAATATAGGCATTTTTATGAAGTATTTCTATTAAAGAGAGGAGGGGCTGTGGCCATGGAAGATTTATTTTTGACAATTTATAAAGAAGTAGTTGCTGCTGCCATACTGATTGCCTCTTGTGCTTATCTAAGTTACTAACACAGTATATCACAAGTGATATTTTTGGATGTAAATTATTATGTGATTTACCTACAATTTTCCCAGCATTCCAGCAATACGCTCACAATAAGTTGTGCACATTAAGGGGAATATTTATCAAGGGTCAAAGGGAATTTTCGAAGCAAAATATATTCGAAATTCAAAGTAATTTTTTGGATATTTTGGCCATCGAATATGATACTATGTCTTCGAATTTACTTTGACTTCGATTTGAAGAAAAATCGTTCGACTATTCGGCCATTCGATAATCGAAGTACTGTCTCTTTAAAAAAACTTCGACTTCAATACTTTGCCAACTTTAACCTGCCGAAGTGCTCTGTTAGCCTATGGGGACCTGCCAGAGCATATTTCTAAGTTTTTGGGTTTCGAAGGAAAATAGTCCGATCGTCCGATAAAATGAATAAAATCCTCCGACTTCGAATGTCAGAGGATTCTATTTGATGGTCGAATTTCGAAGTACTTTCCACTTCGAAATTCGACCCTTAATAAATCTGCCCCTAAATGTTTCATGAGGCATAGGCACTGGCAGGCACTAGGCACAGGAAAGGCGACATCTAGGTGGCACCGCTAGGAGCTGTCTGTCGCTGGCTAGTAGTTTGGTTGTGAATGGGCGGCTCCTGAGTCGCACCAGGTCTTTTATTGCCTCACTTTTGTGGCATCATGTGGTTACGCCAGATCAGCTGGAATTCTCATTGGAGGATTATTTTACAGCAGCTGTGTGCCCTGGGGAAAAAATGTATTGAGCAATATTGCTTTAAAAATACAAAATTGGTGTTACTGGTGTGGTTGCGGTACAGTAGTGTTTAGTGTCCCACAGAACTATATACAGGTATAGGATCCATAAAGGGGGAACCCTTTATCCAAAAAAGCTCAGAATTATGGGAAGGCCATTTTCTGTAACCGAAAATTCATGTTCCTATAACTGGAAATGTAATTTTTTTTTTTTTGCTGGTGGCAAAAATTTTCCATGTGTTTTGTAATGAAAAATAATTGTGTTATTTTGTACAGGAAAAAAATGCCTATTGAGAACTCCATGAAAACAGCACTACCTTCGATTTATCAAGGCAACTGATATTTAGTAATAATGTACAGTAGGGGGCCAATTCATTAACTTCGAGTGAAGGAATAGAAGAAAAAATACTTCTAATATTTCAAAGTGTTTTTTTCAGGGGCGTAACTATAGAGGAAGCAGACCCTGCGGTTGCAGGGGGGCCCAAGAGTGTATGGGGCCCAGTGAGACCCTAATTAATTAGCAATTTTAATATATCTTGGTAAAAAAGGCCAACTTATAAATATTTTGGGGCCCTAAATTGAATTTGCCATGGGGCCCAGTAACAACTAGTTACGCCACTGGTTTTTTTGGCTACTTCGACCATCAAATGGGCTACTTCGACCTTCGACTACGACTTCGACTTCGAATCGAAGGATTCAAACTAAAAATCATTCGATAGTCGACCATTCTATAGTCGAAGTACTGTCTCTTTAAGAAAAAACTTCGACCCCCTAGTTCGCCACCTTAAAGCTACCAAACCCAATGTTAGCCTATGGGGAAGGTCCCCATAGGCTTGGCTAAGTTTTTTTGGTTGAAGGATAATCCTTCGATCGTTGGGTTAAAATCCTTTGAATCGTTCGTTTAGAAGGATTTAATCGTTCGATCGAACTATTTGTGCAAAATCCTTCGACTTCGATTTTCATTCCCAGTCGAATATCGAGGGTTAATTAACCCTTGATATTCGACCCTTGATGAATTTGCCCCTAGGTGTTACCCTTTATGGGCAAAGGAAAAATGTAATTTTCTCAATTAAATAGCAAGCTCTTGAATATCTCAGTTAGCCAAGTGACACTAGTTACCTAAGGGGCAACTTTTTCTGACACTTTGATCAATACAATGAATTGAACTATAATTAGGATTTGTAGTGTTTTTCCTAAAGCAACAAACACTAATTAATCTCAGCATTAATACAAACTGCCGATTGTCACGGCCTGAGAAAGGCTAAAGAGGATTAGTCCGAAAGTGGCAGAACTGAAAAGTAGGTTCCCGTCACCCCCAGATATGATCATCCTCCCTCTCCAGCCCCCCACTCTTTAACCTTGAGCCCACCTTCATTTTTAGTTGTATGATTGTGAGCTAAGGTTTGATTGGCCTAATTAGTGATGAGCAAAGTTTTTCGGCAGGCATGGATTCGCAGCGAAATTCCACATTTCGCCGTCGGGGAGACAAAAAACGCCCCATTGATTTTAATGCATTTCGAGTGAGAAAGAACTTCAGAAAAAAAAACTCCCATTGACTTTAAAAAAGTTGCCAAGACAAAAAAGTCAATGTAAGAAGAAATTTCTCTGTAATAATAAAACAGTAGCTTGTACTTGATCTCAACTAAGATATAAATAATCCTTATTAGAAGCAAAACCAGCCTATTGGGTTTATTTAATGTTTATATTATTTTCTAGTAGTCTTAAGGGATGAAGATCAAAATAATGAAAAGACCCATAATCCGGAAAACTCCAGTTACGATTCTGGCTTACAGGTCCCATACCTGTACATACCTGTACAAATTTGAATGTATTTGATTGCAATTGGCGGTAATTTGGAGCGTTCTGGATAATGGGTCTCCGGATAATGGATCTCATACCTGTATATAGGAAGACTTTGTACCAGAGAGGGCAAAGCTGCACAAATTAGAGCAGTAGACATGTTGTAATGTTATGTGTCTTTCACTAGAAATAAGCCAAGATCAGCCAAGAAGCAAAAGTTACTCTACATAAACTACATTCCTTATTCTTAGTGACCTGAAAAGACCTAAACGTGTATCTATTTTTTTTATTATTTATTTGCAGACGTGCTTCAGTCAATACTTGTGATGTATCTCGACTAATGAAAAAGCAAAGCTGCAGAAAAGCTGACAAAATCTGTACATTGATCAAGCTCCGAAAAAGATGGATTTGCAGTCATTGTAGGATTTATGTGAAAATCTCTGCCAGGAATATAATGAGGGAGATCGAAACAAGAAGCAGAGTTTGAACAGAGTTCAGTTGTTTTCAGAGTGTTCACCAGAAAGAAATACTTTTTGCAATTACTTTCTATGTTCTATTTGTGACCACTTTTCTTATATTGAAGTCTAACATTTAATTTTTCACCTTCTTATGTCTTTCTGAAGCAGCTCTGGGAGGAGGGGGGACACCGACCCTGTAAACTGTTCTAAACTGATACATTTAAAGGGGCAGATTTAACAAAGGTCGAAGTGAAAATTCGAATTTAAAAAATTTGAATTTTGAGCTAATTTTGTTGTACTTCCACTAGGGAATAGTTTGAATTTGAAAAAGTTAGAATTTTGAAATTTATCATGTACTGTGTTTTTAAAAATTCGACTTCGACCATTTGCCATCTAAAACCTGCCGAATTGCTGTTTTAGGCTATGCGGGAACCTTCTAGAACCTACTTGAGTCAATTGGTGGACTTTCAACAATCAAAGGTTTTTTTTGGAAATTTTTCGAATTCGATTGAATGTGCTAAAGTATTACTTCGATTCATATTTGATCAAAAACTGACTTATTCGGGCAAAAAAAAACCTCCAATTTAATTTCGGTTGGTCTTTTTGAATCCGAAGTTTTTCAAATTCGAAAATTCGACCCTTGATAAATCTGCCCCTTAGTTGATACATTTCTGATCTTTGGCCCTGCTATCCCTGAGTTTCATTAATACATGAAATCCCCCTAATTTTGTAGGCAATAATGTATACTATGGTGCCCCTTTATTGGAGCTCCCTATAGATCTGCTACGGTCCCTGTCTTAGCAGTCCCTACCAGAAGCACAGTAGAAGGGGGAAAGCCAATCACAGCCCTGCAGTTACACAAGCAAAGACAGGCTTCAGTTCCCTATCAGGTAAGTCTAGCTGCTGTCCTACAGTGCAGTATACTGAGTGCTGCACAGCCTGGGAAAGGAGGCAGCAGGAAGTGGAACAGATGGGAGGGACTAGTAGGGGTTTTGCAGACATTTTCAATAAAGTAATCAGAAACAAAACATTTTAAAGCACATTCCTTCTATATCTAAAGTAGTTGAATGCACTGACACATTCTTGTTTTTTACATAACATGTTTCCTTTAAAGGCAGCCGTTAGAATTGATACAATAGTTACTAATACTCCAGAGATGCTGCCGAGAAATGTATCAACTAATGGAGCAAATTGTAACAGTTCAGAATCTGCACCTGGATCAAAGAGCTGCCAGATTGACACCAGAGACTGGAACATTCCACATTACACTTTAATTTTGGATAAACAGTAAAAAATAAAAGATGGAAAGCAATTTAAAAAAAAAGTCTGGGGAACAATCTAAAAACAACTCAACTGTAAAAAGTGTTTAGGCATTGAACAAGCCCTTTAATGAGTGACTAGTGCTGCATTTTATTAAAATGGTATGCTGGGATCTGGTCAAGTATATACTGTACTTGGTGCTTAGATCTACTACTGCATCTGATCACCTGCACTTGACTCAACCCAATATTTAAAGATGCCTTAGTGGATTATTGGCAGATACTGGAGGTTATTTACTATGAAAAAGTGCAAACAATGAAACAATCTGCCATGTTTTCTGCTCCCTGTCCTGCATATTGGAAAATTACTGTAACGTTCTCGTCTATTAGGAACCTTTAGAAGCAGTGAGTACACAGTGGGCACCCCTATGGATTCCGTTGTTCACAGATGCCCTTTTGGGGCACCTGGCTTTCTGCTGCAGAACCAACAAGGAGTAGTGTGTAAATTGTAACACGTCCAAAAAGGAGGTACCAGCAAAGATTAGGCAAAACGTAGTCGAAGAACAGGCTAAAGGATCAAGGCAGGCGGCAAGAATCTAAGTAAAAAAACTGTCAGGAGTCAAAAAACCAGGAATTCAAAACAGTCTAAACGCTTCGGTAGGGTCTGTAAACAGAAGCCAGCTTGGGCGCTGTTACAATGGAGACAGGGCCTTTTAATGAGGAATTGGCGCCAAAAATTCAAATTCTGTGCCAGATCATGATGCTCGCTCAGCCTCAAATGCTGGCGAAATGACGCCATCATCATTTGCGCCTAGCCAGAGAGCAAGACAAATGAGGAAGTGCAGAGCACCAACAGACCGGGACAATCTCCCGGCGCGTCTTACAATTACCTCCAAAACGGATCAGCATTCCCCCCTTCATCCCACTTCCAGCCCAGCACTTTTGACCTAGGTCATAGTAATGGATCTCAACTGTGTATTATACTTGGCTACTACCCATACCCAAGGTGCATCTACTCCCTTCAAGGATGCACTGCACCTTTAATGCAGCTGCAAAGGATTTATTTGGCAAAGTTCACATATCAATGGCTCAGTTACGACCCACCCAGTACATTTACGATCGGATTGAAATGGCCAAAGTTGTCGAACAAAGTAACACCCTTCATTAAGGGGCAGATATATTGAGGTTCAAGATGTGTTTTCCATGAAATTTCGAGTTGTCAAGTTTTTGGTCAAAACTCACTTTTTCGGGTAAAAAAACAAACAAGTTTTCGTTTTTTTTTTTTGAGATTTATTATACCCTGACCCTGGAAATAGCTTGAATCTAAAAATACACAATCCAAAACCTGTCAAAGATCCAGGGACATTCATCAATTTGAAGAATAGAGTTCTAAGCGATTTGTTCTGATCCAACTAGATACCGTGTAGACCCCAGTGGATAAAATACCTGTACAATGTAACAAATGTTGATCTGTCTAATGGAAAACAACTAAATGCCATCTCCATGTTTGGCCAGCTAAACAATACAGTAGCCAATTCTGCATTTTATATTTTTTTATATATTCAATTAAGTCTTAAAGCCTGAAACAGCCAGAATTCAGGTTATGGCCTTTTTGAATTGGCTGCTTATAACATGCAATAGTTCAATCAATGTTTGTTGATTCAGTGAAGTTTACAGTAGATTAGAGCCGCCAAGTACATTCCTCATGCATAATTAATATCCAGGGGAAAGGCAGGATGAAGTCAGACATATTCAGTGGACACAGGTAATCTACAAGGTGTATTTGTCTGACCATGAAAGGTGGTTGCAAGGTATTTACTGTATGACCTTTACAGGACACTGTATGCAAATATTGCATAATACAAAGCAACTTTTCAAGTTCACAAGATCCTTAAAAATGAATAAAAGTTCCTTCAAAGGACGACACGCTGTGTTTTCTCCACTGGCCTAAAAACAATGGCAGAAAAAAGGTCAATCTGTCCTGTGAGTTTATTTACAGAAATAAATGAGATCCAACCATCGCTGTCCACAGGCTGCAAATACAGTCACGTTCAACATATTTTCTCAATGGTGCAAAAAGACAGCACAAATCATTATTTTTTGGTCAACCATGACCTTGAGAACTAGTGCTGCAGCAAGCTACAGTAGGGTAAAAACATACCCCTTAGAGTTGTTCCTACAATTTACACCATACACCAGATAAAAAATCTTGTAAATGAAGAGAGAGAAAGCCTTTACCTTTGCATAAATACAGCTCTCATTCAGCCGCTGGAGGGTACAGTTCTTTTCACACATTGGGCACATGATAGTTTCATTGGCTTCACAAATCTCTATACTTTGAACAAAGAAAGAAAGAAAATACAGAAATTAAATGAAATCAGATATGGACTTGGGTACTAAGTTTTAGTAGTAAAATATCCTAATATTTAATGGTTCAACCTAAGCTTGGTAAGAGATAGGCACAGCCTAAAGCTGTCCATACACATTAAGAAACACAGCACAAAATAAATGGAACTTTGCCCCGATTTGACTACCTTCTTGCAGAGTCAAATCAAGCTGATCCAATCCTTTGGCTATCAACTGGATCATAACAGGGGTCTATACCGGCCATTCAGGAGAGGACCTCACCATGTGCTGATGTGGTTTCAAACCTGATTTTTGTGGTGGCCATCGGGAACAACCGATACACAACAGCTTAAATCTGCCATTTTAAGGAAAGCATAAGGCTTCTATCATGCTAGTGGATTCTGAGAGTTGTAGCTGCAGAATTCACTAATATACTGTATAGGAGGTAGGTCATTCATAGGCCTCAATGGGCTAACAAACAATGTTTACTGTCACTCTACTTTGAGTGGTAGGTTAGCAAATAAGATTTGTTATATACAGATGAAGCACAAAATGCATCATCAAAATGCATAAATAGGTCTTCGTGGTCTTCTGGATCTTGTAGATTTCATATATACTGCATGAAACATTCACCAGTTTGATCAACAGTACCCAATAGCTGTGTCCATAATACTTCTAATACCTCCCAGAAATGATCTGCTGGGACATTAATTGAGGCTCAAAGGATAGATATACACTGCTTTTCAGATTGTCTTTAAGGTTTATTGGGTGTTGTACAGTGATGGATGAATTTCTCCCGTTTCGTCGAAAATTTGCGAATTTCCGGCCAAATTCGTGAAACGACGAATAAGTAGCGAAATGCAAATTTTGATGCCGGCTTCAACATTTTTTCACACTGGCGACAATTCCAACCTGCATTAAAGACAATGGGTGCCTATTAATTTCGCCGGCATCGGAATTGTCACCAGCATCAAGACATTTGCTGCGAATTCGCGCCTGGCGAATAAATTCGCCCATCACTAGTTTTGGATCTCAGACATGGGCAAAAGCTAACTCAGGTGCAACTAACACATGATTCACTTTTTTGCCTTTTACTGTATAAACATAGAAACCAATTAAAAGGTTTACCTAATGGCTGTTTGACAAATACAAACACAATGTGTAAAGTTCATAAACACACTTTTCCAGTGTACTTGCCAGTGCAAATGCCTGCCTCACAATTTGCATTCTCAGAAGCACTGCATAACTTATCGGCAATGATTTTGCTGGTGTCAATTGAGTTGTAAATTGCATAATTTCTAGTGAGGCAATGGAGTTTGCCGGCAATTTATTAGGTGAAAGTTAGAAGCATCTCTAGTTATAACTAGCAAAGATAGTCGTGGAATTAACACTTACTCAAGGCAGGGTTCCCTTACATCCATGTACCCTGTACTGTTCATCCTTGTACCTTATTCAGAAATGCAGAAGCAACACACATTTTGGCAGAGTATAGACGCAAGTACCTTAATGAACAATGTAATTGTGGGAAATGTGTGCTTACATTTGTAAATAAGCCCTTTAGTCTATGTTCTTGCATTTGGAATTCTTTTGATACAAGCAGGCAAAATGGAAAAGAAAGGCAGAAATGTATCATGTAATGTTCTTCAACAGTTTTAGGTGAGCAGAAACCTGGCACATCTCACCTTACTTGGCTGGAATCCATGGTAAATAATCCATACAGAAACACAAACAATCCAACAAGTGCGGCAGGAATAAGCATGCCGGTGTACCAGCCCAACCATGCAAAGTAAAGGCCAATCTTCTCTCCAAAATATCTCCTGCACAGAAAGCAAATTACAGAAAGTTTAAAGGAGACCGGTCACATTTAATGGATAAGCTACTTTCTTTATAGCATTGGATAACTAGACTCACATTTTTTTAATAAAATATATTTTTTAATATACAGCTAACGTATGCAGTGAAAAGTACCTTGTACACCATCCAGGTTATCTGAAAGAAGCATTGTTATTTCTGAGCACAGTGGTTTCTCTGCTTGCCAGACCTGAGCAGTACAAATCGCTCAGCACAACTTAGGGGCAACTGGATATAAGGTCTCCAGATCTAAAATTAACTTGGAATTTTCTGTATCGCTCTTGCTTCTTTGTCTAGTGTTCTTTACTCTCTATACTATTTCATAGGAAATGTTAAACCCTTGATGCCTGAAGTCCCATCCTGTTCTGACCACACTCGCTGGCCTGATCAGTCAGCCATTCCATCTAAATTTACACTCCATAGACATAGATATCCAGACACCTGCATGTCCAAAATACAATTCCCAAACCAAGGGTATGAAAATAAGGTTGATTGTCTCTTTGTATGCTGTAACAGCTTCTGATCTTCAGGGAAGACTATGCACTAGATCAGTGGTCAGCAACCTTTTCTATCAAAAGAACCATTTTGCCCTCTCTTTCACTAAAGAAAAATAGTCTGGAGCCGCAAAACATGACACAGCTTATAAACTTTAAAAGTTTTAACCTTTTTTTAATTATAACTGTTACAGAATACAACAAACAGAAGTGCAGTGTGTATGTGTAGACCTACTTTGAAATAAATTAAACACTGAATAGCCCTATTAAATGTTAGTGTCCTCATCTGTTTAATGTGACTTCTGTTTCTGAAGCTCCATGCTGATCTTCCTTCTCTTGTCTTGAGTGTGTGAACGCGGTAAGGACCATAATGAATCATATTGCTGAGGCTCGGTCTTGCCTGTCACTCCTGGGACGTCTATACAGCCCTCACACCTGCTGGCGGCTTCCTGAGTGTGTGATCATGGTAAGCTAACCATTAGCATACCGCGGTCGCACACTCAAGAAGCCACCAGCAGGTGCGAGGGCTGTATAGAAGACATGACAGACAAAGCCACAAGACCAAGCCGCAGCAAGCAGGATGAAGAGCCGCATGAGGCTCCGGAGCCGGGGGTTGCCTACTCCTGCACTAGATGCATGAATATTGTTGGATGGGATCCCATTTATCTGCAAAACCATTAGTTACTTTGGGCACTGATGTTGGGGATCGGGTCTAGAAATGGGCAAATAAATTTGGCAGGCCTGAATTCATGGCGACTTTCCGCATTCCGAATTGCGCCCATTGCTAATCAGGTCTCACATTCAGTGTTCCAGTTCAGTAGTTTGAAGTTTGGGCTCTGTGTAGGCCACTAAGGTTCTCCTACTCTCATCTCTGTAGACATTATTAGATTAGATTTACACAGTATGGACATTAATATCCAGACACCTGCATGTCCAAAATCTCATTTCCAAACCAAGGGTATGAATATATCCCTTTGCTGCTGTAATAGCTTCTGATCTTCTGGGAAGACTACCCACTAGATGCTTGAACATTGTTGATGGGATATGGTCCATTTCTCTGCAAAACCTTTAGTTACTTTGGGCAATGATGTTGGGGATCGGGCCTGTTTCATATCAGTGTTCCAGTTCAGTAGTTTGAAGTTTGTGCAGGCCACTCAGGTTCTCTGATTCTCATCTCTGGAGGCATTATTTGGTTGAAACAGGAAATGACCATCTCCACACATAGTCATAGTTGTCAAAAATGTCATTGAACACTGTTGCCCTTAGGTTTGCTTTTGGTGGAACCTGGTGCTATAGGCCTGATTGTTTGCTTAAACAGCCCAGAATCCACCACCAATCTTTACCATGCAAACATGTAATTTAACACTAGAGGACATATTTCTACCACTCCAGAGTCCACCTTTATGCCACCCCAGAAATATCTGCTATTGTACAGTTAGTTGTATGGTCTCTGATGTGCATATATACCCCATGCTCCCAGCAAATAGTTCTTATTCTAATATTTTGGATCTTAGAACTAAATATTATACTTCTTTTAAATGAAGTGTTTGGAATTTTTTGTGGATTTGGATATCGAATACAGTACTATGAGACCCAAAATAATTAATGGGATCAAACTTCTCTGGCACAAGACGCGAATAAGAATGTCTAAAGTGTTTTGAGTACTGTCTAGTAACGTGAACACTAGAAGTATAAGCTTTGGTGGTCAGATCCTCATTGAGGAAGTGATTCATTGAAAAAATACATAACTCTGTAACATTACACAAATGGTGCTACTGATATCTTATAAATACCCTACACTCTCAACCTACACTTGATAAAGATTTTGATAAATATTTGCCGAGCACTACAAGGCTGTATGGAATGCACTTACTGTTTCTAGTGGCGGAACAATGATCGAGGCTCACCTGATTAAATCCAACGGCTGATACTTATACCACATTCCCCAGCGCGCCCAACGTTCATAAAGCAAATGCCTGTGGTTCTGTGCCCCATGGGTTTTGATTGGGTGCCTGCTTTTGTAACTCCCCTGCAGAAGATAAATGAGTTCAACATCATTAACCCATTGACTATGAATTCAATGTCTCACTTGCCATGTTTTTCCCTATTATCACTGGGGTCTTAGATACCATTCCAACAATGGAAGTATCTTTGAGGAATTCTACAAAGATATTCTTTGTATTATATTGCTAAACACTTGAAATGCACAGCAGCAAAAACACCTCCTGTACAGTAAGCCTTGGTTTTATAGTTAATTATCTCTTGTCAGATTAGGTATTTAGTAATAAAGGAGCCTTGGATCAGTTTGTCTATAAGCCATTTTTCTATTAACCTTCATTGTCAGAGTCCTGGAAGGAATCAATGCTATTCATGTCAACAGATTTAATCAATAGAACTGTATATACAAATACCATATACAGATGCAGCCACTTTGGTTTGTCTGTTTGACACAGAATAACTAAACACAGATATCCCATTTATCTCATTTAACACAGAAAACTGTGTCACAACATCCCATCTAATTAAAGCATTCACCATTGTGAACAATGGTGCTTTGGTATGCTAATGAAAAGGTTAAATGCATTAAATGAGTTAAGATAACTTTAGATAACACAGTTTCTTCAATTAACTCTGAGTCATGACGCATTTAACTCACAAATCCATGTGGCTTCATCTGTATACTCGAGTATAAGCCGTCCCGAGTATAAGCCGAGGTACCTAATTTTACCTCCAAAAACTGGGAAAGCTTATTGACTCGAGTATAAGCCTAGGGTGAGAAATGCAGCAGCTTCTGGTAAGTTTCAATCAAAAAATTGAGGGTTTCTGCTCCCATCGGAGGTGCCGGCGTCTTGTTTTTGGATGCCGGCGACCATTCTTGGACACCGGTGAATATTCTTGGAGACTATTCTTGGACGCCGGCAACTATTCTTGGACGCAGGCGACTATTCTTGGACGCAGGCGACTATTCTTAGACGCCGGCAACCATTTTTGTGCTTGACCCAAATATAAGCCGAGGTAGAGTTTTTCAGCATATTTTGGAGGCTGAAAAACTCGGCTTATACTCGAGTATATACAGTACATTTTTTTAGGATGCCAGATGTACCTCATGTGGTGGAAAAGCAGCTTCATATGTGCCGTTGCTGAGCAGTCTATTGATACCTAGGAAAAGAGACATGCATTTCTTTAACTTTATATCTCATTGGCTCAGTAGCTCTAATTGTACAGTAAGTCTCAGCCATCTACTGTTAGATAATGTCCTAGCAATCCCCTTCTTGCTAGTTATACAAGCTACTTTTTTGCTAAGAAAACTAGGCCATGACCTATATATTAAGCACTCGCGACACACATATATCTTTTCATAGAGAAAAAATACTGTCGGGGAAACTGGAAATACTGATCCATTTGCCATCAGCTGTCACACTGGTGGATGAACAGAAATTGGTGGTGTGCAGTTAAAAATGGAGCCATCAAAGCTTCACTCCAATCACACTTAACCTTGCGGATTGTCAATTTTTAGTTAGCCCCAAATATGGATGTCAATGTCAGTCTGTTTGAGAACTATCAGTCTAATGAGTATCCACACTCTAAGGCAAACTTTTCTTTCATTTGTAACGGGTGCACAGTTATAATTTATGTATATCCACGGGTATCAAAACTGGCACACCCATGCAAAAATCTTCACCTCTTTATTTTCACTACATCATATCAGACTCCAACGTTTCGGTGCTTTCCTTTGTTTTCCTTGAAAAAGGTCCTAATGAGGACCGAAACGTTGGACTCTGATATGATGCACTGAAAATAAAGAGGTGAAGATTGAAACGCGTTAGGCTTTTAGTGGGGAAAATAATGTATTTTAACTTGATATAATGTGTCAATTTTTATTTTGAGTTGCATGGGTATCTTTTTCCACTGTTCATTCTAATCTGGCCTAATAATATCACGGTAGTTAGACAGAGATAAACATCATGGCTGAATTGTAAGAAACAAAATTTAACACCTACAGTGTGTGAATAGTTTTGTAGCTGATAAATGTTTGGTATGATGCCTTTATACTGTCCATTGGCCATTATCCCCATATTATATTTAATATTAATCAGGATATAATCTAGAAAGTGCCAGAGTGATGTAGTTTGGGCCCACAGGGAAATCAACCTCTAGGACCACATCCTCCATCAACTATATCATCTCTTCTGCATGCTCCACATATGCTACCACCACCACCATTGATTACTTTGGCAAAGGCCCCCCTCTTCTAGCAATACTGTGGCACATTGCAGGTGTGAGTATTCGGGCAGAAGCAGGGCCATATGGATTTTTCCTGGAATCCCAGTGGACCAGTCCAACCCTAAATCACAATCACAAGGGCTTTGTCCCTCGTAGCAATTTGAATTTCAACCCAACAATTTAAAATATACCAAGAAATAACTAGATGTCACTCAAAAGTAGAGACTATATTACACAATCCTAAAGCACTAGCTAAAAAGACCACTTTAGTAATACTTTACCGTACCCATCTTTGATTTCCCATCTTCATATTTTGTCCTTTGCAAAACGTGGTGCACAATCCGACTTCTCGTGGAGTTGCTAAAGAATGTGTCTCTGTTGTTTATTGTAAAACTGTCACAAATATCAAGGAAAAGAATTAATGTAATAATGCACTACTGATACCAGAGTATTTATAAATTAATTCTGCACCAAAGACTATTCTTGACTGGTCACACAAAATCTATTCGCCTAAGGCCAAGTTTATACAGCAGTATCTTACCAATTTTGTTGCACATCTGTGCATTTAGCACATTTTCAAAGCAGTCAGGTTTGACGCAATTGCAAAGTTACCAAGCAAGAAGCGTTGTCACAGAAAGGCTATTATATATGAGAGTAACTGGATTCCTGTTTAAGCATGCCCTTTTGCCTTTAAAGGAGAACTAAACCATACAAATAAATATGGCTAAAAAAAGCCCTATTTTATATACTGTATTTATTGCACCAGCCTAAGGTTTCAGCTTGTCAATAGCAGCAATGATCCAGGACTTCAAACTTGTCACAGGGGGTCACCATCTTGGAAAGTGTCTGTGACACTCACATGCTCAGTGATCTCTGAGCAGCTGTTGAGAAGCTAAGCTTAGGGGTTGGCACTAATTATCCAGCAGAAAATGAGGTTGGTCTGTAATATAAACTGATGCTACAGGTTTGCTGATTATTAAATTCTGATGCTAATTGCACTGGTTTCTGTGCTGCCATGTAGTAATTATATGTATTAATTACTAATCAGCCTTATATTGTGACATTTCTATTCTATGTGTACTGTATATTGTGAGTGGGTCCCTAATCTCAGTAAGTGACAGTAGCACAGAGCATGTGCAGTGAATCAGCAGAAAAGAAGATGGGGAGCTACTGGGGCATCTTTGGAGACACAGATCTTTACTGCTAAAGGGTTGTGGTTGATTTGGGCTAGTACAGAAACCCAAAACATAATGTACAACTTTTCTAGCTACTTCTTTAGTTAAGCTTTGGTTTTCCTTTAAGAACCACCTTTGACTTTGGGCCTGGCCTATAGCTACTCAGATGGCACCAGGTCTTCCTGCACAAGGCTCACTACTCTGAATAAGGCGGCTGAATGTAAAACTCATTGATAAGGACATTGCGGTATGTAGTCAGATGGACCATGTTAAAACCAGTAAACATACTTTATTAATAGAAAAATATTTCCATATCAAACAATATGGCAACTTAAAATGAAAAAGTACAAAGATTGGCTGAAGACAAAAATGAGCAAAAGTAAACAATAAAATGTAAATCTGACACGGATTTTGGAAAGCACCCTATTAGAATTAGTAAGCACCAGACTTTCTTTTACACTACACCTAATTATTATATTACAAGGTATACCTTACTATACCTTATTACTACTATTGGATTTCCAAATCTTTTGATTGCAGATTAGTGCCATCTGGTGGAAAAATTTCATAAAATTAGAAATATTTTTGGTTGCTGAAAGTTTTAAAGCTACTGTATTTAAACAAGTTTGGGAGTTGTCTATCCACCATATCAACTATAAGAGCTTTGATTCCTAAAATATATTTAGCCCAAGATCAGAGAGTGGAACCTACTATTGTAGAAGTTTACTATGTCCTGCCCTGTTATGCTAGGGACCTGGTGTTTTCCCGATAAGTGATCTTTCTGTAATTTAGGTTAATTAGCGTTTAGCGCCAACTGGGCACTTACTCAGTCTTTAAATAAGTGTCCAGTTGGCACGAAGCGTGTTAGGCTAAACGTCCTCATACATATTTTTAATTTTTAGAATTATTTTTGCTACTGCATTTACTATCCATGGGTCTCTTTCAATTATTTTTTAATTAATCCAGTTTTGGTAAACCTGGAACTGGGGTTTGATCACAAAACCATGATTTACATCGCCTCTCAGTTAATATATATACTTTTTCTCAAGAGAGGATATGCACACTATTTTTGTTGATTTGTTTATTTTCTTTATACAGTACCTTAGGTCTACTATTAGATAATCATACAAATATTAAATATGCCCAGTAGGCTGGTTTTGCTTCCAATAAGGATTAATTATATCTTAGTTGGGATCAAGTACAAGCTACTGTTTTATTATTACAGAGAAAAAGGAAATAATTTTTTAAAATGTGCATTATTTGTATAAAATTGAGTCTATAGGAGGCAGCCATCCGTTAATTCAGAGCTTTCTAGATAATGGGTTTCTGGATAACAGATCTCATACGTGTATTGTTATTCTCAAAGAATTCTAATATTGTTTATCTAATTACCTCCACAAAAACTGTCCACTACCATAGAGGTCAAACTAACAGGCCTGTAGCTACAAGGCTAAGAACGGGATCTCTTTTTGAATGATGGCACTGCATTTTGATAAAAATAAGTAAAATTATCTGGAAATCACACAGAGCAAAGCTTTTTTTGTATCCTATAGTCTATATCATATTTAGAAATGACAGTAGATACCTATTCAAGATAACTTTTTCTGAGTAGAGAAGACCTCAATTGTCTCTTGTTTACTGGAATGTAGAAAGCCAGATTGATCATCACCCCTAGCTCATTTGGCAGGAATAAACTGGCTGTTGACTTTTCATAAGAGTTGGGCTGCCATAACTTTCCTTTTCACAAATCTAGAACTGCCATCTCACTGATATTAACTTACTGATGCATTCGCGCACGGCTGAAGGGAGCTGTGTAGCAGTCTGTCTCTTCGAGGTCTGGAAGGGCTTCTTTGTCGAGCTTCATTGGGTTTCTGGGCAGCCAGCTTTTAAGCTGTCTCATGTTCCTCTGCAAACTGAAGGTAAATAGTCTTGTATATCAAACGGCTGTGTATAAAATGACTATTCTAAAGACAGTTTACAGAACAAAAGAATGAAATATACTGTACATGCTCTTTTATCGGTTGTTATGATTACAGAATGGTTCTGCAGCCAGACTAACAGCAGAGGAAATAAGCAGGGAAAGCAGAGGACAAGTTTATGTTTAGCATAAATCACATGATTCATTGTTAGATTAAAGATGACCTTTAAATGGTTGATCATCACATACGGCTGATTCCAATTATGACAAAGCATACTCTTTATATTAGTCATTAGCAAGTACATGATCTTTCAGAGGACAACAGTTAATTAGCTGAATATATAGGTATAGGACCCGTAATTTGGATCTTCATCTACTAGGAAATCATGTAAACATTAAATAAACCCAACAGGCTGGTTTTGCCTCCAATAAGGGTTAATTACATCTTAGTTTGGATCAAGTACAAGCTACTGTTTTATTATTACAGAGAAAAAGGCAATACTTTATGAAATTTTGCGTTATTTGGATAAAACTGAGTCTATGGTAGATGGAATTAACGTAATTTAGAGCTTTCTGGATAATGGGTTTCCAGATATCGGGTCCGATACCTGTACAATCTATCAATGATTATAATTTGTTAAAAAACAATGGTGTATATCCTGTGCTGTTCCCTTATCTTTCCATTTGCACGTGCCCTTTATTGGTTTTACCCTTTCTCTCTAGTTGCCTTTCAGCAAAGAAGGGATATAAAGATTTTGAAATCACAGAATCAACATCAAATGAGAGATTAGGGTCAACATAGCAATATCAGGGAAAATAAACACTGTCTCAATCCTGAATAAAAGTGAAAAAATCTGAAGAGGTGACACATGTGGGGTACAATACAGATTCACATAGACTGAGAAGTCTTCAGCAGTGACATAACTACAACTGTTTGGACCCTACTACAAACACATTTTCAGGGGTGCCTGGCACCCACCTTCAGCCACAGCCTATGATAATTAACTACATAGTACATAATAAACTAATGGAGGATCCTGTTGACTAAATTATCTTAAATTTTGCTATTGGGGTAACCACAAGCAAGCAGAAGTTGGGGTGTCCAAAGCTGTAGAGGCAATTATTAAATGCTTATTGAAACATTGAATATAATAATCATTTAAAGCGGTGGGTCTCTTTAAGTTAATTTTAGGATGATGTTAGCTTGGGAGAATTTGACCACTTTCGCTTCACCAAAAATTAGATGCCAGCAAAATGCCGCAGACGCCCATTAAAGTCTATGGGGGGTCTAAATTTTTTTGACGCACGGCAAAATTATTTTGACGCGCGTCATTTTTTTTTTACAATAAACTTGGCAGTTGGCAAATTGTTAAACAAAGCCTACATTACCCAACATGCATTAGGAGACACAGGCTTGGCACATTAGGGCAAGAAAAAACCTTGGTTGGTTTCCAAAGTACAAACCAGCCAAAGGCCCAAAAAGTAGCCCAAATACGTACCTCGACCAGGGCGGGATTTACATAGCGGGCGCCCCTAGGCCTGCCGTAATTCATCAACCCCTCACTTTTATTAATTCAAATTTTCATCATCGGGATCAGAGAGATGGGGATTGATGCAAAGGAAATGTAAACAACTATTGTATCTCCTGCTCATCCCTAGTGTTTCTGAACCAATGTGGGTGTGGTTGGGCAGTGGCCTCTCCACAAATCCGGGCCTGACCTTGGCTAGTTTTTACTTTCAAAACCCGCCTGGGCTTTAAATTAGTAGCCCGATTTGGCTGGAAAACCGCCAACCCGACAACCATTGGCTGCTATGGGTTTAGATCTTTTATTACGTTATTATTATTATTATTCTGAGTCAATTTGCAATTGGTTTTCATTATTTATAATTTGTGACTTTTGAGTTATTTAGCTTTTTACTCAGCAGCCCTTCAGTTTGCTATCCAGTTGCTAGGGTACACAGATACCTAACAACCATGCACTGATTTGACTAAGAGACTGGAATATGAATAGGAAAGGGCCCGAATAGAAAGAAAAAAGTACCAATAACAATACATTTGTAGCTTTACAGGGCATTTGTTTTTTAGATGGGGTCAGCGACCCCTCTATTTGAAAACTGGAAGGGGTCAAAAGAAGGCAAATAATAAAAAAATCTAAAATAAATAAATAATGAAGACCAATTAAAAAGTTGTTTAGAATTGGCCATTCTATAACATACTAAAGGTTAACTTAAAGGTGAACCAACCATTTTAAGTATCAGGACCATTTATTTTTATTTATTTTTTACATTGGGATACTCAAAGCTGTTGCCGCTAGTTAATAAGCCTACAGCAAAAATGCTACACAACTAAAATATCAGTGTCAAGCACTGAATAGATATAACACAGTGTCGCACTAATGTCCTATAGGCAGGAACACCCCTGGGCCAATTAGGGAAACTTCTTTCACAACTACCAAAGGGCATAGGTAAAGTAACTGGGACTTTATTAGGGGAATTAACCCTATGAGTAGCTACAGTGGCTCAGGTTGTCCTGGGTTCCTTTCCTAACAATGTTGCCTGCGCGTCTTTACCTTGTCACCTGGGGCAAGAATTTTTAAATTATTTCCATGAGATGAGCGCTATATTAAATTGTTATTTTCACAATAGTTTCCCCTTTGATAATATCTGTCCTTTCCCTCTTCTCCTTATCCTACCCCTCCCCCCGATTATCTTTGTTGTTAGCTCTTGTGTATAACTTATAAAGCTGGAAAGGTTTAGTATTCTTTTAGCTTTTAGCTCATTCTGTTCTAATTGTCTGCTTTAATATTTTATGAGCAGAACTGTATTGAGTGCACTGCCTTTGTTATATTGTCATCTGGCGATAATTGCTAAAGTTGTACATTGAGCAGCTTGAGAATGAAGAGGTTCAGCTAGAGAAGCCTTAACAGCAGCTCGGTGGAATTTATGTGTTTGATGGAGAAGCTGGGGGCGGATGTTACACAATATGGGGATATGTAATATTTGTTAACCGGCCACCCACACCGCCCACATGCTGGAATACAAAGCAACTGTCAGGGTGTATTTATTTAAAGAACTAAACATATTGAGAAACCTAAGGAAAGTGAAAAGGAAGGAAAAGATTGACAAAAGTTAACACTTAAAGAGCTGATTGATAACACTTAAAGTTCTGGCTTATGTACACAATATCTATATCTACTGATTTTCTACATCAGATAGGTGGCAAGGGGTATAATAATCATGGGACGTGACATTGGCTGGATGGAGTTCTGTTGAGAAGTGGAACTACGGTTGCCATGTGCCCATTTTTTAACTGGACAGTATGTTTTTTTTTAAAGAGCTGGCTTGTTCAAAACCTCCTGCGCTGGTTTAGCATTATAAAACACAAATATTATCTCTCCGGACCTACCCCTGAATGTCACCAACCCACCCCTTGATATCACAGTAGTACCCTTGATGTCACTAGCTGCTCCTGATATCATCACCCTGTTTGTCTGTTTTTGTAGCCAGCAAAGGTTGCAACCAGGGTCTGAACTTGGATTAGGCAGGATTGGCAGTTGCCTAGGGGGCAGCTGCTGGAAACAGTGTTGTAACTATTGGGGGTGCAGGGCAATGGTTTAACTATAGAGGATGCCGACCCCGTAGTCCTAGGGGGGGCAGACTGTGGGGGTCTACTTCCATTATAGCTAATAAAAAAAAAAACCTCCTCCCCAGCTGCTCTGTTTCCCGCAAGTCGGTCAGGAGTGGGCGGAGTCGGATGGGACATTTTCTCCTATTAAGATTTCCTGTACCCTCATTGGTCCTTTAAGAATAAGTCCCGGTAAAGCTGTACAGGGATTGGATAATCCAATCCCAATGCAGATTTACCGGGATTTATTCTTAAAGGACCAATGAGGGTTAAGGAAATCTTAATAGGAGAAAAACTTCCGTGCACAGAGCTTCGGTGTCCTATTTTGTGCAGCTGGCAGCACGCTGAAGACAGGGGGGGGGACATATAAACAGCAACTCACCACTAGGGATGGGTGTATTTTTTCGCCTTGTTTTTCCGCAAAAATGACGCCCATAGACTTGTATGGCGCCGTGTGTCAAAAAGAAAATTGTTTTGACGCCCATAGACTTTAATAGGCGTCAGCGACATTTCGCCGGCGGCAAATTTTTGGATCAAATTTGCCCATCCCTACTCACCACAATAAAGAGCCTGGATTTCTATTGAATTGCAAGGACAATAACAGAACTACATTTCCTAGCATGCAGCAGAGCATCCCTGCATGGGCCTTGCAACTACCAATGAGAAGAAAGGGTGCAAAATGCTTTGGAGGAGGGGACTGCCCTATGACTGAGGGGTACAGGGGAGAGCTGTGGGACAGAAGGGAACTTCTGACTGCTGTGTGTGTACAGCATCTCAATATCTGCTCATATCTGCTACTCAAGTGATCCAGTGTTTTAGGAGCACAGACTGTGAGTAAACTTCCATCATCCTATCTTAGTGGGGAACTGGGAACTTATTAACATTATACAGTGTTATAGTTTACTGTATACGTTACATAATAGTGATAAACTGCTACTGTTTTATTATATGCATATTGTTTAATATTGCTGGTTATATTCAGATCCCTCCCATTTGCTTCTCTTAAATAATAAAAAGGGATCTTCTTGTTTAAACACCATTTACCTTGCTGTGGTTAATCTGGGAAAGATACGGAGTGTCACTGAGTGTGCTGGAGTTACCTATTCATACATATTAGCTTCACCCAAGGGTGTGCTACACTAGTTAAATCACTGGATGGGGGGACACATATTAACCTCTAAAAAATGGATGCATAATCCACGCCACTCCTGCCCACCTGGACTTACGCTAAACTCTTTGAAAGGGCAAGTGGGAACACGGGAGTAGATTTTCCAAAATAAAAACTTTACACACTGTAGGGCTCATTTATGAGTGCAAGCCCAGTTTGCAAACTGGATATGACTTAATGTTTACCCGCCTACACACAATAGTGTTGTATCAGATGCGTTAAAACAGAAGCAACTGCACTTGTGTTTTGACTCAAATTCTGCTCATTTGTGTTAGTTGTGCGTCATTTCTGCCACATTTCTTACTGATAAAATACTGAACACATTGCAGCCTACAAGGTCAATAACATTAGTATTTAAAGGGTGAGCACAATCAGCCAATTGATGTTCAATGTTCAGCAGTGCAACATCTGACTATTGGTTGTTCACCTTTAAATGTAACTTTTAGTATGTTGCAGAGAGTGATATTTTGAGACAATTTGCAATTGGTTTTAATTTTTTGTTATTTGTAGTTTTTGAGTTATTTAGCTTTTTAATTCAGACGTTCTCCAGTTTGCAGTTTTAGCAATCTGTTGCTAGGCTCCAAATTACCATAGCAACCATGCGTTGAGACTTGGCCAAAACAAAAAATTGGACGCGTACCGGAAAAGTCGATTGCATCATGCATCAACACTATTCGGACACCCATTGACTTTAAAGGAGAAATCAACCTGTGGGGAAAAAACCCTACCCCCACCCCAGGTAGCCCTTCCTCCCCCCCAGACTAACTACCCCCCTGGGGAGATGCCCCATACTCCTTACTTACCCCTCGGCGCATATTCTTTCAGCGGAGTTCCAGGCATCCATCTTCTGACTCCTCGGTAAGCTGACTGAGAGACCGGGAATATCTGTGTAATTCCACGCATGCACAGTTGTTGCAAACTGGCAAACTGCTCCAACTGCGCATGCGCAGAAAAAATGATATCTCAGCTTACAGAGGAGCCGGAAGATGGATGCGTGGAACTTCGCTGGAAGAATCTGCGCCGAGGGATAAGTATGGAGTATGGGGCATCTCCCCAGGGGGGTAGTTAGCCTGGGGGGAAGAGGGGGGAGGGCTAAATGGGGTGGGGGGGGGTAGGGTTTTTTCCCCCACAGGTTGATTTCTCCTTTAACGTCTCCGTTAAAATTTACGCGAGCATCGTCATGAATTGACGAGCGCGTCAAAATTCTAGTTTTGCAATTTTTACGGCAAAATGGGAGAAGTTCGCCCATCACTAGTATAAGGGCTTCAATGGAAAGATCAGTAATAAAAAGAAGCAATAACAATACATTTGTAGCCGTAGAGAGCAGTTTTTTAAATGGGGTCAGTGACCCCCATTTGAAACCTGGAAGGAGTGAGTTATTTTAAATAATTAAAAAATTCTAAAAAAAAAATAATAATGAATAGCAATTGATAAGTTGCTTTGAATTGGCCATTCTATAACAAACTAAAAGTTAAGTCTTGCAAACACAAGGCAAAATGGTGCCAGTAATATGTTTGTATGCTCTGCATTCAATAAGTACAGGGAAATTACTAATAATTTCTTATAGCCCTGTGCCAGGCAACACGATTCTACAAGGCAATAACTGTGCCATTGCACTTCCCTACTGGAAACTCTTAGCCCTGCTGAATTGCACCTCTCTTCTTCATGCTTATTTTAGTTTAGACATGCTTTGTGTAGGGCACGTGTTCTCTTTACCTGCAACAATATGAACGTAACCAGGCTCATTCTATATCTAATGGCATAGTATGATAATTATTGCCCATGCTGATCATTTAGTGTTGTGAATTCGCTGTATTTCTGAAACATGCACTAGATATGGAAGAAGTTATTCAAATATAATATGCAAGGTTTAAATATATGATGGCAAGGGCAACCAAAGCTAAACTGCATTTATTGGAAAGAGCTGCTGGTGAACATAACAAATACATATGCAAAGAGTATAGTGACTTGTTTGAAGCACACATGCAAATAATGGGCAGCAAGTTGCACTGAACTTGTGAACCATAACAACCAATCAGCACTTAGCTGGTACTGGTTTTTGGCGGTTAGAATAAAAATAGCACATTATGATTGGTTGTCTTTGTCAATGACTTTGTATAAAGCCCAATGTCTTTGTATAAAGCCCAATGTATTGTGGGAAGGCATTTATTTTACTTTTTGGACTGTTCATTGATGATCCAAACCGGCCAACCGGTGTTAGCTATCTAACTAGTGTACATGTATGGGACCTTGTATCCAGAATGCTCGGGACCTGGGGTTTTCCAGATAATGAATCTTTCTTCATACCTTAAGTCTACTAGAAAATCATATAAACATTAAGGGGCAGATTTATCAAAGGTCGAAGTGAAAATTCGAATAAAAAAAAATTCTAATTTCGAGCTAATTTTTGTGTGCTTCGACTAGGGAATAGTCCCTAAAAAATTTGAATGTACTGTCTCTTTAGAAATTCAACTTCGACCATTTGCCATCTAAAACCTGCTGAATTGCTGTTTTAGTCTATGGGGGACCTCCTAGAACCTATTTGGAGTGAAAAAAAATCGAAGTTTTTTTTAAAAAAACTTTGATTCAGATTTGATCAAATGCACTATTACTTTGATTCATACAATTTGAATACAATTGAATAGGGACTCTTCACCCGAAGAAAAACAACTTTGAATTTTTTACTACATTTCGGTTGGTCTTTTTTTATTCAAATTTCGAAGTTATGGGAGTTACTTTGAATTTCGACCCTTGATAAATCTGCCCTTAAAAAAACCCAATGGGCTGGTTTGCTTCTAATTCAAATAAATTATATCTTAGTTTAGTTCAAGTAGAAAGTACTGTTGGATTATTTGGATAAAAGTCTATGGGTGACTCCTTCACGTAATCTGGGTTTCTGGATAGCGGATACTATACCTGTATTAAAATCTGACAAGAGGTCAGACCGTGATCTTTAATATGGTTTAATATAGAACCCAATGGCAGGTGATACCCCCCACCCCCACCCTTGTAATGATCTCATTCACATTCAGATTTTTATAGTTTCAGTCAATCTGGCCCACCATGTAGATGATTAAACTGTCCAAAATAGTAAATAGTAATTCTGAAGTCAAGCATCTTCTAGGACCAACAGTAAGGGACAAAAAGCCTTAGATTAAAATAAAAATGGCAGATACTGAGTATTGCCACATATTTACATACATATTTGCAGATTAAACCAACAGCTCTTCCGTTTCAACTCAGTTCCACGTTAGTTTCAGGGACCCTTTAATATGCAGATGTTTCCAATGCATTCTACAAAGAGCTAGGTATTGCATTCTAGGATATGCTAATTTAAGCAAGCACAAGCATTACCGGGTAAAGGCGTTGAAGCAGTTGTAAATTTATACATTATGCCGTCAGGAAAATCCCATCACTATTCAGCTACTGGTGGTCATTGACGTTCTAATGAGCGTCGTTGTATTGACATTAAGGTTTTGCATTATCCTAAAGATGTTCAAATTAAAACTGGCCCAAGGTATCTCATATATATCAACTCAAATAAGTAACTTGGATTGGATTGGATTGGTGTGCTGCTTGGCTGCAGTGTTCTTAAGATCTTTGTTACTGTGTTGCAGTTTCCCACCAAGAATGTTATAGTAGATATTCCTGGTCCTATCACCTGTCCATGAAACCTCATCAGTTATTAATATATGTTTACCATTGTAACCACACAATATGTATTAATGCCGCTTCCCTGCATTTAATGATGCCCTAAACCCGCAAAAGGTGTTCCAGTAAGTGTCTTCTAAACTTTCTTCTGATCACTAATGGTGGCTTTTCCAAAGTGATGTTTCTCTACACACTCAAATGAAAGCAAGAGAAGAACACCATCAACAAAACATTTACTCACACTTCTTTGGAGGGTATAGGAACCCTTAAAATATTTCCCAACCTATTGTATTTACCCATGAACTAATGTACAACATATCTGTGCAATATGTCTTCTGAAAGCAGGTAGAAACCAAATACTATCATAGAGATATTTCAAAAGGAATCCCAATGAGATAATTTAAGGTATCTCAGATAGTTATCTCCACAATTACTCATTTTTATAACTCCCAATAACCCCATTTTTTGGTTGATTGACTATATAAAAAAATAGCTTGCAAGGCCTTTGGTGAAGACTAAAGCAACGCCTTTTGCAGTTCCTCTGTACATGATCCTTTTGTTTTGATAGCACCATCAACACATCTCCATGGAATACAAGTCCAGCTCTACTTTTAGCATAAATTTACAACTGCAGCGGATTTGGGATTTTGTTCTGCAAGATGGGTATTTGGAAAAAGAAAGAACTGCATCACCCACCAACCTGCCCATGGTTTTGCTCCTCCAGTCAGTGTAATAACATTTTTTCCTGTAAGAATAGCATTGAATGTTAATTGACATAGTTGAGAATGACTTCCCTTTCATGGGAGTTTTAACATAAGAGGAGATACTTCACACAGTGTTAAATGTAAATCTTGGAGTCTGATGGAGATACATGAACCATAAATGTAATCAAATTTGAAACCATACTGTATATTAATGAACTGCTTTTCAACTAAAATATTGCATATTACTATAATTAGTAGAAGGGAATAGCTACTCGTGCGACTTGTTTTTTCCCCCAAAACAAAATTTTCGGAAAAGCATATTAATAAATAAGGAAAAAAAAAAACCTGTGCGGATTTGGTCGGCTTTTTTTTAATATTTAATAAATAGCCTCCTTGGTGTAGACTCTATAAACAGGGAGATTTATTGATATATTTATATATTATAAATAAGTATAATATCATGGGCTATGAGAAAAAGCTTATCTACAAATTTAATTCAAAAACACATTTTTCCATAGTCTATGGGAAAAAACAGAGCCTCCTGTAGACTGCAATCCACACAGGGCAGGGATCCCCAAACTTTTGATGAGCAACATTCAGAAGTTAAAGGAGTTGGGGGCAACATTAGTATTGAAAAATGTCATAACTCCTAGTAACATTATACCTTGCCCCATTGTCTATCAAGCCCCACCCCCAACTAGAATGGGCTTATAAACAAAATAGAAAAGACCATTAGGAACTTGCAACTAGCCTGCTAGCATGACAGATTTTAAAGGGGAACTAAACAACCCAAAAATGAATTAATGTAAAATTCCTTTGTCGATTAACGTCAAGCTATTAGCAGTTTTAAACTGCTAATTTAATGGCAGAAAATGAACTTACTGAACAAAGAAGCACCTCCGTATACCTTTCTGCTCCGTTCTATCATCCATTGTTAGTTCATTGTCAACTAAGTGATAGAACTGAGCCGAAAAGCTTCTTTGCTCAGTAACTTAATTTTTGGACAGCTGGTGCCCGGGGGGGGGGGGGCACTGTTGTTTCAAATTCATTATATTAGCAGTATAAAAAAAATCTCTGAAAACAATTTATGTGAAGCGCATTCTGAGCAACTTTGCTGTTTTGGAGCGTTTCGATCCCTTTTAAAAGGAATAATAATTCCCAAATGGAAGGGATTGTTCCCCTTTACTAAACATGCAAAGTAGCTTCCATAATTATCTGGGTAATTCATTTATTATTTCCCCTATGTATGATATCACGCCCCCAAATCAATATTAACAGTCATCTTTTATATAAACAAATAATTTGTATTTAATGGACATGGGTTGCGATATGGTGGTCTCTATATTATACATGCATTCTTAATAGTTCTCCTGTATTTTCTTGAGCAGGAATGTACCTAACATTAAGTTGCCTTAAAACCAATAGGTTTCTATTTTTAATTTAACAGAAGTGCTTTTGCAGTTGACGTAATAAAGTAATAATGTTTAATGCACTTTCATTGGCACAAAGGAGTAATTGCTTGGCAGACGGCTTTGCCTACTGAATACCCAGAGCTAATGTAGCAGTGCAATGATATTTGCTGGAACCTGCTGTCTTCCCCTTAGAAGAGCTGATCGTGTTACAAAGAACGGAAGAGGAGATAAGAACGAGTAAGACCTGGACCAGAAAGGATCTGGGTCACGGAGACTTCATAAGGAGGGATTTCCAAAATGCAAAGTCCCAGTTGATCTTTTACTGCATCCTAAAATCCTCATGCCTTAAAATATATTGTTTATGTTTTATCTACTTTATCTACTTCCAACCCGAAGAGGGGAGCCTTAACACCAGTGTTCCACACACCCATGTCTGAAGAAATAGAATAATAGGGAGGAGGAAAGCAAAATATAGGAAATGCCCCAAATGGCCCTATAACCTATAGAGGGTTTAGATCCCCTTTAAAGGAACAGTAACATCAGAAAATGAAAGTGGTTTAAAGTAATGACGATATAATACACAAAAGCCATGAATATCTTGTAAATTATATACTTATAAACGGTGAGTCATCAGTTCTAAACGGTGAGTTCTGATGTCATTTTGACTCACTGAAACTTGTGTATTATAATAAATAAAGCACCCCCTGTTGCAAAGGATATTAGAAGTTACCTCGGAGTTCCATGACCTGTATAAAAACACTCGGCCTTCGGCCATGGTCATGAAACTCCTCGGTAACTTATAATATCCCTATATTTTACAAGAGGGGATACTTTATTCAGTATATAATGTACTTTTGCCTTTCACTAGTAAAACTGACGTGTTGGCTTTATAAAAACAACTATATTATATAGAAACACGCTGCTGTGTAGCAATGGGGGCAGCCCTTTAAGCACAGGATGCAGAGTAGATAACAGATAAGCTATGTAGAATCCCATTGTATACCACAGATGTTATATGCGGTGTAACCTGTGCCTTTTCTCCTTTTTCATCTTTGAATGGCTGCCCACATGACTAAACAGTAACTTGTTTATATAAACTATACTTGGTCTGCGATCCAATGGGACTTCCTCCCAGATATCTATCGGGGAGGCCCATTGGAGGGCCCCATACACGGGCCAATAAGCTGCTGACTCGGTCTGTCGTCAGCTTTTATCTGCCCATGTATGGCCACCTTAAGTTGTGTAGTTATTATCGACAGACTGATATAATTAAGAAAAAGTTCCCAGGAGACAGGGCTTCCTAGAGTAATTCAAGCATTACACACATTAAAGGGCAGTGATACCTAAAGGGCATTCTGATGTTCATCCGTTCTGCGTATTTGCACAGCGTGTCCCACGGACAGTGGATTTTGACGAACATGATATCATTGTTGGTTAAGGCGTTCTGTATGGGGATGGAAAGAAATCATTATTATTGTAATGCAACCTAATAAAGAAGAAAGTCAGTAGTCAACAGTAAAAGTAGAAAGACACACGTGAACTCAAACTTCTCCAATTAAACATACTGTACACATCAATGCCCAACAGAAGTCTTGGATCTTGATCATTTGCTAAGAGGACCCATCCATAGAATATTGTATCAACATTTTCTAGATTGTGTTGTCCTGAATTAAGCACAACATAGGGAGCATTCCAGGAGAAACCCACATGCCAACCACCAGAGAGAGGCAGAGTGAGGTCCAACTCTTGAATTGTCCTCTAGAGTAAAATTCCGCCACTTTCCATTCATTTCTATGGGATTTTTAAAAGAGTATTAATACATGGGTGAAAGTTATCCTTTGATAAATACGCCTTTCAAAATACCATAGAAATGATTGGAAAGTGGCGAACTTTCCACTTTTACTGTAGAGGACTGTGGCTCTCTAACTTCACTTTTTGATAAATATACCCCTTCGTCCAGGGTCACACTAAACGGATCACGGCCTGCTGAGAAACCCCGCTGCTCCTTTTCTGCTGCGCTACCTGCACTTGGAATCATTACCTCCGCTCAGGCTGAAACGACACGAAATGCAAAAATCTTGTGTTTTGGCGCCAAAATCTTCCGCATCTGCCTGCACCTGAGTGGAGGTAATGATTTTATAATAATGATATTTATATAATGATATTATATTTATATATACATATTATAGTAATTGCATGTAGATATACTGGCACGTTTCAGGTTAATATGCTGATTATCCATTTTCTGTAGCAATTATACTGGCATGTCTCGGCTTAATATGCACATTTTCCATTTTCTGTAGTAATTATATTGGCACATCTGGGGTTAAAATGCTCTTTACCTATTTTATTGAGTGGTTAAACTGGTTACCTGTGCTTAATAAGCCCATTATCCATCTGTTTTTGTAGTAATTATACCGGCATGTCTGGGGTATGATTTGGAAAATGGGTGAGGTTTTCTAGGGGTGTGTTCACAAAAAAATTTCACAGCGCTGCGCACATCTGATTATTACGATTTATATCCTCTACTTAAACAGCCCCCCTAGCTATATAAGTATGTAAGCTGTGAGTGACTTTATGGGCTTTGCCAATAAATTAATTTCCTACAAACTTGGCACCTGCTTAGTCTAGAAAACCATTTTGCTTGCCCCCATAACATTTTCTGGAGATGCTCATGGCTTCACAATTACTATTTAGCATTCTGGTAAGCAGTGACAAATTTTTAGGGGTGGTTTGACCACCCCTGTTGTCTTCCTAAGCACAGCAGCAGTAAAAAAAAAATACCCAGGGTGCTGCAGGCTAATTCTGTATATTGGAACAAAATTCAGGGTAACCTCGATTTCCTTGATTGCCAGACCCAATTCACTGCCAATTTCTGCATTTTGCCACCGGCGAATAAATTAATGAAACTCCCATTAAATTCACCAGCAAAACTTCGCTTGCGCCAAAAAATTTAGATGCCAATCAGAAAAGTAGCTGGCATCAAATCCGTCGCACGTCAACACTATTCGGACACCCATTGACGCTAAGGTCAAAATTTAGACGGATTGGCACGGGCGTCAAAATTTGAGTTTCACTCATTTTTCACATTTCGCTAATTTATCGAGAAATTCACGAAACGGGAGAAATTCGTCTGTCGCTATAGCCCAGTAATACAGTCTTTTAAAAAGTTTCTCCTAACTGCGTATAACATTTTGTCATTGGAACACAATAAACACCAGCATGAGCTGAGAATAATTTCATGCCTGTGTGTGAGCCTGCTCATTTCCACCGAGGCTTGTGCTGGATTTTTGCCCTTTATAGAAATGCCCTTAGGTTTCTGAAGTATAGGGGGGCAGTTAGAACCCAGGGAAGAAGGTTTCTGGCTGATTATAAGCCCAGTTATGTAATAACACTGTTTGTGGATACTGTATTTGCAACAGAAATGCACCCCCCATACCTTGACTTTGCTATCAAGCGGATGTTAGTTGACAACAAGATGTTTTCTATTCTGATTTTACTATAGCCACTGTAAAGGTCTGCCAATGACACATTATTACAATAAAGCCACAAGCACAGGGCATTATTAGAATGGATTATCCTTGATGTGTCATTAAGTCCAAGCAGCTGCCATCTCTCGTGTATCAGTGGCACTTATGTATCTCCTATGGGGTGCTGCTAGAATACATACCTGTTTGTTTATATATATATATATATATATATATCCTGACAACGGTTCAGAGAGAACCGAAACGCGTTGATGTGGGGTAGATTGTAACACTCCAATAAAGTAGTATTTTTCACAATACCCGTGAGTGCTCTTAAATGATCCAATATGCTAATTCCTGAAGCAGCACCCGGGGTTTGATGCTTTGAGGGTGAGTGCCGGTTCTACTACACCATTGATATATATATATATATATATATGTGCAGTACTTTCTGCTGGAGAAATGTCATTCCTTGATCATTTGACATCTTAGCACTAGTGATGGCCGAATAAATTCGCCAGGTGCGAATTTCCTGCAATTTCCGTGAGAATTCCCCAGTATCAAAAAAAATTTGGACGCGTGTCGGAAAAGTCACTTGCGTCAAAACCGTCGCGCGTCAACATTATTCGGACACCCATTGACTTTAATGCCAGCGACAAAATTGATGTGAGCGTCAGAATTGACGCAGGCGTCAAAATTTGCGTTTCACAAATTTTTCGACGTTTCGCAAATTTTGCTAGTTTTCGGCAAAGCGAAAAGGGACAAATTCGCCCATCACTACTTACCACTAGTTGTCACCGATGTCTCATTATTATAATATCAACTCTGGCCTCCCTTATACCTGGAGCAATGTTAGTGCATTCCATGCTTCTTAAAGGAGAAGGAAAGGTCTTTTTACTTGGGAGTGCTAAAAGTTAGCCACAAAAGTTAGTCACCCCCAACTGATCGCATGTTCTTACATGAAACCCTGGGCCAATCCACAATCAGGTGAAAACTGCACTGGCCCAGGATTCTTCCAGCGAGCACCACGGAGTGATCAAATTCTGGTTTCTTTTTCTCTCGCGGCTGCGCATGTGCAGTAGAACGCATGCGTCTGCCCCTGGAAATTTGAAGAAAGAAGCCTCCTAATAGGTGCACCGGCCCAGGGGTTTCAGGTAAGACATGCGATCACTTGGGGGTGCCTAACTTTTGGCACCACTAAGTAAAAAGACCTTTCCTTCTCATTTAAGGGAGGTCAAGTAGAAGTCCATTAACTCCATATAACGGGTGGTTCACCTTTAAGTTAGCTTTTTGGTATGTTATAAAATGGCTAATTCGAAGCAACTTTTTAATTGGCTGTCGTTATTTTTATTTTTTTTATAGTTTTGTAATTATTTGCCTCTTTCTTCTAACTCTTTCCAGCTTTCAAACGGTGGTCACTGGCCCCCTCTAAAAAGCAAATTATTGGTAAGGCTATTGTAATTGCTACTTTCTATTCAGGCCTCTCGTATTCATATTCCAGTTCCTTGTTTAAATCAATGCATGGTAGCTAGGGTATTTCTGGGCCCTAGCAACCAAAGTGCCGAAACTGCAAACTGGAGAGCTGCTGAACAAAAAGCTAAATAACTCAAAAGCCACAAATAATAAAAAATGAAAACCAATTGCAAATTGTTTCAGAATATCACTCTCTATATCATATTCAATGCTAACTTAAAGGTGAGCAACCCCTTTAATTGCTGGCTCTTATGCACCAAAATTGTCTTATGGTAAACAACAAGCTCTGCCCTAAGTGTGAGTCCAGTATGTGGCCTTGTAGTTTGGTATAACAAATACCAGTTAAGTGATGGGAGTGTATATCCCATACCCACAGATCCTGAAAGTTAGACAGGTTTGGGTTACAAATTGGGGTTACTGGTGTAGGTTTGGTGGGTCCAACTCATACCTGCCATCTTGAACCCCTGTGCATTACCTTTCAGCGAGCCCTCTCTGTTGGTAATATCAGATACAAGCCTCTCCCCCTCCATGACATCACTGGTGGGTATGGATCCAGTTCAAAGTCTGCGGATATGGGCGTGTGCATATTTCTAGGGGCAGGCCAGGGTTGGACACTGGTCATAGTTTTTTGCCTCATATCACTTATATGAGACATTTCACAGCAGTGGTCGAAACACCCCATGTGCCACCAGACAGAGCATATGTGAGTTGTTTGCAGCAGGAAAAATATTAAGTTGGCAGCACAATATAAAATATGAATAAAACTACTGAAAATATAATAGACTGTTTGTGAATGGGTTTATTAGATGCACACTACAGTTTGTTGGTATGTTTTAATCACACCTCCCAACTGTCCCGTTTTTAGAGGGACAGTCCCTCTTTTGACAGCACAACCCACAGTCCCTCGTTATTACTGGAAAGTCCTGAACAGACAGAAAAAGAAACAATGTTTCTAACTTAATTTGGCAGAGAGCCCAGAGTAGCCACAGCAGCTGATAAGATACTTTTGTAACAATTTTGAGATAAGCAAATAAGTAACTGTAACAATATAAGATAACAGGTCCTTTGGGAAAAGTTAGACTCATGGCTTAAAGGACCATTTACCTTCATAATCAAAACTGTAATAACTGGGGAAAAAACACAGAAATATGTTCAAACTTTCATAACCTGCCAAATTTTGTAAAATGAACATGTTAATTAGGGGGTGTGGCCACAAAAATGGGCATGATCAAAAAAAAATTGCCCATCTTTTGTCCCTCTTTTTATTTCCAAAATTTTGGGAGGTATGTTTTAATTACAATGACAGTGTTTTGGGAAGATCAAAACTCTGGGAACCTGTTTCCCAAGGAAGTGCCTAAGGACAGTCTTTAAGTGTCCACTGAGCACCCTTTGTATCGACAGTTATGTTTCAATGTATATACAATTTATTCTTCTACTTGTTTGTCCCTGGGAGCAGCTGAGTGTTTTCTACTGCAAATTAAAAGGAGAAGGGGTTTGTACCTATAAACTTTTCTCCCTGATCTAATTTTTATACACTGCCTCAGGTTTGCTCCCTACATAAACTCTGTTCAATTTTATATGAGCCCAATGATGAAGCAGTCAGAATCCCTTTAGGGGCACTCATTAAAGACCATCTTACTTCTCTCTCCAACATTAGACCTTCAGCTCGGAGATTCTTTTCAAAGGTGCTGCGTTTTTCAAGTTGCACGCTGGACTTTTTATACACCAAGATATAATCAATGCGCTTTATTCCGTCTTTGAAAAAGAGTCCCAGGGACGCAACAGTGCCCACTTGATCCTGCAACATTGAGAAAGAAAGGGTACATTAGAAATTTACATACTCCTGAGTTATTATTATTATAACTAAAGTGTGCCCAAATGCATTAAGTTACTATTGTACAGGTGAAACATCCATTATCTGGAAACCCGTTATCCAGAAAGCTCTGAATTACATGAAGCCTATCTCCCATATACTCCATTTTAATTGAATAATTCACATTTTCAGGAATGATTCCCTTTTTCTCTATTATAATAAAACAGTATGTTGTACATAATCCAAACTAAGATATAATTAATCCTTATTGGAGGCAAAACCAGGATTAATTAAATTTCAAATGATTTTTTAGTAGACATAAGGTATGGAGACCCAAATTACAGAAAGACCCATAATCTTTGGATCAAGATACTGTTTTATTATTACAGAGAAATGAAAAACATTTATAAATAATTAAAAAAATAATAAATTCAAAAATACATTTTTGAATTATTTGCTTAAAATGGAGTCTATGGGAGATGGTCTTCCCGTAGTTCTAAGCTTTCTGGATAATAGATTTCATACACATACAGCCATGTTCGCTTTTCCAAACGATAACATGAAACACATAGGTAAAGAGAGAGTCAGCACCAAGCTGACTAAACCAGAAATGCAACCCAATCTCTTGGTTCTTGACCAACCAATGACCCTCAAACGTATATATTTTAGGCCTTACATTGAACAATGTGGAAAGTTCCAAAAAGGATTTAATTGGCTTCATTTAGAAACTGAACCATCACCTCATCCATAATACAGGCAGGTTGCATTATAACTGGGCTGATATACATATATAACCCATTGCTCTCCTATTCAACTGCTGTTTGCCTATGAGTGGCAAGGTGGCCTTAGGTCTCTGAGCCTTATAATTGGACAGGGGTCCCCAACCTTTTTTACCCATGATCCACAATCAAATATAAAAAGAGTTGGGGAGCAACAAAAGCATGAAAAAAGTTCCTGGGGTGCTAATTATGGGCTGTGATTGGCTATTTATGTGGATTGACAGCCTAGGAGATTCTGCTTGGCCGTAAACTTGGTTTGTATGCAACCAAAACTTGCCTCCAAGCCTGGAATTCAAAAATAAGCATCTGCTTTGAGGCCACTGGGAGCAACATCCAAGGGGTTGGTGAGCAACATGTTGCTCCCAATCCACAGGGGATCATTGTAATAGGAAACCATTTCTTGGAAAACCGTTCCAGCTTAATCCATGAATGAGTTTCTCAGTTGTCACCTTCTTGAAAAAGGCTCCATTTTGGTACAAAGCTTACATGTGACCATAGCTAAAATAAAATATATGACTATCTCGCCATCGTCTGTTAAGAAAAAGCATTTCCTCCTCCTGCATCAGTGTCCCTTTAAAGGAGAAGGAAAGTCATTTAGCACTTGAGGGTGCCAAATGTTAGGCACCCCAAGTTAATTTACTTACCTGAAACCTCGGGCCGGTGCTCCTATCAGCAGAAAACTGTAACGGGCCGGGGTTATATCAGTGAGCACCACAGAGTGATCCACTTCGCCTTCTTCTTTCTTCGCGCTGCTCCTCATGCGCATAAGAACTTTAAAGGGATCCTGTCATCAGAAAACATGTTTTTTTCAAAAGCATCAGTTAATAGTGCTACTCCAGCAGACTTCTGCACTGAAATCCATTTTCCAAAAGAGCAAACAGATTTTTTTTTAAATCTGACATGGGGCTAGGCATATTGTCAATTTCCCAGCTGCCCCTGGTCATGTGACTTGTGCCTGCACTTTAGGAGAGAAATGCTTTCTGGCAGGCTGCTGTTTTTCCTTCTCAATGTAACTGAATGTGTCTCAGTGGGACATGGGTTTTTACTATTGAGTGTTGTTCTTAGATCTACCAGGCAGCTGTTATCTTGTGTTAGGGAGCTGTTATCTGGTTACCTTCCCATTCTTCTTTTGTTTGGCTACCGGGGGGGGGAAGGGAAGGGGGTGATATCACTCCAACTTGCAGTACAGCAGTAAAGAGTGATTGAAGTTTATCAGAACACAAGTCACATGACTTGGGGCAGCTGGGAAATTGACAATATGTCTAGCCCCATGTCAGATTTCAAAATTGAATGTAAAAAAATCTGTTTGCTGGAGCAGCACTATTAACTGATTCATTTTGAAAAAAAAAAAAAATTCCCATGACAGTATCCCTTTAACTAAAAAGTTGGCTATTTCATTCTACTGCACATGCGTCTCCGCCGGGAAATTTGTGGAAAGAAGAAGCCAGAAGAGAATCGCTTCAGGTAAGTAAATACAATCACTTGGGGGTGCCTAACATTTCGCACCCAAAGTGCTAAATTATTTTCCTTGAACTAAGCTCTAAAATGATGTTTTCGGTAGTACCAGTCCTTGGCACTGCTGACATTTCCTTCATTGTACTTTATATTCAGCCTCTGCTTCGAAACTAGAATATTTATATCACTAGCAGAAGCAGGCTAATTATTTTTATGAGTTTGACCTTCACGGGAAGACACGGCTCCTTCCCTCACTTCTTCTTTGTCTCTACGGTACCGTTACTTGTTTAAATAAAGTATTGGTGAAACTGTTGTTTTTGTTCATTGCATTAACCTGATTGGTTGTTTCATCAACCTCCTTGTAGAAAGAAGCTGTAAACAGACCATGTAGAAGGCACTTGCAGAGCTCAGTGTATATAAGCTGAGATGCTTCTCTTTGGGAGTTAAAAGCTTCCATAAATAAGATCGACAGACACACATCTGATGTTCTGGGGCATTCAGCCATGCAAGACTGATATGTCAATAAATGCTCTAGCTATCCATGACTAGCTAAAAGCCATTCCGAGTAAATATCCCCACTACACAGTGATATTCATTGTCTGAGTTATGTGTTTACTCTTGAAGTCGGAATGCATTTTATTGTAGGTTGGTAAAGGGAAAATGTTCCTTGATGACTCACGTAGTGGGAGATCAGTTCCACCTGATTTTGATAGACACTTTACTTACAAAATGTTCATCTGGATCAATTACGAACTGTAGCTTCAGGCTTTCGCTTGCTGCTAATTGCCAGTAATGGTCTGATATTAAACAGTTGCACTGTTAAATATAAATGACATGGTATTTGGTATGGTTAGCAAACATACAGATGGAGCAAATACATGCCCTTTTCTAAAGGGGACAATGACGTCCGCAATCATATTTGCATTTGTACAAATTCCCCCATAGTGAGTTGGCCATTACCCAACTTCTGTATAATTGTGCTAGGCTTGGGCGAATTTGACCCGTTTCGCTTAGCCAAAAATGCTACACCAGAGAAATGTCACCAACGCCCATGGGCGTCGAAATTTTTGGGCGTGCAACAGCATACAAGTCTATGGGTGTAATTTTTGCATCGAAACAAGGCAAACAAATTCACCCATCCCTACTGGGAGCGGCTTATTCCTCCCCAATGATGTAACTATAGAGAAAGCAGATCCCGTGGTCACGGGGGAACCGGACCATGGACTTCTGCTTCTGTAGCTGAAAAGAATACCCTCCTCCCCGGCCACTTTCTGATTAAATTCAACTCAATCTATTGATGCAGAGAAACCGTATGGGGTTCATTTATGTCTGCAAGTGCAGAGGACAAAGGAATATTTCAAGTGCAATAGCCATTTTTTTTACCACATTAGTGTTTTTTTCCCAGAATTCCTTTGTCATTGCTGGTGCAAAAGGGCATTGAATTTGATGCGTTGCACTTGGCACCCAAAATGAACCAGGTTTTATGGCTACCTGTAGCTGTTCCTGTTGATTTTAATAAAGAAGCATGCCTGTGAGGACTGCTCAACTTTTTTTTCATTTGAAACTACAGGTGTGGGGCCAATTATCCAGAATGCTCGGGACCCGGGGGTTTCCGGATAACGGGTCTTTCCGTAATTTGGATCTTTACACCTTTCTAAGACTACTAGAAAATCATGTAAACATTAAATAAACCCAATACTATGGTTTTGCTTTCAGTAGGGATTAATTATATTTTAGTATGGATCAAGTACAAAGTACTATTATTATTACAGAGAAAAGGGAAATCATTTTTAAAAATTTGGATTAGTTGATTATAATGGAGTCTATGGGAGATGGCTTTTCCATAATTAGGAACTTTCTGGATAACGGGTTTCCGGATAACGGATCCCATTTCTGTATATGTAAAGCCTACTTTATTCATATCCAAGGAGACCTTAGGCCTGTTGCACATAAAAGTAGACAACTAAAGCTGTGAGAAGCTCTTCAGTATCAAGTGTTATACAGGTATGGGACCTGTTATTCAGAATGCTCGGGATCTGGGGTTTTCCGGATTATTGATCTTTCCTTGAAAAATTAGGGGGTTCTTTTTCACAAAAAAAAAATGGATTTTATAGTAAATAAACTCGACTTTAATAAATAACCCCCTATATAAATGGAGTATAATTGTTTTGCATCCAATAAGGATTAATTATATCTTAGTTTGGATCAAATACAAGGTTACTTTTTTATTATTACACAGAAAAAGGGAATACATTTTGAAGTTTGTTTTTTTGAATAAAACGAAGTCTATGGGAGAGGAACTTCCCATAATACAGAGCTTTGTGGACAATCAAATTTCCCGCGAAATTTGCGAAATGGCACCGGCGTCTCGCGAAACAGCATTGGCAATTTTTTGCTGCGGTTTCGCAAATTTATTCGCCTGCGGGAATTAGCTGTGAATTCCCGCCTGGCGAATAAATTTGCCAATCACTAGTTTCCAGATAATAGATCCCATACCAATAGTTCTGTTAAAGGGATGATTCATCTTTTATTTAACTTTTAACATGTTATAGAATGGCTAATTTTAATCAACTTTTCAAATAGCCTTTATTTTTTTCTTTGTTATTGATTTTGAACTATTTTCCTTCTTCTAACTCTTTCCAGTTTTCAGGGACCCCATCTAAGAAATAAATGCTCTGTAAGGCTACACATTTATTTTTATTGCTACTTTGTATTACTCGCCTGTCTATTCAGCCCCTCTCCTATTCATATTCCCAGTCTCTTATTAATATCCATGCATGGCTGCTAGGGTCATTTAGAACATTCAGATTGCTGAAATTGCACACTGGAGAACTGCTGAATAATAAGCTATATAATTTAAAAAAAAACCCTACGAGTAATAAAAAAAAGATAAAGAATATCATTCAATACATCATACTAGAATTTAGTTCAAAGGTAAACAGCCCCTTTAATCACCCAAAGCATATTTCATAATAGTTTTTATAAAATCTCATCACTAACACACTGTACTTTTTTAGGTTATATTCAAACAGAGGAGGCAGCATTACATAGTAACTAGAGAGATTACTGGGGAGAATTCTCTCCCAGAAAAGCTACAAATAGTCCCACCAGTACAACAACTGCTGTATCAGACAACAAATACAGTGATACTGTATACTTCCCGTTTATTATCTTTTTCGTTGTCGCTACATAATCACGTAACCAAGAGGTCGAGTTTTCAGCAAAAAAAAAATGCTCCATGAGGCAGATAATGTAACCATGTAATTCTGGAAATACTATTGTTGGCTGCACTTTTGATGTGATAGTATTTCTGTATATATAGAATATATATAGTGGATAATGTACCCCCTACTGTAATTTCTAAAGATATTATAAGTCACTGAGGAGTTATGTGACCATATAAAAGCATGAGGCCATAGGCCGAGTGCTTTTATACAGGTCATATAACTCCGAGGTGACTTCTGATATCTTTATAAATTTCTAGTAGGGGGTACATTATGCATTATAATCTACATTTTGTGGGGGGGTCGGAGGGGTCGGCGTCAAAACTTTGGTCGTGCCGGCGTCCGTTTCGGACACACGGCGTCAAATTCCGACGCGCTGTGGGGAATGAACATCTGCCAGCGTAAAATTTTGCTCTAGTTCTGGTTACCCATAGCAACCAATCTGTTGTTATTATTATTCTTTGCAGGTCAGGACGTGGGTCAGCGACTTGCTGATTGATTGCTATGGGGCTGATCTCCGGCCAAGCAAAAGTGCAGGCCTAGAATCAGCCCGAATGCTGACATTAGCTTTCTTCTTTGCCTCCACCTGCTGAGATTAGAACCAGTGTGGCATTAGCCTAACCCTGAAGCAAATTTTAAACCTGTGCATTTCCCAGATAGATGCCTTGATAATGATAAGCACTTGAAATCCTATAGTGGAAAACATTATTATTATTGTTATTAATACTACTACTACTAATAATAAAGATTATAATAATACAATAATACATATTCTGACATATTTGCCAACATATTCTACAGCACTGTACAGTAGAAGGGTGTATACTAGTGATGGGGCAATTTGTCCCGTTTAGGTGAAAAATTTGTAAATTTCCTGCGGGTTCACATTTTTTTTTGACACTAGCAAATTTTCGCGACGGTTTCTCGAATGTATTCACCAGTGGCGAAACACGGAAATTCACCACAAATTTGCGCCTGTTAAAATGTATTCCCCCATCACTAGTGTATACACAGACTACATACAAAATCACAACCAATCAATCTGTAAGCAAATCCTTTGAACAAATTCATGCTTTTTACATTTGTTTTGTTTCTATAACACAGAGAAAGAAAATAATAAATGAAAGTCAATAAGACAGTGGGCCCGGACGACACACACACTGAGTTAAACTTTCTGAATCAAAGACTCTTTGGATGGACAGAAAACCTAAAGCGAGTTCTGTACATGTGCAACCAAGCAGACAATCCGCTACTGTATAGATAAAAGGAACCATCATAGAAAGGCTTTGAAATGTAAATAGTCCCAGTTATCACAAAGGCACCATGTGTATATACATATATATATAAATATATATATAAATAAGCACACAGCTGTATCACTTATACAAGTAATTAGTCCATTCAAATAGAAGCAGTGCATTTATTCTAAAAGGGACACAGAAGAATTTGAGTACATTTGATTTTGTTTTAACTATTGCTTACTATGTGTTATAATATAGCTTCATATTTAATACCTATAGGATATATAAATATATGTATATAATAGACAGATAGAGAGATAGCTAGAGATAGATATATAGATAGAGAGATAGCTAAAGATAGATATATAGATAGAGAGATAGCTATAGATAGATGTCAGGATCTACCAACAATGTGTGGTTGGCAGGTAGGAGCCGAAATGCATGGTAACATGGCGACACCATGTTTGGTGTTAGAATAACCAGGAAATGGAAGTGTGCTCAGAATGAAGTTTAATGGTAAACTATAAACAATTGGTATTGGTGAAACGGAAGACAAATAATAAGAAGTAAAAATGAGAACTATAACAAACCAAAGGTTGGGGCAGGCTGATGCAAGTCCGTGTACACAGGCAAAAGTTCATAGGCGGGCGGCAGGTGATACAAGTCCTAGGAACAGGCAAGAGATCAGTGGCAGGCGGCAAACAATGCAAGTCCGTGAAACAGGCGAAGGGTCAAACCAGGAGATCAGATCAAGGATGTAGCAGGTACAAGGAATAAACAGGTCAGAGGAACAAGCAGGACAAGTCAGGAATCAGGGACTGGGTAATTTCAGGAACACTGGCACAAGGTGACTAGAACACAGAAATAAATCAATGATCCAGCAATGGCTGGCAGAAAGGTAAAGGCTTATATAGAGCCTTGATGATAAGATCACCGACACCTGGCTTCAATGAGATTAGGGGTGGAGACATGGAATAGCAGTAATCTACACTGACAGTTCGAGGTGTGAGCTCCAACTGCCTCCAGTGGCTCAGCATGAGAATGCACTGTCCAGTCAACCTGCAGACCAGGGATTCAATCCCCAATAGTCCTGACATTACCCCCCCTTCAAGTATCACCCTCCGGGTGATACTAAAGTCAAATGAAAATTTTTTAACAGGGAGAAAACCGCCAAGATCAGGAGTCAGGGTAGAGAAGCTGCCAGGGACAGGAACCAACACTGAAGTACTACCTGGAGCCACATCTGGAACCGGAGGCCCACCAGGATCAGGAGTGCCACTAAACTCAAGAGCCCATGCAGGCAAGTCACCAGGGTTGAGGGCCAGAACTGAAGAGTTGCCAAGGACAGAGGTTGAAGAGCTGCCAGTGTCAGAAACCAGATCGGAGGAGTCTAGAGTCAAAACGGAAACATTGCTATAGTTTTGAGTCAATACAGGAACCTCGGCTGAGTCAGAAACCAAATCGGTGGAGTCGCCAGGGTCAGAAACCGGATCAGCGGAGTCGCCAGGGTCAGGAGCCACATCGGAGGAGTCACCAGGTTCAGGAGCCAGATTAGAGGAGTCGCCAGGGTCAGGAGCCACATCGGAGGAGTCACCAGGGTCAGAAGCCAGATTAGAGGAGTCGCCAGGGTCAGGAGCCACATCGGAGGAGTCACCAGGGTCAGAAGCCAGATTAGAGGAGTCGCCAGGGTCAGAAGCCACATCGGAGGAGTCACCAGGGTCAGAAGCCAGATTAGAGGAGTCGCCAGGGTCAGGAGCCACATCGGAGGAGTCACCAGGGTCAGAAGCCAGATCAGAGGAGTCGCCAGGGTCAGGAGCCACATCAGAGGAGTCGCCAGGGTCAGAAGCCAGATTAGAGGAGTCAGCCAAGGCACCCATTACAGGTGGCGGACCAGCAGAGGCACCCATTACAGGTGGCGGACCAGCAGAGGCACCCATTACAGGTGGCGGACCAGCAGAGGCACCCATTACATGTGATGGCTTGCCCAGGACAACAGAAAGACCATCATGAACAGCAACAAGACTGGTAGACTCTGGAGCACCAGAACTATCAGATCTCGTAGTAAGTACGACAGGTCTAGAAATGGATTTGTCCTTGGGCCCAGAGGCCACAGTACACAGGTCCTCACAGACTGAAGCCGGCAAGGCTGCTGGCTCGGAGGCTGGAAGCGGCAAGGCTGCTGGCTCGGAGGCTGGAAGCGGCAAGGCTGCTGGCTCGGAGGCTGGAAGCTGAAGTACTGGCACAGGAGCTGCAAACGGAACCACTGGCTCAGGAGCTGCAGACGGGACCACTGGCACAGGAGCTGCAGACGGAACCACTGGCACAGGAGCTGCAGACGGAACCACTGGCACAGGAGCTGCAGACGGAACCACTGGCACAGGAGCTGCAGACGGAACCACTGGCACAGGAGCTGCAGACGGAACCACTGGCACAGGGGCTGCAGACGGAACCACTGGCACAGGGGCTGCAGACGGGAACCACTGGCACAGGGGCTGCAGACGGGACCACTGGCACAGGGGCTGCAGACGGGACCACTGGCACAGGAGCTGCAGACGGGACCACTGGCACAGGAGCTGCAGACGGGACCACTGGCACAGGAGCTGCAGACGGGACCACTGGCACAGGAGCTGCAGACGGGACCACTGGCACAGGAGCTGCAGACGGGACCACTGGCACAGGAGCTGCAGACGGGACCACTGGCACAGGAGCTGCAGAAGGGACCACTGGCACAGGAGCTGCAGGCACGGAGACTGGAACCGTCTGGGCTGCAGGCACGGAGACTGGAACCGTCTGGGCTGCAGGCACGGAGACTGGAACCGTCTGGGCTGCAGGCACGGAGACTGGAACCGTCTGGGCTGCAGGCACGGAGACTGGAACCGTCTGGGCTGCAGGCACGGAGACTGGAACCGGCTGGGCTGCAGGCACGGAGACTGGAACCGGCTGGGCTGCAGGCACGGAGACTGGAACCGGCTGGGCTGCAGGCACGGAGACTGGAACCGGCTGGGCTGCAGGCACGGAGACTGGAACCGGCTGCCTTGGCATGGTAACGGGCACAGGCAGCTTTCGGGGAGCCGGCACAGGCAGCTTTCGGGGAGCCGGCACAGGCAGCTTTCGGGGAGCCGGCACAGGAGCAAGGACTGGCTGGGAAGCCGGCACAGGAGCAAGGACTGGCTGGGAAGCCGGCACAGGAGCAAGGACTGGCTGGGAAGCCGGCACAGGAGCAAGGACTGGCTGGGAAGCCGGCACAGGAGCAAGGACTGGCTGGGAAGCCGGCACAGGAGCAAGGACTGGCTGGGAAGCCGGCACAGGAGCAAGGACTGGCTGGGAAGCCGGCACAGGAGCAAGGACTGGCTGGGAAGCCGGCACAGGAGCAAGGACTGGCTGGGAAGCCGGCACAGGAGCAAGGACTGGCTGGGAAGCCGGCACAGGAGCAGGTGACTGAAGAGCCGGCACAGGAGCAGGTGACTGAAGAGCCGGCACACAAGCTGGAACAGGCTGGACGAGAGCAGGTAGAGGCCCAATTCGTGGGAAAGCTGGGGAAGGACCAAGCCGCCGGAGGACCGGAACAAGAAAAATCTGTTGAATATCAGCTGGCCCTGGAGCAGGAACTGAAGGTTGAACAGTGGGCCTAGGGGCAGGAGGCACAGGTATTGATGGTAACTGGGTGATTGAACGGCCCTTGAACTTAGTAGTAAATGCAGTTTGTATTTCATCCCCATCTGAGTCCAGGTCTTCCCATTCTTCATCAGAAATATTTTCTAAATTGCCTCCATCAGAGAAAACATCAGAACAGGAGGATTGCAAAGTAATTTCAGATGTAGATTTGAAAATATCAGGCGATACTGGCCAGAGATCCCCTGTAGAATATGCCTTTAACAAAGTGAGAAACAGAATGGGATCCTGCAGAAAAAAAGCCTCTTCATCTATGCAAGACTCAGCCCATTCTAAGACTTTACCTCCCAAAAGGAATAATATAATTAGCCTGCTTTTCATGCACTCAGGTGCTTGCTTGAAAAAAGAGACAGTCGCAAACCTTTTACATACAAGAAGAAATTCATCAAACGTGTCCTTTTCCCCTTCATACTTTTTCACTGAGGCAAGCCACTTGGCAGAGAGTTGTAGTTCAGCAGTATCTGAAACAGCACAGCAGTTACCATCAGGCTCCTTGTAATTAGGCTGGATCATTCTGTCAGGATCTACCAACAATGTGTGGTTGGCAGGTAGGAGCCGAAATGCATGGTAACATGGCGACACCATGTTTGGTGTTAGAATAACCAGGAAATGGAAGTGTGCTCAGAATGAAGTTTAATGGTAAACTATAAACAATTGGTATTGGTGAAACGGAAGACAAATAATAAGAAGTAAAAATGAGAACTATAACAAACCAAAGGTTGGGGCAGGCTGATGCAAGTCCGTGTACACAGGCAAAAGTTCATAGGCGGGCGGCAGGTGATACAAGTCCTAGGAACAGGCAAGAGATCAGTGGCAGGCGGCAAACAATGCAAGTCCGTGAAACAGGCGAAGGGTCAAACCAGGAGATCAGATCAAGGATGTAGCAGGTACAAGGAATAAACAGGTCAGAGGAACAAGCAGGACAAGTCAGGAATCAGGGACTGGGTAATTTCAGGAACACTGGCACAAGGTGACTAGAACACAGAAATAAATCAATGATCCAGCAATGGCTGGCAGAAAGGTAAAGGCTTATATAGAGCCTTGATGATAAGATCACCGACACCTGGCTTCAATGAGATTAGGGGTGGAGACATGGAATAGCAGTAATCTACACTGACAGTTCGAGGTGTGAGCTCCAACTGCCTCCAGTGGCTCAGCATGAGAATGCACTGTCCAGTCAACCTGCAGACCAGGGATTCAATCCCCAATAGTCCTGACAGATAGATATATAGATAGAGAGATAGCTAGAGATAGATATATAGATAGAGAGATAGAGAGATAGATAGATAGATAGATAGATAGATAGATAGATAGATAGATAGATAGATAGATAGATAGAGAGATAGCTATATAGATAGAGAGATAGCGAGAGATAGAGAGAGATAGCGAGAGAGAGAGATAGCGAGAGAGAGAGATAGATAGCGATAGATGATAGATAGATAGATAGAAATATAGATAGCGAGATAGATAGATAGACAGACAGACAGACAGACATATAGATAGCGATATAGATAGATGATAGATAGATAGATAGATAGATAGATAGATAGATAATAAATAGATAGATAGATAGATGAATAGATAAAAGTTTCTGAAACTACCTGTATATTATTAGTTGTAAATCAATACACCCATGGTAGACTGGCTAACACAGTGCCTAACTTAGAAACAGTAACATACTTACAAGTCAAAATAAAATCACCTACCATGTTCTCCATACTCAGTGTCTCCATAATTCTGCCCAGAAAAGCTGGAAACAGTGCAAATGTTCCAACCGTGTGAATCACCTTCATGATATCTAGGGAAACACGGCTGCTCTATCCATTGCTATGAGACTGCAGCCGCACCATTTACTCAATGCTACGTTTGGCCAATTGACTGCAAAGGGATTTGCAGAGAGTTTTTAGAATCCCCGGAGAGGCATTTATTTATCTGACAATCCACTTTAACCTGAACGGAAACTAGCATCCCTTTCTCTTGGAATGGAGACAGGCAGCTCTGAATATCTCTCTATCATAATTTATTATCACCTTACTATTCCTTTTGAAACTATTTCATGCTCCTTCCATAAACCCCCATATTAATTCCTTTGGTGTCAAGCTGCTGACATTGTATAACTTTGGTCATTCAAAGCACAACATTTTTAGGACTCTGTTTTTCATTCTACAGGTATGGGACCTGTTATCCAGAATGCTCGGGACCTGGGGTTTTCCGGATAAGGGATCTTTCCGTAACTTGGGTCTTCGTGCCTTAAGTCTACTAGAAATTAATTTAAACATTAAATAAACCCAATAGGCTGGTTTTGCATCCAATAAGGATCAGTTATATCTTAGTTGGGATCAGGTACAAGCTACTGTTTTATTATTACAGAGAAAAAGGAAATCATTTTTAAAAATTTGGATTTTTTTGGATAAAATGGAGTCTATGGGAGACAGCCATTCCGTAATTCGGAGCTTTCTGGATATCAGGTTTCCGGATAAGGGATCCTATACCTGTACTAAACATAAATTAAGAGAAACATTTTTACTACAACTAGTAATGGTAACTTTTTACATTTTATTTAATTATTGTGTTAAAGGGGTTGTTCATCTTTAAATTAACTTTTAGTATGATATAGAGAGTGATATCCCGAGACAATTTGCAATTGGTTTTCATTTTTTATTATTTGTGGATTTTTTTAGTTATTTAGCTTTTTATTCAGCAGCTCATCAGTTTGCAATTTCAGCAGTCTGGTTGCTGGTATCCAAATTACCCTAGCAACCCTGCACTGATTTAAAGCACTGCGTATCTTGTCGGCGCTATATAACTAAATGATGATGATGATGAAGAGACTGTAATATGAATAGGAGAGGCCTGAATAGAAAGATGAGTAATAAAAATACATGTGTAGCCGATACAAAGCATTTGTTTTTAGATGAGGTCCATGACCCTCATTTAAAAGCTGGAAAGAATCAGAAGAAGAATGCAAATAATTTAAAAACTATCAAAATTAAATAATGAAGACCAATTGAAAAGTTGTTTAGAATTGTCCGTTCTATAACATACTAAATGTTCACTTGAAGGGGGTTGTTCAACTTTGAAACAACATTTAGTATGATGTAGAGAGTGATATTCTGAGACAATTTGCAATTATAGCCTTACAGCAGTTGTTTTTTTTTTTTACAAGGGGTCAGTGACCCCCATTTGAAAACTGGAAAGGGTCAGAAGAAAATGGCAAATAATTAAAAAAAAAGCTAAAAATTAAAAAGAAGTTTTTATCCATACTAAAGAATTAAAAAAGTAAGGAGGAGGTGAAAGCATGCCCCCCATTTATAGTAAATGTCTTCTTAAATTAAAATGCATTTCCAAGCTTAAGGGACAAGTCAACATAAATTCACTGGTTATGTTGATGTTTTAGCCCCCCCTCCCCTGTAAATATAATCACCTTGTTAAGAATCCGGGCCGTTAAGTGATCATATTTACTGGATGGCGCCTAACACATTGGCACCCCCAGTGAATTTGCCTAGTAAGACATTCTAACCCTGTTTTCCCCAACCTTTTTTACCCATGAGCCACATTCAAATGTAAAAAGAGTTAGGGAGCAACACAAGCATGAAAACATTTCCTGTCTGTGATTGGTTGTTTGGTAGCCTTTATATGGACTGGCAGCCTACAGTAGACTCCACCAGAAACCAGTTAATTTTCATTGGTAAAGCATTGATCCATGGTTTCCATTGTTTTCACATTGGTATTTCTCCACACACAGTTCTCTACACATTTGAATACAAAAATTACACAACAATGTGCCAGTGGTTGATAATAATAACAATAATAATAATAATATAACCAAAGAAAAGACCCAGGAGAGCCTCAAAAATGGTTCCATGCTTAGACCCTCAGCTACGGGAGTGGAAATCAACAAAAAAAATAGCCCTTTCTTGTTCTAAAGTTCTCAACCACATTTTGTGTACAGCTTTATATGCCCATATGCCTAAACCTGGGTTATTTAGCCCTGTTCCTGGAGACCACATAATAATAGCATTCTATATCAATTATAACCAGGGCCAGAACTAGGGGTAGGCAGAGTAGGCACGTGCCTAGGGTGCAAAGCTGGGAGGGCGCCAGGCACGTACCTCCTCTGTCACCTACCCCAAGTCCGGTTCCCTTCTCTGCCCGACTCTCTGCATTTCTTCTTCAATTCACGCATGCGCACGCAAAACAGGCGCCACGACTGCCGGGCCTGCCTAGGGCGCCTGGCCCGGCACTGATTATAACTATCAGATCATTTTCCAAATTTGTTTAGATATTTGGATTTTGAGCCAGGCAGTGAAGTGAGGACTGTGTTAGGGATACAGAATTTGATTCGGGATGCAGCCTTTTTCAGCAGGATTCGGATTCAGACTAGTCCTTGTGAAAGGCCGAACCTGATCCTAATTTGCATATTTCAATTAGGGCCAGGAAGGGAAATCACATGACTTTTTTTATCACAAAACAAGAAAGAATTTTTTCCCCTTTACACATTCCCACTGCTAATTTGCATATGCAAATTCAGATTTACTTCGGTATTCGGCTAAATCTTTCAAGAAGGATTAGGGGATTTCCCTGAATCCCAAATAGCGGATTCGGTGCATCCTTAATATATGTAGACCAATATCCAGCTGGACTGCACAGCCACCCTATCTCTTCTACCATGATCCACATACTAAATTGAATGCTCAAATCATCAAGATTTTGCCATCACATGGGTGACAAAATCAAACGAAGACTGAAATATTAATAACCTTTTTAGCAACCTTTTTTATGCAGACCCATAAAATCTTAGGTCACAGGAATGTGCCTTGTGATCCAATAAAAAGGTATCCATGGTTCAATGGATGGATAAGCAATATCCGCTTTTTGAGAACACAGTTTAGGAAAGAATTCTGACTATGCTTATGTGCCAAAATAAGAGGTATGAAGCTGTAAGAATAAGTGCTGGGTATATGCTAATAGACACATTAAAATGCAGAATTGAAGAGCAAAAGAAAAATACACATTTTCCTAATCTATCTAGATAGCAGCACTTTTGGCCCCCTGATAGTTAGTAATTTTATGATCAAGTCAGCCAAATGACTGTCTCAGCTGTCTTGATAATGAACTCAGCCTCTCTCACCTCTACGTGGGAGTTTGTTTCATGGGTCTTTGGAGTAAAGAATTAACAACAGCAAGGAAAACAGAAAAGGTACCCCGAGGGGGTGTAAAAGGTTTATTAAACTGTAACTAAATCTTTAATGAGACCGTACAGTAAGGCAAGTGCAATAACGGCAAGATTGGATATATCATGTTACAGGTCATATAAAACATGGAATACTTTAAGTCCTCTTGATATTGCTATAAACCAGCTGGTTATTGAATGAAAACACAGCCTATTGTCCCATGGATGGGTCCAAATCACTTGCCTTCCACACTTATCTGAAAGTGACTAGTTCAAATACCAAACAGAGAAGTAAAATACCAAGCAATTTAACGCTAATAACTTGGCACAGGTCACCCAAATAGGCAAATTAACCTCTCTTAACTTCAAAAGATCTCTGACCTAGTCCAAAGTATGTTTCTTTGCATTTGGCCAGAACGTGCACTTTCACAAACCAGAGGCCAGCGGTATTCAAACTTCTGTAAACGTCGATCAAGAATACCCCATCCTGTGATAGGTTGATATTGAGGTTGATATTTAAATTAACTTGTTCCTATCATGGTGAACCAATGTGTCACTAATGAGAAGAATGAACATTTGCTCGCATCTTATCCCCTTATGCCTTTAACTAATGGGATAATTTCCAAGACAAATGGAATGGGCTGACATTTTAGTCCTGTAAAGGCCCCATACACGGGCCGATAAAAGCTGCCGACAGACCAAGATGGCAGTTTATTTTCCCGTGTGTGGGGCCATCCGATGGGCTTCCCTGATCGATATCTGTCTGAAAGTCGGCCAGATCTCGATCGGGCAGGTTAAAAAGTTCTTTCGGATCGCGGCCACATCTATGCGTGTTTGCGGTTCCATAATCCGACCGTCCGCATCGGATCAATTATGATGCGATCGTTGGGCACCGAGGCCCATGATTGGATCAGCCCGATGTGGTCATATCATGGAAAGATCTGCTCGTTTGGCCAAGAGTGGATCTCTACGTCTATGGCCACCTTAATGGAAGGTCAACTGGAAGCTACTGTATGATGGAATGGTTTACAAGCCACATTATCAACACAAGTAATTAGTTGTGTCTTTTATAGCCACCTGAACCTGTTGGGGGCTAATGGGAGCTTAGAACTAATCCTGTAATCATGGGTCTGCAACAAGTGGATTGTGAAGGACAGGGAACCTTTGTGATGCTTTGAGAGATGCTTTCAAAGATCTTTGTCCTAGAGCTGAACTGCTCGAGAGATGTTGGGATCTGTAATTCTTTTAAATCTGGAAGTGCCAAAAGACGCCTGTATCTGGTTTAGTATTTCTATTTTATTCTGTTGAAGTATTGCCACTTTCACTTTTTTTAATGTTGCAGATGATGGGAAAGTTGAACATTACCCAGAGGATATCTACTGGTGATGCTTTCCAACTGCACATCATTGACAATAATTTAGTGCAGTCACCTGTATCTTTTTAATTGGAGTCTGCATCCTCTTCTATTGTTATTGGCAAATGTTGTTCCTGGGTTTATTTAAGCATAAAGAAGTACTCGATAAAGAAGTATTTATTATGATGCTACATTCCAGTTGGACTAAAGTCATGCAGCCGAAAACAGTAGTGTGTTTTTTTTTCGACTCTACCTTTGGGGCATTGATAGTGTAGCAATTTGTTGCTCGCGGAGCAGCTAGTTAGTCTGTGTGTCAGTTTGTTGGGCTCACCAATGAAGTGTTAATGGTTGTCGTTTTACCTGTCAAATGTTATTAGGAAGCCAGTTGCATCCAAAAGTGAATGCTTGGTGCTGAAACAAATGTGCCTTTCTTCATCAATGACATTGTGCTCCTTCTATTTGCTACTATCCCCCAATGGGATATTAACCTAAAGCTGGCCAGTCATGGGACAATTTTTGGCTTCCATGCAGAAAAAGCTGAATGTGTTGCATTTTCGCTATACTTGAGCATATCCAAATTGCACTGATCTGAGCAGTCTAAATCCTTGGATTGCTGTCTTTAGTAGTAGAAAAAGCTCTCCAAGGAAACATAGACTACAGTTCTCATATAAATAAGTGCAAATAGCGTGTTTTTTACCCTCTGTGTGGCATTTCCCCCAAAGTTCCTGTGTACTTGTTGGTGCACACTAAGTAACATCTACTGCAACTTGCATGTTATGCACCAATATGGGTGCAAGTCACTGCTCACTTTCATTAATACAGTGTAAGTTACAGAGTACAATCTCTGGACACTAAATGTAAGGAGAACCCCTCTAATCACCATCATGTCTATGCTGGCAGTTGTCCATGTTTCCCTTGTGTAAATACATGCAGTTACTGTACATGAAGTAGTTACATGAGAGTAGGCTAAATGGGAGTAGTGGGGCTGGCCTTTGTGGGTTTAGCGTGTCTTCCTTTCTATCAACTTGTGAAGTGTTTTGGAAAGCTTCACCTTGGTGAACCTTTGTCTTTATTTAATTACTTTAACATAAAGGAAATAATAATCGCAAATTGCATGCTGAGGAATTGAGAGCTCTAGTTGGCCATAACTCAAGGCCCCCACAGTTTAGCAAAACCTTTCTTTACAGAAGGAAAAATGCTGTAGTTTCTGCATCATGAGACAATACTAAGCGTTTTTGGAAAGCTGTAGTTGGCAGTTTTGAGAAATTATGCATTTTAATATTAAGAAATGCCTGCGACCTCTGTATTAAAGTGAGTACATAATAGTTCCACTATCTCAGCAAACCTTTGGGGCTGCCTAGTGAATATCTTAAAAGAATAATGCGATTGTGTTTCTGACACAGCAGCGAGTCTCATGATAAAACTGCAAAAGCTATCGGACACTCATTAAAATTAATTTTCCTTCCAGGTCCCCCGCTTACTGACCTTCAAACTGGGATTGAGGTGTATCTTGTAAAAAGCAAATAGGCATTTTTCCCAGATATCACCCTAACTGGCCATCAGGCTAAGCCCCCGGCACTGTCCAAGGCTTCCCTGGAGGGAGAGGGGCAGTGGCATAACTAGATATTATTGGGCCCCACAACAAATTCATTTTAGGGCCTCCTAAATATGCAGAGGTTGTCCTTTTTTACCAAAACATATTAAAATGGTTCATTAATTAAGGCTTCACCGGGCCCCCTATACCTCCTGGGCCCTCCTGCAGCCACATGGTCTGCTTCCTCTGTAGAAATGCCCTCAGAGAGGGGGACCTATAGTCTGGGGCTAGTTCAAGCTGGTAGAGAAACCTGGTTCTTTTGGTATGCAGACTGAAGTACACAGTTTGAGAATAAGCCCATATGCTTGCATCAGACTTTTTATGTTCCTGCACCCGGGACACACATACCTCCCAACTGTCTCAATTTTGACAGCTCAGCCCGCAGTCCCGGTTTCTTAATGAAATGTCCTGAGTTTCCGATTGTTTCCCTAAACCATATACTTGCTTAAGAAGGATGCAATGCAAGAGGCGTTAGTGTGTTATAATCACTAAAGTCATACCTACCCTAACTGGTTTTGTTGGAAATCTTTCAAAGATGTGTTTATCTCTATTCAGCAAATCTTCTTTGGGCTGGAAAACATTGGAGGAAAGAATTAGGAGAGTTATTTATAGGCTGATATTTGGCAGATGTAATTCCCAGTCAATTAGGAAACCAACTACAAACAGAAAAACACTGATGCCATTATATACTTTTGCCCTGCATTCAAGGGTGAGTTGTATCTCCATTAAGAAAGTATCCCATTTTCAGTTTTTAAGGAGGTGTTAGTGGTTTAGCTTGTAACTATTTTCTATCTTCAGGTGCTATTATGTTTTGGGCTGTGTGACCAAAAGGTGCAACTAATACTTCTATCCATGCCCCTCCAGAACCAACCTTCTGGCCTCCAAAACTGCAGCATGGGGGCCTCACGTAGCTTCACTGATCACTGTACCTGGTTAATAAAATGTAGAGTAGCTCAGAAAAGCTGGAGGGCATCATCTTCTCTTCTCTGAGATTGCCTACTCAATTCAAGCCAGGTCAGATAAACCTTCAACTGTTCATGTTCCACAAAAGGCAAAATTACAGAGAAAAGGACCTAAAGTGGCTCAGGGTGAAAACTACCAGCCCCCACCACGCCATACTTCCCAACTGTCCCGTTTTGAGCGGGACAGTCCCGATTTTGACAGCTCAACCCGAAGTCTTTGTTACTGAAATGTCACGACTTTCTCTTTGATCTCCTGCACTGATACAAAGTTTCTAACTTAATTGGCTTTTGGCAGAGAGCCTAGAATGAATACTTAGATACTATTGTAACAATCTAAGATAAGCAGGTCTCTTGGGAGAACTTAGACTCATAGTTTAAAGGGGAATTCAACCCCCAACTAATAAAAACCCCTACCCTTCATAGCCCCCCCTCTCTGCTCCCCCCACACAGGTGCTAACACCTGTAAATGCCCCTAAGCCTGTAATTACCCCTCGTTGCAGAGTAAGTACAGCAGAGTTCACGGGCTCCATCTTCCGGTGCTTTGGTAATCTTCGGGTCTTCTTCATTTCGTAATTTTCGTCACTTTCAACACATGCGCAGTTATCACAAATCAGAAGACTGCTCCACCTGCGCATACGCCAGTATGTCTCTTACTTACCGAAGATTTCCAAAACGCTGAAGATGGGGCCCTTGAGCTCCGCTGCGCTGACTCTGCAACGAGGGGTAATTTGTATAAGCAGGCCGGGATTCATTATGTCAGCGCCCCTAGGCCAGACAATTCTGAAACCACTGCTTCTCCTCCAACAGTGATATCTCTCTCTATTTTTCATAGCCTGTACTTAGGGATATTATACAATAGTCAATATTATTATATCCCTGTACTACGAATAGGGTTGCCACCTTTTCTGGAAAAAAAATACCGGCCTTCCTATATATTTATATTTTTTCCCTATTGATAACATTGGGATCAACTATAATTTTTACCGGCCAGTTGGCAACCCTAACTATGAAAAAATCCACTGGAAAAATCTGATGCCCCTTTGAGTTTTCCTTAAAGAGCCAGCGGTTTGTTTTCTTATCCCTGCATGCTGACATTGTCAATAAAACCATAACTTACTATGGACAGGAGACAAACACAGCATTATAATGCCCAATGGCGTGGACCTGCGCTCACCCCTGCTTGTTTGTTTGTGGCAGTGGGTGGTGAAAAATAGAATGCAGAATGGGCCAGGACAAGGTAATTTTATACAGCAGACCCTGCTGCCTTCCACCCCTGCTACCATGGGGTCTGCTTTATAGTAATTATGCCAATAATTACACCAGTCTTATATGTAGAGGCACTAGGTGCACTGCTGTTGTTGCCTATGAGGCATTAACCAGCAATTAACTCACAACTATGTGTACATATAAATAAGAAGTTGTATGGACATTTCTAATGGAAAATATACATTAAAATAATCCGTATCCTTGTCTCTTGCATAAGGTGTATGTATTCATACCCTATGTATATTTACTATGCACCAAATGTTCTACATTTCACACAGATATTGATTCACAAAACAAAAACATTGGTTATTACCTTTTGGGACTTCCAAGAGCCCTGCTTTTGCCTGGTGAGCTTCTGCTGAATAAGCAGAGATTGATCGGTGCGGCTGTCGTAGGCACCCTGCTCGGAATCATCAGTGTAAGTATCCTTTGTTGAATCTAAACACAGAACGAGGATGGTCACGGCTGTTAATAATATTGCTATTTGGCACGGAAGCGCCTTGTAGTACAGAGCTTCACTAATGCAAATGCCACCTCTCTCTCTCTCCCTCTCTTAAAGGCACATAAATATTTAAATATACTGAAGGTTTGTCCTGGGAAAGTTTTGAAATGCAGCTTATACTTAAGAGGAAGCACATATATATATATATTTATGTGTAATGTGTATATATATATATATATATATATATATATATATATATATATATATATATATCTCTTCACAAGGGCAGCACCCTGCTGATATCATGTTCCCTAGGTGCACGGTAAAAAATTCAAATACTTCAAGAAGACCAGGCCATGAGGAAGGTCCCTGTGTGGACCGAAACGTCACGTCGGCTATTCATGCACTATATATATATATATATATATATATATATGTATATATATATATATGTATATATATATGTATGTATATATATATGTATGTATATATATATGTATGTATATATATATATATATATATATATATATATATATATATATATATATATATATATATATATATACACACATACACACACACACACACACACACACACACATAAACATGAAGAGCGCACTACCACGTATCCAAGAGAAACCTGGTGTATATATATATAATATGATCATCTTGGTTGCTTGATGCAAGAATAAAAGAATAACCACATAATAAACAAAGGCAGAAATGTCTTCATAATTTTGCTGTGGGGCCCATTAAGTCCTATGGTACCCGGCATACAGAGGTCTGATTTCTTAGAAATATACATAGAATCTCAGCCAGAAGGCTCGTAGCCCACTGGGTGCATTTTTCAGTCATGGTTTTTCAGCCAAAATGCATATATTCTGTCAGTGCTTGTCATTCAGGGGGTGGGGGTGGTTCCCCTTTAAAGGGCATGTAAAGGCAAAAAAATAAAATCCCATTTTTACTTTCTTTAATGAAAAAGAAACCTATCTCCAATATATTTTAATTAAAAAATATGCACCGTTTTTATAAGAAACCTGACTGTAGGAACAATAGGAAGGTACAGGATAGCAGCTCCCTAACACAAGATAACAGCTGCCTGGTAGATCTAAAAACAACACTCAATAATAAAAGCCAAGTCCCACTGAGACTGATTCAGTTATATTAAGTAGGAGAAATAACAACCTGCCAGAAAGTAGTTCCATCCTAAAGTGCTGGCACAAGTCACATGACTGGGACAGCTGGGAAACTGACAATATGTTTAGCCCCATACCAGATTTCAAAATTGAATATACATTTTTTTTTTGCTCTTTTGAAAAATGGATTTCAGTGCAGAATTCTGCTGGAGCAGCACTATTAACTGATGTGTTTTGAAAAAAAAACATGTTTTCCCATGACAGTATCCCTTTAAGGGGTAAATACAGGGTTCATTCAGGTTGGAAGCAGTGGCAAAGGGAGTGGGTCTGGGCCAGCGGGGTCCACCAGGTTTTTTCCCCATGTCCCGTCGGCCCAGTCCAACCCTGTGTAGAAAACTTTTAAGTAGGTGCTGCCATACTACTTAGCCAAACATTACTCCTAGTGGCCATAAAGAGCTGTGTGTTCCAGTGCTCTATGACAGTAATGCCTTGGTCAGCAGCTTTGAATCAATAGAATAAATAACAGAGAAAGAAGATTCTGTTCATACTAAGGCACAATCTTCTATGTCACCTTCTGTTTAAAGGGGTTGTTCACCTTTGACTTAACGTTTAGTATGATGTAGAGAGACAATTTGCAATTGTTTTTTATTTCTTATTAGGGATGGGCGAATCTGTTTAGTTTCGCTTCGCCAAAAAAATTGCGAATCTACTGCAAAACTCACAAAACTGCTAAATATTTGCGAAACGCATTAAAGTCAATGGGCGTCATAATAATTTTGACGCACATCAATTTTTCACCTGCGAATTGTCGCCGCAGTTTTGCCAATTAATTTGCATGCGGTGAAACACAATTTCAGCAATCTGATTATTAGGGTCCAAATTTCCCTAGCAACTATACACTGATTTGAATAAGAGACTGGAATATGAATATAATACTGTAGACCTGAATAGAAAGATGTGTAATAAAAAGTAGCAATAACAATACATTTGTAGCCTTACAGAACCATTGTTTTTATATTGGGTCAGTGACCCCCATTTGAAAGCTGGAAATACAAATAGGAGAGGGTCTGAAAAGAAATGAGTAATAAGTAACAATAAATGTGCGGCCTCATTAGTTTTTTTAGATGGGGTCAATGACCCCCATTTGAAAGATTCAGAAAAAGGCAAATCATTAAAAAAAACTATAAAAAATAAATAATGAAGACCAATTGAAACGTTTCTTAGCCATTCTATAAAAGTTAATTTAAAGAGAAAAAATAGAACATTATCTCCTTTGACCTTGAAAACAGACGAAACCTGCTGTAGTTTGGATATATTTACAGAATGACATCCCATTAGATAATTGCTGTAATCACATGACTGCGAGTGGGACTCCTGGAGCAGAGCAGCAGAGGAATCCTGACAAATCACTGGATGATGCAGCTGCTGTAGGAAAAACACCTTCTGCCTCCTGGTAACTCAATCCCAGGTGAGAAGCCATGCAAGAAATCGATTGTTTGTGTTTACAGCAATAAACATGGAAGTCCAAGGATAAGAGCCTTATTTAGCAGAGAGACAGTAAACAGAAATATAAATAACCACCAATGGGGAATGGAAAGAGTATTTTGCTTTGGAACAATATTGTAAGCCGAGATATTATTCAGAGCAGGGCCTCAGTCAGCAGCAACAATGTAATAAGCCTGTTATTGAACTTGCTGGGAGATGATGTTGAACAACAGCAATAGATGTCCCATATAGAACAACTCACCTTACTGAGCACATGATTGTGCCTGAGACCCTTCTCGTAAGTGTGATAAATCTTTGGGGTGCAGTTTGTTGCATTGTGCATAGAGAAAAGGTCTATTTCTAAGAAAAGGGTATCTCTAATATAGGGTAGAGAGACAGAATTTGCATTTGCTTTATTGAGAACCCTCTTTAGGGTAGATACCGTGCCCTGCAAAATGATTTACTACAAGAATAGGATCCGTTATCCGGAAACCTGTTATCCAGAAAGCTCCAAATTGAGGAAAGGTCATCTGCCATAGACTCCATTTTATCCAAATAATCCAATTTTTTTAAAAATGATTTCCTTTTTGTCTGTAATAATAAAACAGTAGCTTGTACTTGATCCCAACTAAGATATAATTAATCCTCATTGGAAGCAAATCCAACCTATTTGGTTCATTTATGGGGCCGATTTATCAAGGGTTGATTTAAGAGTTCATGGGAGGTTTTTTAAACTCCCATAAACTTCCATGAACTCGAAATTCGTCCAAAATTCGACCAACTTTTTTTTTCAAATTCCGGAGAATGGGATAGACCCGCAAACTCAAATCGAATCGAAAACTTGATGTTCAGGAAGGCTGCAAACTCCAAATTGATCCCAGGACTCCCCCCATAGGTTAAAACAGCAATTCAGCAGGTTCAAGGTGGCGAATAGTTCGAAATTCATAAAGGGCCAGTACATGATACATTTTGAAAATCAAATTTGAATGTTTTTAAAAGCTCAAATTGAATTTTAACTATTCCCTAGTCGAATTTCACTTAAAAAACTTGAAAATTCAAACTGAAAAATTCAAAATTCGAAATTTGAATTTTCACTTCGACCCTCGATAAATCTGCCCCTTAAAGGGGGTTGTTCACCTTTTACGATAACTTTTAGTATGATGTAGAGAGTGATATTTTGAGACACTTTGCAATTTGTTTTAATTTTTTGTTATTTAGCTTTTTATTCAGCAGCTCTTCAATTTGCGGTTTATCCATCTGGTAACTAGGGTCCAAATCACCCTAGCAACCATGCATTGATTTGTATAAGTGACTGGAATATAAACAGGAGAGGGCGGAGTAGATGGATCGGTAATAAAAAGTAACAATAACATACATTTGTAGCCTTACAGAGCATTTGTTTTTTAGAAGGGAGTCAGTGACGCCCATTTGAAAGCTGCAAAGGCAAATAATTATAAAACTATAAGAAAATAAATAATGAAGACCAATTGAAAGGTTGCTTAGAATTGGCCGGTCTATAACATAATAAAAGTAAAGGTGAACCACCCCTTTAATGTTTACATGATTTCCTAGTAGACTTAAAGTATGACGATACAAATTACGGAAAGATCCATTATCCAGAAAACCCCAGCTCCCAAGCATTCTGGATTACAGGTCCCATACCTACATTAAAGTTTATGTAGTTGTTCCCTGGGACCCTTCGATGGGGGTTGCAGCTGGGGCTGGGGGTCCTGGAGGGGGGTGGGGGCCCTACGGTGGAAGTCCTATTAGGTCTGGACTCTCCAGTCTGATGCTGCCGCTGGACCTCCGTGAGTTATTTGTGGGTGGGGCCTAGTTACACCACTGGTAGTGGGGTGGACTAGGTGTGTTTAGGTTACATAGTTGCAGTGGTGGGCTGGGTTTCTTCATAGTGGGTTAGCCAATAGGGCTCTGTAGGCTCACCAACAGATGGGCATGTTGGAATTAGAATGGGGATATTGGGAATTAATGGAAAGGTGGTAAGTCCATAGGGAGGTTCCCAGGGTAAGCCTGGAAGAAACCCCTTATAGGTGATCAACAGGGGACTCTACCATGGTGGGGCTAGATGGAGGAGGGTAGGGAGGTAGGATTGGGCCAGATCAGAAGTGGGCAAATTAAGTCCAGAATTACTAGGCATTACAAATGTACTGGCAAATACATTGCTAGTAAATTTGTAATACCATCCATGTCGGTGACTTACCAACCAGGTGGCAACCCTATTTGCCGTTGCCCCAGACACAAGAGCAAGAACGCTCATAAGGACCATGCACTTAGCAGTTGCTCTTGGTTCAGTGGCCTGCCAGGTGAAGAATTTGGTGAAGCCAGCAGATATCTGTATTTAACACCTGCACTTGTCATGTTTGTAATATTGTATAGTGAACCACCCCTTCAATGTGGTTCCCTATTGAATTGGTGGTTCACCTTTAAATTCACTTTTAGTATGTTATAGAATGGACAATTCTAGGCAACTTTTCAATTGGTCCTCATTTTATTTATCGTTTTTGCCTTCTTCTTTTGGCTCTTTTCAGCTTTCAAATGGGGGTCACTTACCCCATCAAAAAAAAAAAAACAAAGGCTACAAATTTATAGTTATTGCTACTTTTTATTACTCCTCTTTCTATTCAGGCCTCTCCTATTCATATTCCAGGCTCTTATTCAAATCAGTGCATGGTTGCTAGGGGAATTTGGACCCTTGCAACCAGATTGCTGAAGTTGCAAACTGGAGAGCTGCTGAATAAAAAACAAAATAACTCAAAAAGCACAGATAATAAAAAATTAAAACCAATTGCAAATTGTCTCAGACTATTACTCTCTATATTATACTAAAAGTTAAATCAAAGGTGAACAACCCCTTTACGGAAAGATAACATGTTACAAACATGGCTAGTGTGCTTTTACTAATATTTAATAAAAAATTTAATTAACGAGACACGTGTGGCTATTATTTAATGCCAAGGGGTTCATTAATATGTGAATACCGAGTTGGAATGTCTCTGTTTGTTTGTGAATTGGTTTGCACAGATTCACCCGCCAGACTCTCGCTAAGATGAAATACCTATAATGAATATCTATTCTGCAATTACAATCACTGATAATGAAAACACTACAGTCCATTAAAGTGTTTAAGGTCTTTATGCAGACTGAGCAGCACCACAACGTCATTATTGGACAGGACTAAACGTTACGTTAATTAACATTTGTCTCGGGGGAAATATGATTTCGGCAAAGTGGATTATGGCAGCAAATAATTCACACATACAGTCAAAACATTTTGGACGCAAATTGGAAAAGTCGCTCACTAGTGATGGGTGAATCTGCGTGAACTTTTCGGCGAAGCAAAACGGTACAAATTAAACCAACACTAATAATAACGGTCAAAAAAAGATGGGTACTAATTGGAATGCCACTAATTGGATAACATGGTTATTTTTGCTACTTGGACTGTCTGCGTCTATGATATAATGGCACTGACACAAGAATAAAAACAACTCATCCATGTCTTCTAGGGTGCTTGATAAATACAGTTCAGATATGGGACCTGTTATCCAGAATACCCAGGACCTGGGGTTTTCTGCTCAGTGTCGGACTGGGACTGCCACCTCAGGGGCCCTCCTCCCCAGTCACTAAGGGGCGGTATTTACTTAAACTCAACTTTTTCAAACTTGAGCAAACTCCCAAACTCGAATCGCCTCAATTTACCAATAATTCTTCTAGAAAAAGTTGGTGTGAAAAAACGTTGCAACAAAATCGTGCATCAATTTGAATCGTTTTTTTCCTCTAAAAATGAGAGTTTTTCCACTTTAAAAAAATCTATCAGAAAAATTTGAGGTTTAATAAATTAGGGGAAGACCATCTCGTATAAAAGCCATTTAATTAAATAATGTACGTTTTTAAAACCAATTTCCTTTTTCTCTTTAATAATAATAATAATAATAATCTTGCACACAATTTTTTGGGTACTTCGACCATCGAATAGGCCTAAATTCGACTTCGATTTGAAGAGAAAATACTTAGACTATTCGACCATTCGATAATCGAAGTACTGTCTCTTTAAAAAAAACTTAGACTTCAACACTTTGCCACCTTAAACCTGCCGAATCGCTATGTTAGCCTATGGGGACCTCCTAGAACATATAGCCAACATTTAACTAAGTTTTTAGAAGTCGAAGTATAATCGTACGAACGTACGATTAAATCGTTCGAAACTTTCGTTTTGACGTACTAACGTAGTTCGATCGTAGGATGTTAAAAATCCTTCGAATTCTACTTCGAATATCAAAGTATGCAATTCGATGGTCGAATTTCGAAGTTTTTTCCACTTCGAAATTCAACCCTTGATAAATCGGCCCCTAACTGTAACAGGTAGAAGTGTTGAAGCAAAAGACACAACTCTATCTGTTAATTGGCTCATGTGACCTATCAAGTATGTTTTGGTTGGTATGTTTGTGTGCACAGGGAATCGTACGATTTCTTATTTTTTACAATTTTCTTTTTATGATTATCCAATGGCTCATACTACTAGAAAAGTATATTATTATGAAAATGGTTTATTTACGTGAAGCAGGGTTTTACATATGAGCTGTTTTATGTAATACAGGTATAGGATCCCTTATCCGGAAACCCGATATCCAGAAAGCTCCGAATTACAGAATGGCTGTCTCCCATAGACTCCATTTTATGTAAATAATCCAAATTTTTAAAAATGATTTCCTTTTTCTCTGTAATAATAAAACAGTAACTTGTACTGGATCCCAACTAAGATATAATTAATCCTTATTGGAAGCAAAACCAGCCTATTGGGTTTATTTAATGTTTAAATTAATTTCTAGTAGACTTAAGGCATGAAGACCCAAATTACGGAAAGATCCATTATCCGGAAAACCCCAGGTCCCGAGCATTCTGGGTAATAGGTCCCATACCTGTATCTTTTTATAGAGACCTACATTGTTTGGGGGGTATAGTTTTCCTTTAAGAGATGGAGATCCAAATTACAGAAAGATCCCTTATGTGGAAAACCCCAGGTCCCAAGCCTTCTGGATAGCTGTTCATGCCTGTACCTGTCTCATTCCTGTATTGCTTTGTTATTGCAGAGAAAAAGGAAATCATTTTAAAACATTTTGAATTATTTGATTATATTATATGAGTATATGGGAGATACCTGTACTAGTAATACAGTAACTGCTTTCTAAAGGCAATTGAAGAATAAGTGATTGAGGGAAGCTGTGATATTAAGACTGATTATTGATATTTTGAAACCATAGTCCACCACGTGGGCAGAGTAAATGGTAATTTGTAGCAATATAACGCCATGATTTTGTAGGTCAAGTCTCCTGGCCAACGGAATGTTTTAGTGGTTTTGTTTTTTTGTGCTCATCCAGTTCTTTAGCAGAGAAATATTTGGGCTGATATGTCAGACAACCTAGTAGGAAGTTCACCTTGCTATAACTTGTCCAACAATTATACATCCACACGGTGGTAGCTGGCTATACCGGCAAATGGACATGGTCATAGATTATTTAAAGGTATATCAACGAAGAAATGTATTTAGTTATGTTTTACATACCTACGATATTTAAAAAAAAAAAAATATATATATATATATATATATATATATATATATACACATATATATATATATATATATATATATATATATATATTCTGTAAGGTAAATGGCTAATTCTTCTTGAATGCTCACTATCATGTTTAAGTAAACCACTGCCTTTTTTTGCTTATTTGGATTGTTTATTATTGGGAATTTACTTTTGTTTTCTTTACTCCAGAATTGACATCAAGTACAGTTGGGTCAATATAATTAGAGATCTGTTTACAGCATTGTAATTAAAGTTAACTGGGTAGCGGGGGATTAAAAAAGTGAGAGCTCAATGACAATTTCAGGCAAGATCTATCAACGCTGTGTTCTTGTTAGGCAAACTCTGATCTGAATGGTGTTTCTATTGTACAGTCCTATGTACTCTATGTCTCACTGATTGCTCACTGATTTGCTTTCCAACGCATTTGTTCTGCTTCTAAACCATATGATTATATGCAAGAAAATCAAGTTTCATACATGATATCACTGTGATGCTTGAGAAGTTCACTTACGGCACCATTAGTATTTATATACAGTGACGTAACTTTAGAGGAAGCAGACCCCAGCAATCACAGGGGGGGCCCGGACTGCAGGGTCTGCTTACGTGGAACCCCCCCTCCCAGCCGCTATCTTACCTTTGGTTGGGGAAGGGAGATGAAGACTACTTAGCGATGGGGAGTGGGCAGGCATGAGATGGAAGTGGGCAACCGAATGTGTTATAGTGATGTGCGGGCCAGCTCGATACCCGCGTGTCGACCTTGCACTCTTTTTTGAGGCTGGTGGGCAGGTTGAGCTCTTCTCCTTCTCTCCCCACCCGCCACCATCAAATGCCCTGCCCCTTTTGTGATGTCATCTATGGGGTGGGTCTATAAAAGGAACCCGGAAGTCAGGCTCGGGCGGGCATGGGTGGAGGGTGGCGGTGGGTCGGGAAAATCCCGACCCTCACGTTACTAGAGGGTTGGAAAATGCAGTGCACCAGGCCCTCCAAAGATTTTATTGCAGAGCGGCCAGCTCACTGTCGTTACTCCTGTTTATATAGTGAATAAAGTACCACGTACTGTAAAATATAAAGGTATTATAAGTCACCTAGGATATTAATATGAAGTTGTGCTTCCCTTACAAGAATTAAACATCGGACAACTACCAAAACCAAGTTCCTAATCAACAATCATTTAAAAAACAAAACAAAAAAAAAAAAAAACATTTAATCGGGCATTGAACTATATGTACATCCTCTCTTTACATCAATGCCACTAACAACCAAATGGCAAATTAGCCAGCCCTTCATTCAGTTATTAGACCGGGGCACTGAAGCATGCCATTGAACAGAGGGATACAGAGATGCCCCTGGATGTCAGAAAAAAGACGTGAAAATTATTTTACAAAATTTAAGTGTGACAAGTCCATTGATGCCTCAAAAAGGCACAGGCAATTTTTTTTGTATGCGACTTGTATCTTTAAGGGGCCCAACTCTGGTTGAGTTTTTAAAGGGGGAAAACTTGAATTTTTAGAGGGGAAAAAAACCTGGAATTTTTAGAGGTTTATAGCTCAAAGCTACTAAAAATCTGAATCAAAAAATACTCCAACTCAAACATGTCGAGGTCACGTAGAATACAATTGCACATATACCTGAAGATGTTTCTTGACATCGTGATCTGCACTGGATAATAGTGTCCAAAAATCCAATAAAGGGATGATACCTATCATAATCAAACCATCCAGACAGGAGATGGAGCAGGTGACACATGGGATGGAGCAATGACTTTTAGTTATTGCAGTTATTTTTTGAGTATTGCTGGGTTGATTTATGAACCACTTGTACCTTTTGAGCACTATCGCTTTATATTTTATAAAATGCTCAAACATATTGGAAAGTACATTGACTTCAACAGAAAACATTCACACTTGCACCAAAAAACGCATTCCTCTACTCGTCATTCCAAATGTAATCCAGTTGTGAAAAAGGTTTCAAAATACCTTTAGAAAAAAGAAGGGGTTGGGATTGGGACAAGCCAAGCAGTTAAATTGATTATGGTTCATTAATTGGAATTCAAGCTGTGTATCAAAAAATGGATGCTCTGCAGCACACTGCAGTCCTCCTATTCTCCAGCTCAGCAGATTGCAGTATCTTGGCATCCTCTTCAATCACCCTGTAAACATGAGTTACCCTTGGCGCTCCGAGTTACTGCATTCTTTTTGTTATTAAGAATTGTATCGGGCACCATTGTAGGCATAATAACAAATACAGTAACTATGATGTATTGCTGTTTGTATTTTAATTAAAACACAATACAAAGAACAACCGTGAAGAATTGTTTTATTTTCTGATGCTCCGTTTTGATCATGTCTACTCTAATGGAAAAATAACTCTAATGGAATAATAACTATTACCGAATGCAAATATGGAAAAAGCAATTAAGAAACAGAATACAGAATAACAAGAGGGAACGCACAAACAAGCAGAATGTATAGACTGTGTCTTATCAAGAAATATGACCTGCTGTCTGTTTAGTTGTCTGTTTAGTTGAAAGAATGCCACCATCATTGTCCACAGTATAGCATCACACTCTCAGGTCCCCATTGGCCACATCAGAATTGCTGTTTTTTTTTCCAGTTCATGATCAGGTGGTCAGTGACGTAACTAGATATTACAGGGCCCCATGGCAAATTATTTTTCAGGACCCCTAAATGTCTAGAGGCTGACTTGATTTAAGGGATGCACCGAATTCACTATTTTAGGATTCTGCTAGATCCTTTGTTAAAGATTCGGTTGAATACTGAACTGAATCAGAACCCTAATTTGCATATGTAAATCAGTTAAACAAGGGGGGAAGAGAACCACACGCTGTAAATGAAGATGGCCGCATCTTGATAGAGCTGGATTCCTCCAAACTATAATCCCCGCAAAGCACTTCGCTTAAGCACCTTATATTGGGGGACTCTGGACTAGAAGGGTCAGTAACTTTATTTCTGACACCCATATGGCCCACAGACGCCGGAGAAGGGGAAAAAAAGGCCCAGAAATTGAGACACATCACGCGGAGCATAGCGTCATATCTAGGGATGTCGCGGACTGTTCGCCGGCGAACTTGTTCGCGCGAACATCGACCGTTCGCGTCCGCCGAATGTTCGCGAACGTAACGCAACGTTCGCCAATTTGGGTTCGCCTTAGCTGGCGCTTTTTTTTTGCCATTTCTCCCCCAGACCAGCAGATACATGGCAGCCAATCAGGAAGCTCTCCCTCCTGGACCACCCCCACACCCCCTGGACCACTCCCCTTCCATATATAAACTGAAGCCCTGCAGCGTTTTTTCATTCTGCCTGTGTGTGCTTGGAAGAGCTAGTGTAGGGAGAGAGCTGTTAGTGATTTGAGGGACAGTTGATAGTAACTTTGCTGGCTAGTAATCTACTTGATACTGCTCTGTATTGTAGGGACAGAACTCTGCAGGGATTTGAGGGACATTTTAGGTTAGGTAGCTTTGCTGGCTAGTAATCTACCTTCTACTGCAGTGCTCTCTGTATGTAGCTGCTGTGGGCAGCTGTCTGTCCTGCTGCTGATCTCTCATCTGCATCTGTTCTTCAAACCACTGCCACCTAGCTGTGTGAGCTTTTTCACATTCTGTCTAAATATCAATAATAATACCGTCTCCAGAAACACCACCTGAGTGACGTAGTGTGATTTCTGCCCTTTACAGCACAAAACGCAGCGCTGTGTCAACAATGGATTTTTTAGAAACATATTTGCCCTTGATCCCCCTCTGGCATGCCACTGTCCAGGTCGTTGCACCCTTTAAACAACTTTAAAATCATTTTTCTGGCCAGAAATGTCTTTTCTAGCTTTTAAAGCTCGCCTTCCCATTGAAGTCTATGGGGTTCGCAACGTTCGCGAACCGTTCGCATTTTTGTCCGGACGTTCGCGAACATGTCCGCGAACATTTTTTCCGACGTTCGCTACATCCCTAGTCATATCTTACTAGGCCGCAAGCCTCCTCTCCACCCTCGATGGCATCGCAAGAAGACTCTTGGCTGGGTCTGGACTCCCAACCTGCCCGCTCCGCCACTCAGGAAAGTACACTGGGAGAAGTGGAAAAATTCAAAACAAAGCTGCAACAAGAACTAGCCCCGATGGCAGCCTCAACAACAGCAGACATATCCAAGCAAATACACAAACTCGGCCAGAGGACGGATGTCTTAGAACAAAAGGTTGATGATATAACCACCGTTCTGGACGCACATGAGCAGGACATCGCCGAGTTACATAAGACCACAGCGCGAGGGAGACACCCCCCCGCGGGACATTAGCCTGCACTTGCATTAGCACCAAACGCAAGTAGTCATTCTGAAAGCTTTGTGGCAATCTGACCAACTAGATTTCCAAGGCCACAAATTCCAGATCTATATGGACCTGGCTCTGGCCACCCTCCAGAAACACAAGGTATTTGTTCCTATAACCAAATCGCTTCAGGAACACCGAATCAGATACGACTGGCTTTTCCTGGTCAAGCTTGCATTCTTGTTCAATTTTAGTTTTTTTTATTTTCTCTCGATTTTTCAAACAGTTCTGAAATGCCTTGTTATTGGTGTCTTACATATTTTCACTTTCCATTGTACATTATGTATTCTATTTTGCTGCTCTAGTGATGGGGGTATGTGTAAAATGTTTATTTTTCCAAAATGACTCTAAAAATAATATCTCATAATGCACAGGGTCTGACTTCCCCCAAAAAAGGAAAAAGGCTTTCTCTTATTACGCAGATATAATTTACCTTCAAGAAACCCACTTCTCTAAAAACTCATCCCCCAAATTTTTACATAAGTAATTTCCTATTGTGTATATGGCTAATAGTGACAACAAAACAAAAGGGGTAGCAATTTGCATAAGAGCTGGTTTACCTATTCAACTTATTAATAAATTTGAGGATGCAGAGGGTAGGTTCCTAGCCCTGAAAGCTATACTCAATGATGAGAAACTCACCCTGATATCGTATTATGCTCCCAATACAGCTCAATACACATTTTTTGAAAGGCTATCTGCTTTTGTGTCAAATTGGGCTGAGGGTAATACAATCATGGGCGGGGACTCCAATGTTGTTCTTAACAAATACTGGGATAGACAGTTAATTAAGCAACAACCTCTGATAGATCAATCTCACTCTTCCACTGAGGGCAATGAAATTGGAAAACTCTGTTCTGGTATAGGCCTGGTAGAGATTTGGAGGGAACTACATCCTGGCACTAAACAGTTTACCCACTATTCTGCTCCCCACAAACTATATACCAGAATTTTTTTTTTTTGTTTGCGGGGAAAAAAATGAAAAAATCTTGAAAAATATGAATCGTACGAATCTTTCGGATTTTCCACCCTGAATCTGTTTTTTTCAGATTTTTTGCCCAAAAAACCCGAAATCTTCGGATATTGCACGAAACCCAACACAGATCAAAAAATCTTTGGGATTTCTCCCGTTGACATATGCATCCTCAGCAGGTCTGAGATGCTGGATTTTGGGATTCTGATTTTTTCCATTCTCGGGATATAATAAATTCTGAAAAATTAGTCTATTTCTTTTACTAAAAATTCGGATTTTATACTAAATAAAAATAATTTTACTGAATTTTGCCATTCGGAGTTTAGTAAATAACCCCCTTGGATTCGGCTGAATACTGCTGAAAAAGGTTGGATCCCAAACCGAATCCTGGATACAGTGCATCCCTACTTGTTTTATAAACATCTATTTAAATTTGATATTAATACAATACATATAGGGCCTCATGGGGCCCCTTTACCTCCTGGGACCCTCTGCAGCTGCAGGGTCTGCTTCCTTGCAGCTGGTTTAATGCACACAAATGGACACTCAGGTTTAGTTAATCAAGGAATATAGTCAAGCAGGGCAGAGGGCAGAAGACAAGGCAGGGGGAAACAGCAGCCATGTATCTCTAGAATTATATCAGAGAAGACATTATGGTTGCGATAGGATGGACACAATAGACATGATAAGCAAAAGTAGCATTAGAAATGTATCAAAGACAATGTGAATGGGATGAACAATAAAAAAAAAATATAATGTACTAGAAGGAAATTTCTCAACCAACATCCTCAAATGAAGGACCATTATTATGGCTACAAGGCCAGACAAAACAGTCCTACAGATAGAGAGACGATTGTCAATTGATTCAACTCCAGGCAGGATGTTACATAAACTTTATAACTAGGTCAAATGCATAAATACGTTTAAAGAGCAAATTTATATATTTGTATATATATGGACTAGGGATGGGCGAATTTTTTCGCCTTGTTTCGCCGTGGAAATGACGCCCATAGACTTGTATGGTAAAAAGTAAAAAAAAATCGAATTCCGGGTTATTTTTGTGTACTTCGAGTGGGGAATAGTCCAAAGTCAATTCAAATTTGAAAAAAAATTCCAAATTTTTTCATATACTGTCTCTTTAAAAATTGTTGTTTTAGCCAATGGGGGACCTCCTAGAACCTATTTGGAGTCAATTGGTGGACTTTGAAAAATCAAAGTTGGAAGTTTGGTCATGTTTGTTTTTTAATAAAATATTAGATAAATTCAGATTTTATTAAATAACCCCCTAAGTCTACTAGAAAATCATGTAAACATTAAGGGTAAAAAAATTTAAATTTTGAGTTATTTTTGTGTACTTCGACTAGGGAATAGTCCAAAGTCGATTCAAATTTGAAATTTTATTTTGAAAATTTGAATTTCGAAATTTATTATATACTGTCTCTTTAAAAAATTGTTGTTTTAGCCAATGGGGGACCTCCTAGAACCTATTCGGAGTCAATTGGTGGATTGAAATCAAAGTTTTTATTTTTTAAATACTTCGAATCAAATTCGATCTGACTTCGATTCGAACGATCGAATACAGCCTATTCACCGCAAAAAAAACCTTTTATTAAAATAAATTTCGGTTGGTCTTTTTTTATTCGAATTTCAAAGTTTTTTTTGAACTCCCATTACTTCGAAATTCGACAGTTGAAGTCCAATAGGCTAGAAATTTGGATTATTTTGGATTAAATGGATTTTATGGGAGATGGATTTCCCGTAATTCAGAGCTTTCTGGATAACAGGATTCCAGACAACAGATCATATACCTGAATGACCCAGAGAGATCTATGTTATATAAGAGCACTATGTGGTTTAATAACCTAAATCACTTTATTCAAGAAGAATGCTGTGATCACCTAAATAGGGTCTTCAGCTATTCTTACAGTCTTTTATCTGTAATGGCAGCAGTTAGGAGCAGTAATTTCTAGTATTAGTTATTTTTTTCTACTTATACTGATTCTGTTAATATTCAGAAAATTATGTCTTTATCATCCATGTGGTAAATAACCCATTGCATTTGCTATTCAACTGATATGATTCAGAACACCAGTGCTACTCCTGTTCTCCATTCTCTGAAGCAGTGCAAGTGATGACATCTCCTATTCTAGATCTAGGTCACCAGCAAGATGGGAATTCATGAGAGCTTTTATCAACTCCTCTCTGCTCTTTATCGCATTGTAATAAATCAAATAGGTTTTCAGAACTGCCAGGGTCCGCATCATTTTCTTTCTGGGGATCTGAGTTTGCTTGACATTGTTTTATAATAATATCTCTGATCTCGAATAGTGACTCATTTAAGAAGAACAGGAATATTTATTATTTAACTGACAGAAATGTCTACAAATAATTTACTGAATCCTCTGACTTGTTGACACCCTAAATAAATAAAGGGTAGAATAAAAAGGAAAAACCTGCAGGAAACAAATCTCTCCTTATTTAGAAGTGTAGAAGAGACTGATGATTTTTAAAGTGATACTGACACTAAACATTTTCTTCTCAAAATATTAATCTACATTAAGGGGCAGATTTATCAATTTCGAAGAAGTGGTATTCGACCATCGAATAGAATCCTCCGACATTCGAAGTCGGAGGATTTTATTCATCGTACGATTGTATTCCGATCGTAGTATGATTGTACTTCGAATCACACAATTCGAACGATTTTATCGTACGATTTTCCTTCAAAACCCAAAAATTTAGAAATATGCTCTGGCAGGTCCCCATAGGCTAACATAGCACTTCGGCAGGTTTAAGTCGGCAAAGTATTGACGTCGACATTTTTGTAAAGAGACAGTACTTCGATTATAAAATGGTCGAATAGTCGAACGATTTTTACTTCGAATCGAAGTAAATTCGAAGTCGTAGTATCCTATTCCATGGTCAAAGTATCCAAAAAATTACTTTGAATTTCAAATTTTTTTACTTTGAAAATTCCCTCGAATTCACTTCGACCCTTGATAAATCTGCCCCTAAAAATTACCTGTAGATCATGTTGATAATTTTTCGCTGATAGATCTGCTTGTGTGATTGAAGTTCCTAAACCTGACTGTTTTGCCAACCTGACTGTCCCTTCTTAAAGTTTCTAATGCTAACCGACTACTGCTACACAAATATGGCAGCCCCCTCATAGAGGAACATGGGGGGAAGAAAGGTAATGTACAAGCATCAAGTAAATATGTTTTTGGCAAAATTATAAAAAGTATTCAAAGACAATGTAATGATTAATATAAAAAAGCTTATAGTCTGGTGTCAGGATCTGTTTAATGTTATATTTTGTTCACACATTCTAGTTCTTCGGGTTTGTCCAATGAAATGTCCAAGGAAAAAAAAAAGAGTAAAAAAATTAGAGCTCACCCTAAAAACAAATGTGGCACGAGATTACAACTTGGAATCCCACATTAATATAAGAATTTATGCATTTTATGACTTTTTAGAATACAGGATATGATGTCACTAACATAATAATGTTGAGGATGCATCTTTACCTTATCAATTCGCCATGCAGAACAATTCTTACCTCTTTGCTGTTCTAGATCACTTTCTGTTGTCCCTTCGCTAACCGGCTGGGGTTGCACCCGATTTTGTACAGAAGTATGTTTGTTGAGATGCTGAGGGTGTGTTTGACTTTGGGCTAAACATGGCATGCTCCTCCTTGAGGGCTTCATTTGATGCACCTTGTCGGTTCCACTTTTACTTTTAAACATACCTGAAACAAAACCACACAATCACTAATGTTGTCAAAACCCTGCTTAAGACTTACTTTGATTTATTTTATTGCACACACACCCACTTCATTACAGCGTAAAGGAGAAGGAAAGTCGTTTACCACTTAGGTAAATATTAAGCACCCCAAGTGAATGTATTGACTTACCTAAAACCCCCAGGCCGGTGCTCCTATCAGCAGAAAACTGTACTGGCCAGGGTTATTCCAGTGAGCGAAAGGGAGTGGTCTTCTTACAGGCTTCTTCTTGCTTCTCACGGATGTGCATGCGCATTACAGTGAAAAGCTGAACTTTAACTAAAAAGTGTTTTTTTTTTTTTCATTATATTGCGCACACGTCTACCCCGGGAAATTTGAAGAAAGAAGAAGCCGGAAGAGGATTGGCACCCCAAGTGGTAAACAACTTTCCTTCTCCTTTAATTGCATGCATTGCTGTGTAATGATGCACACTTGCCTTTGCTCAATTGCACAAAGATGCCTCGAGGAACATTGGACATACCTATAAGACTTATTACCCCACTCACATATTTATATAAAAAAAGTCCAAAGGTTGCCAGCACTCTCGATAAAGTTACTTAAATTTGCCTGGGTGCAGTGCCAATAAATTATCCATAACTACTACAAGAAGGTCCGCTCTCTCAGGACTTATAAAAATCATAATATTTATTATAAATGACTAACGTTTCGGCTAGGTCCCTAATAGTATTTGAATTACTGATCATGTGACTTTTACCAGCTGTTTGTTCCCGCCACAGTGTATATTTAAGGCGGTTTAATGTTCAGTTTGTTACTTTGAGAAAGGCTAGGGACCTAGCCGAAACGTTAGTCATTTATAATAAATATTATGATTTTTATAAGTCCTGAGAGTGCAGACCTTCTTGTAGTATTTATATAAAAAAAGATATACGCATGCCTATACTAAACTACATGTAGATCTGTGGATTACTATAGCCTTGGATATTATGCTTGTCCAAGAAGTCATCCAAGCCCCCTCTTAAAGGCATTAATAGGACACTGACACTCCCTTGGAACAGACTTGGCAGGAATCCCACTTCTCCTCTGTGACATCCTTTAATGGACCTGGAGCACCTCAAGTAGAACCTTTAGGGAATCCTCTGATTATCCCTACGCTAACAGGCAATATCACCTTCGAGAGATACTTCCTACATTTCAGAACTTCTTTTTAGTGTACTGTTTAGTGGCGCTACACCTACACCTCCTGGCAAAATCTAGAACTGCCGGGGGAAACAACTTCCCCTCCCAACTCTAAATTAGACCCAGCTCCAAGTTGGTCATAGCCAAGGTATTTCCAACTAGTAGGATATTTCCAAGTCTTAGGGGAATTTAACCGTATAGCCCCCCTACATACATAACCTTGCATTTGTCAACATTTTGGTTATCCATTGGGTCCAACCATTGTGGTGCATTTGTTGTTGTTTTTGCCATAGTTGACCTATAACTAACGTATAGTGGGTACTGAAGTTTGCCAAATCAATTAGCCATAGCAACCAATGAGAATTTTTCTTCTTCTTACTTACTTACTTGTAGCAGGCTCATAAAACAAGCAGCCGATTGGTTGCTATTGGCAACTATGCAATTAAGCTAAGCAACTAGGTTTGCAAATCATTTCCATATTTTATTTATTCATTTATTCATTCGATATATATATATCTTAGTTTGATTGAAAAGTATATTAAAAATGATTCCTAAATGAAAGTACTTTCTGCCATAATATCCCACTGAATATTCCATTTTGTATATGCTTCTTTGACAGGCCAGGCACTTTACAAGTTTATCTATATTGCATCAACATGAATAATTGACTTGTTCATGATCTGTCTTGCAGCAACGCTTTGATAAGTCTCTGTTTGTGTCACTGTTTTTGGCACATTATTCAGAATGAAACAAATATCCAAAGATGCAGATAAAGCTAAATTCCGTTTGCACAAAAAAAAAAAAAAAACAAGAAACATACAAAATATGTATTATTTTGAAGATTTGATCCTTCGGGAAGCAAAAGAAAAAACTATTTTTTTCAAACTGTATTCTGTTTTTACTGAGTCCTATACTATACAAGTCCTATAAGTCTTATATTGCCATAATTTTGTCTACTAAGTTTGTATTTCCAGTTGGCATCAATTCTAGTATTTGCCATGCAAGTTATGTTTCTCTATTCTTTAGATGCAAGTGTGACAATTTAAAACTTTAAGACAGGATCTGACTGGGCTGGCGGGACACAGGGAAAAAACCTGGTGGGCACCTGCTCTCCATGATACCCTGAGTGTCCGCTCCCTGACCTTTCCCCACCCCGATCGCATGAAGAGAGAAGAAAATGTAAGTGCTGCCATAGGGTGGTTGCGGCTGGTGCGGTGGGTCGCAGGGGGTGGTGGAAGAATGAACAGGGGCCTGGGGGAATATGTGTGTGTCCCTGATGCATCAGCCCCCAGTGGGCCCCAACCCCCCCATCTGCCACTGAAAGCAGGGAGCTAATTGGTCCCTGAAGGTACTTCCTGGTCCAGAAGTGGCAGTAGCTCCAGGGTTCTTCTGCTTTAATAGGGGAAGAAGATCTCAATTCAGAACCGGAAGGGAGCGGCTGTGAGTGCAACTATACGGAAATGCAAGAAGCGTATTCTGACGCAAGTTTTGATGAGTTTTTACGCACAACTGACTGCAGGGAAATTTGCAGGAACCCAACTGTACTTGCAGTGCCTAAATGAGCCCTAGTTCCTATATAGCTGTTTATATTCTTTGCAGAACTGGCTCTAACTCCTGGAAACAAACTTGCAGAAGCCAGTTGGCGGAGAACTGATTTATTTTACATTTTTTGGGTGGGAATCCCCCTCTAAATGCACAGCATCCATTAGTGACATGAATAGGTATTTTGCTAAACATTTCCTTTGCCTATTAATTATACAACATGCATATTTTAAGTTTTGCACTAAAACTTTCAGATTTAGCAAATAATCATGAAAAATATCACCTTTTTCCATTTCCTGCAGTAGTGTTGTCGACTAGTACAGTGATCAATGAATGGCACGCAATCTGTTTGCTAAGCACTTATTATGGTGTCTATGGTAGATTACTTTTTAATTGAAAGTTGAAATGTGTGTAAAACTCTTCTCCAGTTCACTGATGTAATAAATGAAACATGATTAGGATGGATTCCTGCTTGAAGATCTGATTAGCTGTGTTTCTCAGCCCCTACACCTATAATAAGGAAATCATTTACAATCATGGCATATTAACTCATTACGTTCCATGACTAGAACTGAAATATTCTTTTTAAATGAAAAAAAAAATTGTATTTTTTTGGTTTTGTGGCAAACAATTCACATCAGATTTTTCTTGATCTATAACTATGGTTAGGCACAACATTGCCATCCTGATGACATTACTTATCTCACCTGGTAAAGTTTTCTTCTGTATGGCATGCAAGAATATATGTTTCATAAATTCAGCACCCCCATTGACTAATGCTGGAAAATCTACCTGGGTACAGTAACCCCCACAACCAAATAGTGATTTCCTTTCAGTGTTCATCTTCCAGTACATTGATGAGAGCCAATCAATGGATTAACTATAGGGAAAACAGTCGCAGGGGGACCCCTAATGTTACATGTAAATCACCCCTCTACAGCTGCTCTCCATATTGAGGGCTGTTGGGGAGTGCAAAAGCTCCCTGTTTGCCAGCACCATCACATTTTCCTAATGTGGCAAAAAAAAATAAAAAATAGCAGCAGACAGCGACAGCAGAGCTTCTGTGGGAATCTACACTGCCATCTATTCATTGGCTGATAGATTTGAACTTGTGTTTAGTAATCTGAGTTGAGAAGAACTGAGCATGCTCAGTAGCCAACACCCAAACCAAATTCCCAAGGGAGGGGCCGAGTGGGTTAGAGGAGGAGAAGGAATTATAAGTGATTTAGTGGATGCTACAGCCTAACTATTAACAACTGGAGTGGCAGTTGATTAAAGATTTCAAAGAGGCTGTTCACTGATTTTTTTTGTAAGGGGACTTTTAATATCAAGTAGGAGATTCAAGCTCCAGAGAAGGTTTATTTGTTTTTTTTAGACAAGTTTACTGCTGAGCCCTGGAAGCTGGAGTGTTTTGGAAGGAACAGGCAGGCCAAACACTCCATTCTAGTAAACTAGCTCACATACAGGAACTTTTTATAAGAAGGGGTTCCTGTGGAAAGGTGTTTAACTGTAAAACTGTTCTCTTTGAGCAGGACACAAAGCATTAAGGATTAGTGATGAAATTAGTCCCGTTTCGCGTTGCCAAAAAATTCACAAAATTCCCAAAAAATTTGTGAAGTGTAAAATTTGCTAAAAAGCCAGCGACAATTCGGACACCGGCGACAATTTGACGTGCATTAAAGTCAATGGATGTGCATTTAATTGTCGCCAGCGTCCAAATCAAAAAGCTTTGCGGCAAATTTGCGCCTGCCAAATAAATTCGCCCATCACTATTAAGGATAGCTGTTTGTGTATGGAACGGATGTGTGGATAGTGTCAGAAGGGAAGGGGTGCAATTTTCGAATATAAGGAGCAGAGGGATCAACTGATGGAGTAAGAGTTAAGAAATAAGACTGACCAATCCCCTGAAGAGCTCACAAGTATGTAAAGCATTGAGTGTCTACACCAGTGGTGTAACTATAGAGGAGGCAGACCTTGCAGTGGATGGGGGGCACGGGGAACAGGGGTACCCTGAACATGGAGTTTACTTCCTCTTCCTACTTCCTCTGAATCCCTAACTTCCTGGTGGCTCACCTATCTTTGGGGAGGGAGGGGGTTGGTAGAGGGCTGGTAGTAAGTAGGCAGATGGGGTGAGAAGTAGGTGGGCAGTTGGCATTGCTGATGACTGGTCTATGCCATAAATACTGAAATAATTTTAAAAAAAGAAGTGTCATCACATCTAACCATCAGATCCTTCAGCCACAACCAATAGAATAGCAGTCTTAACCTTACCCAGCATCCTACCTGGAGACTGGATTCAGTAGAACTCTAAAGTAACTCTGCCCACAATCCAGGGCTTTTATTTGTCCTATAAGCACGGGGCAGAAACAAATATAAATAATAAATAGAAGTGGACTAGCAAATTAAGCATTATAAATAATAGGACGGTATTTGGGCATTTCCATATCAATAAACTGGACAAATCGTAAAAATTCAACTTTTGAATGCAATGTTCTTTTTTTCCATATCTGTTAAATATCAAGTAAATCTAATTGTGAACCATTGTTTGGCTGTCTTTCAGATTATTGAAAGGCTTAGACTCTCCAGGTGCTGCTATGCTTCCATGCACAGCAATAGCCTTTTTACTGCAGCTGAAGTCAAGTGAAGTCAATAGCTCGGCTCTATAAGTGGTAAATTATAGCACAGCTCTAAGTAAAAAGAAGTGTTTTGGTAAATCAGAGCTATTGCTAAGTTATCCACAAACAAAATATTCTTGCTTATAAAATTGATTACTTTTTTCTGTCAAACTCAGACAATAATATTAAAATGTGCTCATACGTCAGTTTCATAAGCCACCTGTATTGTTCTACCTGGATTTTGTTATTTAGAGAGTTTATTCATTTGAGGGCACATTGATGAGAATACACAAGCGTTTTTTTGATCTATCCATCATGCATGGCCAAAACTAGTGATGGGCCAATAAATTCGCCAGGCATAGATTCACTGCGAATTTCCTAGTTTCGTTGCCCGCAAATAAATGAGCGAAGCTGCAGCAAAAATTCACCAGCGAAAAATCTGTCTCAACAAAAAACAAAATTGTTGTGTCATGATTGTCGCACACATAAAAATTGTTGCACTTCAAAATTATTCAGATGCCGAATGAATTTGGACAAAATAGTCGCGCATATAAAAATAGCTGCTTGCGTTAAAATTATTTTGACACCCATTGACTTCAATGCGTTTCACAAATTTAAGCCGTTTCGTGATTTTTTTTTCGCCATTTCGTGAATTTTTGGGCAAAGCCAAAAGGGACAGATTCACCAATCATTAGCCAAAACTGACCCTACACAAAATTTGGATATTATAGTTTTTTGAAACCACAACTAAACTCACTTTCTCTAAAACCACGAATGTCATTTATTAAAAGATCCCAACAAAAATAATTGAAACGGAAAATAATGCTGAACGATCCAAAAAAAAAAAAAAATTACAAATACAGTTATGGGACCTATTATCCATAATGCTCGGGACCTGGGGTTTTCCTGATAATGGAGCTTTCGTAATTTGGATGCTCACAACTTAAGACTACTAGAAAATTATGTAAACATTAAATAAACCCAATAATAATTTGCTTCCAATAAGGATTAATTGCATCTTAGTTTGGATCAAGTACAAGGTATTGTTTTATATTTACAGAGAAAAAGGAAATCATTTTTAAAAATTCTCATTATTTGGATAAAAAGGAATCTATAGGAGACAGCCTTTACGTAATTCAAAACTTTCTGGATAACGAGTTTCCAGATAATGGATTTTTTCTGACAATTCCTAGTGAAAAAACTTGAAAACCTTTGAAAGTCGGAATTGATTTAAAACAGTCCAACATGATCAGTGCAGTTCCCATTGACTTTTATAAGACCTCAACGGCTTTTACCTGGCAAAGATTTGTATTACAGATTTTCTGGGTTTTTACACCTAATAAATCTCAAATTTTTTTAAGCTTTTCAAAAAATGACAATTTTTTTGAGATTTGTGGGGAAAAAAAATCTAAATTTCATTGTTAGTAAATAACAGTTTCATCTTACTCGTAAATTTCCATTTATACAAATGTGTCTTTGCCACTAGTGATGGGCGAATAAATTTGGCAGGCGCAAATTCATGGCAAATTTCCAGGTTTTTGTCTTCGAATCAATTCAAGAAACTCCAGTGAAAATTCGCTGGCGGCAAAACATTTTGGACGCAAGTCTGAAAAGTCGCTCACGTCAAAACCGCTGCGCGTCAACACTATTTAGACTCCCATTGACTTTAACCCCGAAAACACCGGCGTAAATTTTCCAGTTTTGCTCATTTTTCCAGCGAAACGGGAGAAATTCACCCATTACTATTTGCCACTCGTGTAAATGTAAATACAGAGAGAATAAGTATTATGTGCCCACAAAGTGCTATACTTCCTCCTTTGCTTACAGACAAATGAACAGAGGAAAAAAACTATTTGGAGAAGACTTCTGTTTTAAATGATCCCACAACCTCCATTGAAATTGCATGATTTTTTATGTCCTGAAAGCTACCGCAATGCTGAAGAAAAGTACAACTGAAATCGAATGGTCAGGCCTGGAAGTGACCAATCATTTATCTGCACACATACAGTAGTATTCGCAATTTAGTATGTTGTTCAGCTCTCTGTTTACTCAATAAGAATCACTTAAATGCCAATAGAGCTTCCATTAACATTTTACAAAAAGGAGTCGATCGATAGATGTGCCAACTGTGGTGTGCTTTATTCATAGGGAACACATTTTGCAAATGGCGGCATGCCATATTTTGTATTATGTATTGCATTTTACTCCACAATCAATAGCGTTGCGTATGCAAACGATGTGGTTAATGTGTAACTAATGGAACCTCATGTTTTAACAAAGACAGATGGATCCCTGGGTTGGAGTGCCTCGGGTCATTCTAAACCAACAATTCCAATTGATGTGTAACTATACTGTAGGTACCTCATTTTTTAACAAATGATTCCCCAGGCGGTAGTGCCTTTGGTCACACTCTTAACCAATAAACTCAATGAGCTTCAAGAAAATCAGGCCATATGCTTATGTGTGTGATATGTGGGTGGTGTACAGCATTGGACTGGGGGGTCTGGAGATAACTGGGGCTGCCACCTTAGTGCCCCCCACACACCCACCTAGTCCCCCTGACCCATCTGGTGCCACAAATCCATACCTTGTTGTGTGCTTTGTTTTCTTTTTTTGCAGCGATGAGCAGGGCCAGAAGGAGGTCAGGGGGCAGCACCCAGGGTTTCAGCAGGAGCACCTCTGGATCAGAAGGACCAGGTTTTTCCCAGTGTCCTACCAGCCCAGTCCGATCCTGGTGGTGTAGCTTCTCACCCTTCTTTTGGTGCTCCTATATTATCCCTTTGAAGGTGTATGAGGTCTGAAAACTTTGATAAGTGCAAATACAATATAAACAAGCACTCAGGTAAGTTTTATGGTTTCCAATATTATGGGTGAAGACACACACAGCTACTAGTAGCAGCTTATTGTCATGGCTATAATATAGACTCTAGTGAAAATTGCATAGACCAGGAGTGTCCATACTTTACTAATGTGAGGTCTACTTTTAGAGATGTGATTATGATCTACATCCATAAAAGCATTCGTTGGATTCTGTTCCATGGAAAATATGAGTTTTAGCAGAGATAATTGGCTAATAAAGTGGCTGCTACAAGTAGCTCTGTGTGTCTTCACCCTAATGGGCAAATTCACTAACAGGTGAAAATTCGCCAGCACTTTGCCAGGAGAAACTTCGCTCAGGCGACGCTAATTCACTAAGTTGCCTCATTCAGCAAGCAAAGCGAAGTTGCGCTAGCGTTGGCTAATTTGCATATGGCGGGAGGTTAAATTTCAATGGACGTATATAACCTTAATAAAATAAAGTTATATTGCCCTATGCATGAGCCCAGTGTATAGTTTATGTGCCATATGTAAGGAAATGTAGGGGGAAGCCGGGTTCAAAAATTTTCTATTTTTTTTTGAGGAATTCCTATGTACTCTATTGCACTTCGCCTGGTCTGAGGTGGCGAAGGCAAGTCTGGCGCAAGAGGTAAAGTTCATTAAAATCTGCATAGAAGTGAATTTGCATAGTTACGTCCATTCACCAGAGCGAAAATGTGCCTGGCGTTAGAGTGTGAAGTAGCGCTACAGTCTATCTCCTTCACTAGCGAATTTACAACAGAGTTAGCCACTTCGCCCTTTTGTAAATTTCTCCCTAAGGGTCTGGCCACACGGGCAGATTCGGGGAGATTAGTCGCCAGGCGACAAATCTCCTCTTCTTTGCGGTGACTAATCTCCATGATCTGCCTTTCCCCAGATAAAATGTAAATCGCCTGGGGGCAGGCACACGGAGCCCGAAAGTTTCCTCGCGAGGCAACATCAACCTGCTGCTGCATCATCAACCTATTCTAATCATATCTTCCTAAACTCCAATATAGGATTCCTATCATGTTCCTAGAGATTCTTTATAATAAAAAGTTATTTGTGATTGTAACGTTTCTTCTCCGATGGCTGTTGGTCCAAGGTGGGGCACCATGACCTCATGTCTACTTCAGTAAACACAAGCTACTTTTAGCTTCATTTTCTCCCTTATTATAGTCAGGTTCACCTGCTTGAGGGTAGCCCTATTACACAGTTATAGGGCTTTTGTGGGTGCCCACCAATGACCACTTTCCCTTGGGCCCACTGATCCCTTAACGCTTCTGACATACATTTTGTAAATGAGGGATTTTACATCTATACAACTCTCTCTTTCTCTCCCTTCCTCCCAATTAAAGAGTTCTGTTCTGGAAATAGGTGAAGAAGTGCACACCCTTACCTTCCCTCTGTTGATTAGCCCGGTGCACAGTGTAGGATGGTACGACCACCCCAAAATATCGTAGAGAATAGGAAATACTGGCACTCAAGGCCAGTATTGCAGGGTTAACCATTGCTGTTGACATTTCAGGGCAAGCCCCTTTATCAAGCAAACCAATTAAAGAGTTTACATTTATCTCATATAATTATGCCAGCTTTAGGAGAATATATTTTATGGACTATAGTGTTGTTCATTTGTCATCCTACAAGTGGGATAACGTTGTACAGAGCAACTATAAAGATTCTCCCTTTTGCACAAATCATGTTTACCCTAAACAAAAAACAAAAGACCAGATTCCAATAGCTATCTGGTTTACGGTCCTTATGGAACAGATATCTTTTAAAATGTCATATGTGTCACTTATCTCTACCCAGAGATGCAATCTATCATAAATTCAACATCAAGGGGCCGATTCACTAACTTCGAGTGAAGAATTCGAAGTTAAAAAACTTCAAATTTCGAAGGTTTTTTTGGGCTACTTCGACCATCGAATGGGCTACTTCGACTTCGAATCGAAGGATCCGAACTTAAATCGTTCGACTATTCGACCATTCGATAGTCGAAGTACTGTCTCTTTAAGAAAAAACTTCGACCCCCTAATTCGCTACCTAAAAGCTACCGAAGTCAATGTTAGCCTATGGGGAAGGTCCCCATAGGCTTTCCTAAGTTTTTTTGGTTGAAGGATAATCCTTCGATCGTTCTATCAAACTATTTGCGCTAAAATCCTTCGACTTCGATATTCGAAGTCAAAGGATTTTAATTCCCAGTCGAATATCGAGGGTTAATTAACCCTCGATATTCGACCCTTGGTGAATCGGCCCCCAAGTCATATTCAGGTGGATCGGACCATTTTCTGCTCTGTAGTGCAGTTGCTTTGTTGGGCATTTCCAGCAATACTCTCATTTTAGCTCAAAACATATCAAGTGGACTGCCAAGGGGGTACCAGGGGAAAATCATTGATGTAAATTTTGCTATTGAGAAATTGATGTCAAACCTCTAGAAAGCTCTAAAAATGTTTCGCTTTGTTACAAGAGAAAATGCTTACGGAGCTGCTATGAGCCTATTTTAATTGGACTGGTTAGATTCCGTGCACCTACTGAAATATCAAAGGTCACATCAATTATTCTACATGTCATTTATCAATATGGTTTTGCAACCTAAGCCTTTATTGGTGTCTGAATATGTATTATATTTCTGCGCTGCATTTTATGCAAGATGATATTTAATACTCTCACAATGCCAATCCATCATGAAACATGAAAAGTGCCCAGTTGTTTGTGTTCTGTTGAGTAAAGCATTTTAAAGGCTATAAAGTCGCTAAAAAGGGTTCATTTAAGAACACAAGTGCAATTACAAAGCCTTTTGTTATTGTCACCTATACATGTCTCTTACATCCTTTGATTAGTGTCAATATAAAGCTTTAGGGTGTATTGTTGAGTTGACAAAAAGACCAAAGGGAAAACAAACAATCTTTATCAAATAATTACATGATGAAAAATGCCCAAAGCGTTTCAACCAAAAATAAGGTCTTCATCAGGAGAACAAAATTATAAAAACACAGCGACTTTTTGTTTTGTTTTTTGTTAAGGGACTAGGATTGCTGAATGGGTTGATTCCAAGGGATTGGCTCCTCGCTTTATTCTTCAGGGAATGCATTTCCCATTTCAATATTAGCAAGGTTCACATGGACACAAGGGAGTACTAGAATTAGTTTGATAAATGTGCTTTTAAAGAGAATCTAAAAACTGTTGGTCAACTACACTTCTCTTAAAATGTTCTTTCCATGTAATAATTGCTGAATTTCAAATTAAACAATTATTAATATTTTAAATCATGGATGGGTTGAGAGGCAAGCCGGGAGATGACACACTGCTCATACATAATTGATCATCATTTGTAGAAAAATTGTAGAAAAATATAGAAAATAGAAAAACTGCATATTTCAGTTTATGAATGAATATTTTTTTTTAAAATTCAAAAATGGAAATTAAATGATTTTTTCCTAGCATATTCATGAAAAAACTTGAATCGGATAAACAACATAGATTGCGCAAATAAAATCTTAGTATCAGTTTATCCCTAGTTTTATTAATTATCAGCAGTTTATCCCTTGCCATCTCTCAAACACTAGGAATGATATTCTTTGGGTGTATACAGGGATTTGATCAGCCAGAACATGGCCAATGAGCTTTGGTGGCAATCTGAGCAGTAGCCTCTTGGCTTGTGCAGATGAATTCATAGGGTGCAGAGAATGAGGAACATCAAAGGAAAGGTGTGTGCCCCTTTCTTTCCCCATATTCAAGTGAAATTTTCTCTGATGTTCCAGCCCTGTCCCAAAATGAGGACAACTCCAATGTATGTATGTAATCATACAGGAAAGGAAGGTTCTGTGCACACACTAAGCAGTGTCCTGCTTTATAATTACAATGAAAGTCAAATTCTCTATAAATTTGCTATGGAAATATTTGCAGCTATTTACATTAACGGCAGAGTGGCTACAGTCGTGCACCAAATGCTGCCGTGAGCTTAGTTAAGAACGTAAGAAGCAATTATATGCAGAACAAGCTGAGGCAGCTATAGCAGATAAAACGCAAATCAGCTTTCGAAAAGCCAAGCTTGCAGAATGCAAACACGGCTTATAACAAATGTTTACTTGGAAATTAGAGAATCGTTGTTAAATCCTGCAATAAGCTCCCTTCCATGTTTATAAACCCCACATACAGCCATGGCTGATGGCTTTTAGTTTCTTTCCATTCTGGGCTCAGTTAGATGGGTGCCAACCTTCCATATTTTTATGGTCATATGGGGCTCATTTACCAGTGGACACACAAGATGTAGTTTCTAAGTCTCTGAATAAAGCTACACACTCATTGGTTGCTATGGGTTTATGTCCAGATGCCAATTTGCCCAATGTCATTACACTGTAAATGAGGCCTTGGGGGTATTGGGGACGTGTGTTACTTCAATAAAATGGACTAGAGTCGGACTAGATGGACTAGAGTTGGGTGTGCCAGGGAGTGAGGATAAGTATTCTTGAGATACTGCAGAAACATAAAAACTTTTTAGCATATTATTTACATATACAGAACTGGAAAAAATATTGAACTAGAACAATCATGTCTGCACAAACATAAAGGCATTTCGATGCACTTTGTTCAAATATTAGCCAGTGGCGTAAGATTGGAGGCCTGGGCCTGCTTGTTATTTTGCATGAAACGGCATGAGATCTGTGATCTACGCAAAATCGTGGGTCACCAATGCCCCCCGGAATTCCAGTTGCCCTTGCTCCCCTTTGAGGTCTGACCCCTCTATAGTTACGCTACTGCTATCAGTGTGTATTTCTGTCTCCGAGCAGATCTTAAGGTTCAGCTGTAATATTAATGCAAAAAGATAACATTGCCTTTAACTTTATAACTCACTGTCATTCACTTTTTACACTGGGGGTATACCATCAGGGGAGAAACTACAGAGGAAGCAGACCCTGCTGGGAGGGTCCAGGAGGTATAGGGGTCCCACGAGGTCCTAATTCATATACAATTTTAAAAAAAATATTGTTGTTACAGGTCAACTTCTAGACATTTTGGTGGCCCAGTAATATCTATTTGCATCACTGTAGACCATGGGTTTTGCCCATAAATCTCTCTTTTCACCACACGTCAATTGTAATACAACGTTCCCTCTAATTCAGGATTTTACAATTGGAAGCCCAAGGGCTGACTGTTGCCTTCCAAGAACTTTTTGTAACACCCAGACTAATGATCCCTCTATTTTCTCTTTGAAAATATGATCTTCAGCACAGCACATGTTCTAGGGTGCTGAAAGCAGCCTACGCTTAGAGACTGGCTTACTATATAAATGCTTTCTTCCACAAAGCACACTGAGCATGTGCAAGCCCATGACACTCAATGGATGGTTTAACAAGATCCAAGATGGTGTGGACAGCTTTTAAAGCCTGGATCATTACTATTGTATGTATTTTTAATAGCTCTACTGGTACAGTAAATTGAATATGTATAATACAGTATTTCTAGCCATATTCCTTTTCAGGCTTTAGTTCTCCTTTAATAGGACATACATTTTTTTCTCTTTAAAAGCCTTGGTTTATTGCTTGCCTTTTATTGCAACAGTAACTTACACTGATGCCAGATCAGATTAATGCAGCTTAGAATGATCTGTTTAAGTATAAACAGTGTAAGATTAGCTCTAAGCCTTTTTGGTTTGCAAAGTACAGTAAATTGCACTACTTCTTTATATCGATCATTCAGGCCAAACCTCCACTGGTGATTTCTCAAGTTACTTTCCAAAACACAGAGAAATTCCATTTGATCTGGAAGAGAAATATTCAATTTCTGCATGAGCCAGACTCTTCATGCAGAATGGTAACTGTTTGTTTGTAGCGTCTTATAAAGATCAGATTCAGCTGAAACTCAAATAAATTGCTTTTAAAAGTTGCTTTAATTTGCTAAATGAAAGAGACTCTAAATATTCTTTGTATGTTCTGAAGGCACACTCTCATAAACTGGAAGTGCTGTGCATAGCTTCATTCTGATAAACGTCTCTCTGTGGCAGCAGATGATTGGCTAAAAATGGCACTTAAACTGCTATGAATATAGTTACATTGTTGTATCTCTCAACATATATATGTACCTCAACACACAAAACTAGCCATGGGGATCACTATAGCCTGAGATATTATGCTTGCCAAACAAAACACCCAAGTCCCTCTTAAAGATATTAACAAAATCTGTCATCAATACATCTTCTAGCAGGACATCCCACAACCTAGTGGCTTTCACATTCTGCATTGCTTTAGGTGGAATTTCTGTTATTCAAGTCTTAATGGGGACCTTATTGTCCTTTGTTCTTTTGTATGGGAAACAGGATAATGTTTGCTGATGTAAAGTAAAGAGTAATCTCATTGATAATCCTTTTTCAATTCCAATGTGGCTGTCCTTGTCCTAAGGGGCTGGCACATATGTGTCAATGCTTTATTATGCATTATGCTTGGATTTGCTTCTGCGCCAGCACTGACATCTCAAAGCTCATATCCTAATGCAACTTATGCATGTCCATTCTGATTTTGGTGCCCTTTCCTCCTTTGAAGAGCATTTGGCCTTCACTATCTCCATCAGCACTGGGGACATTGTGTATGGGAGATGTAAGCAACATTGAAAAAAATCACTTGCTCAGTGTCCACCCCTGAAATTGTCCCACCCTTCGCCAAGGCCCTTGCAGCCTTGCTACAAATCCAGGCCTGGGTGTTCTACCAGTTATCTAGCCCTTCTTGGTCAATTCCGTTGGTTCCTCCTGTTATAAGTAGGGAGGGGTGTGTGTATGGATGCTGGGATTTCATTTGGAGGGGTTGGACTTGATGGACTTTGTCTTTTTCCAACCCAATTTAACTATGTAACTATGACTTGGCCTGATTTTGGTACTCTGTTTGCTTTCTGGTTGATCTTCTGCCTGTTTACTGTTCTGAACCAGTGCAGCCTACAGTAACCCAGATCCATCTGACCTTGAGCTCATCTTCTCCCCTTTTTATAGTCTCACTGGCCTCTCTCCGTTTCACTGACCTCCTGTCTCCAACCATGTAATAGTGTATGGTGCTTGTGGGACTCCCTCTCTTAGGGTGGCCATACACAATAAGATCCGCTCATTTGGTGAGGTTTCTAAACAAGCCAATCTTTCCCCAATATTCCCACTAACAGCAGGGCGGCCATAGAGCTGAACGATAGGATAGCAACAAAGCCAATGCAGTCCTCGATTGCAGGAAAAATCAAACTTGCCGGATCGATATCAGGCCTATTTTTGCCCTGATATCTATCAGGGGGACCTGTCTAAAGCCCCCACACATGGGCAGATAAATGCTTCTAATGGACCGATATCGGCAGTTTTAATCTGTGTATGGCCACTTTAAAGGAGTTGTTCACCTTCAAATTAACTTGTAGTATGATGTAGAGAGTGATATTCTGAGACAATTTGCAATCGGTTTTCATTTTTTATTATTTGTGGTTTTTGAGTTAATTACCTTTGCAGCTCTCGAGTTTGCAGTTTCAGCAATCTGGTTGCTAGGGTCCAAATTAGCCTAGCAACCACTGACTGATTTAAATAAGAGACTGGAATATGAATAGGAGAGGACCTGAATAGAATGATAAGCAATAACAATAAATGTATAGCTTTACGGAGCATTTGTTTTTAGATCGGGTCAGTGACCCCCAATTGAAAGCTGAGAAGAATCCAGAGAAAAAGGCAAATAACTAAAAAAAACTATAAAAAATAAATAATTAAGACCAATTGAAAAGTTGCTTAGAGTTGGGCATTCTATAACATACTAAAAGTTACTTTAAAGCTGAACCACCCCTTTAACTGACTTTTGTTTGTTTACAAGATTCTACACCCAAGAAACTGATTTCAATTATATATAAAATACTAATGAGCTTAACAACAGCATATTTTGTAAAAGGGGGAGATACAGTATAAACAATGATTCCTTAATTAGATGAAATGTCACTCATGATCTATATAGTTTTCGCATATCTGCAAAGGGCAAAATGGTCAAAGTCAAAATTATTCATCAAACTTATTGAACGGTCTTAAACCAGAAATAGGCCTGGCACTAACTTGCCCCAGTTACCAGAATCAAAATACAATTATTGATTTAGTTTTGGGATGGCCCCGTATTACAGCTATATGGTAACACAATCTAGTCCCATTAAATAAAACCAGATGAGGTCAGTATTATTTACTGCAAAAAAATGAGTAGCTATAAAATGGATGAGCCCACTGGTTCTGAACCCACAACAGTGGGATACAATTTCATTACAGATACATTCAGTACATTGGTAGGGTTACATGTGACAAAATACAATTATAATGAACAATGGAAGGCATTGCTCAAGTTATGTACACCACAAACTTGGAAGGCTACAATGGTTGGTATTAAAAGCACCTGAAGTTTATTTAAACATCAGTTAAAAAGCTGCCTGACCTGAAGTCTCCTCCAAGTGTCTGGTATGCATCGCCAAATAATGGATCTTTACAACAGTGGATCAAACCTATTAATTAGTAGCTGTCGCTGATCAAGTTGACATATGTGACCATGTTGATGATGGCTAGAGGTACATACAGAGATGTCCTTTCTCTCAACCCCTTCAGACTCCTCTGATCCAAGAATGGTCATTTGTCCCCAAGATGTTCTACACTGGAAGTGTGTTATAATTGTTGGCTACTATACCCCACATATGGGGGCACATTTTCCTAGGGTCGAATATCGAGGGTTAATTAACCCTCGATATTTGACCGTCGAAGTAAAATCCTTCGACTTCGAATAACGAAGGATTTCGCGCTATTCCTACGATCAAACGATCGAAGGAATAATCGAACGATTCAAAGGATTTTAATCCATCGATCGAAGGATATTCCTTCGATCAGGAAATTGTTAGGAAGCCTATGGGGACCTTCCCCATAGGCTAACATTGGCCTCAGTAGGTTTTAGGTAGCGAACTAGGGGGTCGAAGAATTTTTTAAAGAGACAGTACTTCGACTATCGAATGGTCGAATAGTCGAACGATTTTTAGTTCGAATCGTTCGATTCGAAGGTCGTAGTCGAAGGTCGAAGTAGCCCATTCTATGGTCGAAGTAGCCATATTCGACCATTCGAAATTTAAACTTTTTTTCCTCTATTCCTTCACTCGAACTAAGTAAATGGGCCCCATGCTGTGTGTGATAGAATGAGTAATAACATCCTGGTGTAAAATCAAATTCACTGTTATAAGTTACTGTAGGAGCACATGTAATAAACCCTACAGATAATGATGACATTCCTTTCAAGGACTTAAGCAGTGGAGAAATAGCTTGATCCCACTTGAGCTTTTATACCAGATATCTATTCTCTGCAATCCATGCGTATTTCATTAATGCACTATTCACCTGACTTATCAAAGGAATATATGAACAAACCAAGCCTTTTAATGTAAGAGGCTTCTTGGCAATGTTCACAAAGCATATACAAACTGCCAGTTTGAAAACAATCCCACCAAGGCCACCCACAAAGAAAAACTTTGCCCATAGAAAATATGTAAGAAGAAAATAAAATATATAAAGGCTATAAAAGCACTTACAATTCATGGTCACCATGGGAACATTAAACATTGCTCATAATACATTTTAATGCCATTTGTAAAATGGGTTCTGTTTAAAAGCATGCCATTAAATGTACTGTCAACCGTGGTTAGCAGATGTGGCAGGAACGTAATGACATGTACAAGGAGTGTTCTGTTAACATTTCTCATGTACATTTATTGGTGCGATGCTTGGAGGTGATAGGATATGGATTAGGGATCAACTACTCATAATTTACTGTAAAATCCTCAGACTAAAACTATAGGGAAAGGTGGGGAGAAAGGAGTACAATCATCTGACACTGGTCATCCAGAGTGGCCCTATCTGATGGAGCTGCAGTAGTTTTGGTGGCAGTAAGGATTGTACTACATGTTGTAAAAATCTCAAAATTAAAGGGGACCTGTCACCTTAAGAAATAATTCCAAATCCTATTGTATGATGTTAGTCAAGCAAAATAAACTTCACTTACACCATATAAATGATTTCTGTCTTGTTTCTTTTAGTCTTAGAATTCACAATCACATCTCGCAAGCAGCAGCCATTTTGTGGACACTGTTACTAATGCAACCTTTAGATCATGCCAAAATCTTGCTTATGCACCAAAATGGGGCACCCGATGCCCATGCACTGGATACAAAATTAGACGTTGAAGAAGGAGGGGGAATGTTAGGAGTGTAGTGACAATCTAGGAAATGCAGAATGGAAAGTGAAAGTTATTGCCTTCCCGCCTCTAGGCATGGAGGAGGAGCATGTGATATATGATTGACAGCTGAGACTTTTAAATGCATTTATAACAGATACGGATGTTTTGATAAAGAAAAAGAATTTGGGTTTCATGTTTAATTTTATTATACAGCTTTTTATGTCTGAGTGACAGGTCCCCTTTAAGATTATGGAGAGATAGGTGGAAAGGCAGGTGTCTGCACTCCGTTTTTAAAGCACAGGGACCCCAATGAATACAGCATATCTTGGATTCAGCAGTGCTGTTATCATAAGGGGCAGGGGAGAGTGTTTAATTTGTGCTTCATTAAGATGTGCAAGCTAGGGAGCAATGTACTTCTTGTACTTCTTCCCCAGGTCTAAGTGAATGTCCCCTACAAAATTTTTATTTTTAGTCCCTTATTTCCCAAATTGATCTGCTTAGTCATTTCAGCTAATTTAAATGGACTGCTGCTCTAGCAGAGACCAAATAAACTAGGATTAGGAAAGATATTATAGGTTGGGGAGATTAGTTCTGACCCTGGAACAGTGGGGGGGCCATGCCTTCAGAACAGCCAGGGGCTCAAGGTGATTTAATCCGCCACTGATGCATTGAAACTGCTGCGCATAGAATCTGTTTACAGGGTCCTTGTCAAGCATTCACGTGTATATATATATATATATATTGAGCAGCAATACCTCCACTTGCTAATAGAGTTGGCAGGGCTTCCAGAGCTATAAATCACGGACTCCAAAAATGATGGAAGGACTGCTGAGAAGGGAATTCATCAAAATGAAAGGAGGATGGTAGGCAAAGCTTTGTGTAAGGCACTTTTTAAGACTGGTAACTTGAATATATTGTATATACTGTTTTTTACACACCACCTTCAACATATTAAAAATAGGCTTCATAATATTTTCCTTTTAAAGGAGAAATGTACCTTTATTTTAGAACAGTATGCCACAAATAACCTCCTTCCTTTCTTTTTTTTAAAATACTGCTTCCCTCCATGTGGGTATGATTCTAGTGAAAGTTTAACACAGTTTGAGGTCCTTAGAAACCCATTTGTACATCACGACAGATGCCTGAGACCTTAAAAGGACTGATTAGCAGAATGAGATAAGAATGGTAAGCATTGCAAAGAAGCGGGCTCCATGGAGAATCAACATATTTAGTAATGTAGAGACAGTACTTGTAAGTGCATAAGGAATAAAAGATACAGGTATGGGAGTTATCAAGAATGCTCAGGACCTGGTGTTTGCCAGAAAACTGATCTTTTCATAATGTGGATATTCATACCTTAAGTACTAGAAAATAGTGTAAACATTAAATAATAATAATAGGTTGATGTTGCTTCCAATAAGGATTAATTATATCTTAGTTGGGATCAAGTACAAGCTACTGTTTTATTATTACAGAGAAAAGGGAAATTACTTATTACTAATTTGGATTATTTGGATAAAATGGAGCCTATGGGAAACGACCCTTCCATAGTTCCATAATTTGGAACTTTCTGGATAATGGGTTTGCAGAAAATGGATCTTATACCTGTATAGTAAGTAACTTGTAAAATGTTGTACATTTTGAATTGTAGCATTTTGCTTAAAGGAGAAGGAAAGGTTAAAAATTAAGTAAGCTTTGTCAGAAAGATCTATATAAATACACAGTAATGCTGTTCTTAGTCATCTGTCAAAAAAAACCACAGCATTTCTGGGCTTCTGTATCAGACTTCTTTCAGTTGAAACCTCCAGGGCAGGACTTTAGCATGCTCTGTTTGCGCTCCTCCCTCCTGTAATCTGAGCCCAGAGCTATGAGCAAGAGACTGAGACAGTCATGTGAAGTAATGCCGAGCTAATATGGCAGCTGCTATCCTAAACAAACAGAGAGAGCATCTAGAACTGTTTACTCGGGTATGGTAAAGCATTCTACAAAATAAATATAGTGTTCTTGCTTACACTATTGTGGCTAATCTATTGGCAATATTATGTCTCTGTAGCTTTCCTTCTTAGTGACAGATAAAATAAAAATGTAAATCTTTGGTGCAGCTAAAGGAGAAGAAAAGATGCAATCACAGGGGGTGCCAAATTGTTAGTCTCTCCCCCAGTGATTATAATTGCTAACCCTAGACCCACAAAGTCATTACTATGTTATCGAACAACTTAAGCCCATTTTTTTTTATTATTTTTCCCATTCTGCCTGTGTATGGGGCCCAACTGAAAATGCAGATCATCTTTCTTTTTAGACCACTTCCTATTGCAGATCAAAAGATGTAAAGAGTTAAAAAAAAACACAGAAATAACAGATATAGTTGTAACCCTAATTTGGTTACTGTCTCTTTAAATTGCAAATAACCCTTGGCAATCCAGAGGCCCTGAGTCCCTTTTGCTTATGAAAAATACTGGGAACTGGGATTTACAGTGCAGTGTCTCCACCTTGGGAACACTGAGGAGCACACCTCAGAGAATTTCCAGTAGGACAAATAAAATACATAGTTTGCAAATGAAACAGATATAAACTTATATATAAACGTATATAAACAGTAGTGAAAGAACTTGGCCAATCTAATACACAATGCACTCCTGCACTGACCTACCTAACTCACTATTAGGTACCTAACTGTTTCTCCAACACAGTCCTTTTATTTATCAAAGTCCCAATCCTCTGGAAGGGGATAATAACCACATAGTTCAGCTTGCATAGAATGTCCCTTCCCCAGAGCTCTTATACCCCAGGTAGTACTACCTTTCTCAAAAGTACCTCTCTCTTTGGAATTAAGTAACTACTCCCACGTAGCAGGTAAATGCACAACAGCTGTCTTCAAATTGGGGCCCCACGCTTGTATCCGTGCCTGTATCCTCCCTTGGGTGGCTCACTCACTGGGGTTCTCTCAGAGGCTGTCACACTGGAGATTACAGGCAGCTCTGCAGCAGGATCAATCTCACCAGTGGCTCCTTTCACATTCTGAGTCTCTAGCAGCTTGGCAGGGAACAGGATGGGCTTCCTCTGCACTGACAATTTCACAAGACTTGGTTCTGGCTGAATCTTTTACCACACAACCTCTGTTAAACCCTGTCAGAGACCCTGTACAAAAGGCTCCAAAGTCAGGCACTCCCTCTCTCCCAAAGATGCACTGGGGCGCCCAGCCAATTGGATGGCTCTCCAGCCTGTAACTAGACTGGATGATGTCACAGACAGAAAACAGGAGAAGGGTTTCTTGATCCCCTACATTGTCTTTGTCAATAACCCTATTGTACTTCACTACTCAACTACACTTTGTTGCTGGACTACAAATTCCAGCATACTTTAACATATTATCAAGGTTAGGGCATGCTGGGAGGTTTAGTCCAGCAATATCATGGCTGTATTCTTAAAGCATATAATAATAATATTGCTCAATAAAACTTTCCCAACTCCCCGGGACCCACAGCTACATTAAAATGCAAATGAATGATTCAATGTGAATTCCAGCTGATGAGTGTAAATTTGACTCTATGTTCTTTGCTCCTGCAACAAGAGTTGGAATGGGGTTGCATTTGACCCGAACTGTTCGGATTTTGTAAGGCCTGTTTGGTTTTCAGCCTTATGAAACCTGAACAATAATCTGGCCAATACATGAAAAACATTTAAATACCAAGATACTCTCCTTTACATGGCTTAGTTACTATCAAGTGCAGTTAATTTCTTTCCGGTAAAATACCAGCCAGGTTGCAACTTTAGATAGGGTTGCCACCTGTGTGGTTTTGAACTGGGCATCAGCACTTTAAAACATTGAGAATACTGGATAGAAAGCCAGCCAGTTGCATCTAAGTGATGCAATAACCTTGCCCCGGTGTCATAACTCCACCAACATCATTGTGCCCACCTCTGATGTCATCATGCCTGTTCCTACATCACTGCCCCAATGTTATCTGCCCCGTCCTCCGTGTTCGGGTTTAGTCATCAGCAATGGTGGCAACCCTAAGTTGGAAGGTTTAAGCTCAGCTTCCCCAGCACTGAACACGTCTGTCCTTTATTCCCTTGTCTAATTCATTGTAATAAAATTAATACAAAATGGTATAATAATCTCTATAAAATGTTTGCAAGATGGCTGACAGATTGCAGGTAATCAGTATACTCATTGATTAATTATATTGCATCTATAATTAAGTTTTTGGTGAGGATAATTGATAACATCTATATAAAAAATGGGGGTGTTGTCTGATAGACTTATTTAGAGGGTTTAGAGTCCCTTTAAACGTTTAATTTAAAGGATAGTTGTTATCCCAAAATTGTTTCCCCCACTGGAGATGTGGGCTAAGAGATCCCACACTCTGGTTGTCAGAAATGCCTGTGAGCACTAGGCTGCCCACACTAGAAGAGAGGTCCTGGTGTGGGCAGCCATGTTTAGTGGTGCACATGAGCATAATGAGCAATTCTCCTGGTACACTTATTGTGCATACGCATTTGCATAATGAGTGAAAGCTCTTGCACTATTCTCCGTGCCACAACATAGTTGCCCACACCAGGAGCTCCCTCCCAGTGCAGGAGGCCAAGCACTTTTATTTTATAAAAACTATGGTATCCCCCACCCAGATTTCAGGCTTAATTAGCACCCACCTCTGGTGGAGGAATCAAGTTCAGGCTGACAGGTGCCCTTTAAAGGAGAAACAAACCCTTTAAGAAGCTCTTTAAAAAAAAAAAAGAAGAAACATGAACATCATCTGAAAAGCAATCAATCATAAACCACAACTTCAGATGACAATATTTTCAACTTTGGATCAGAGGTATATCAATTTCAGAGTTTATAGATATTCCCTGTTGTTATGATGATAAGTGCATCTTTTGTTACTGGAAGAGAAAGCTGAAATCGGCAGGCCCCTAAGTACAGTAAGTCATTAAGTACGAAGCGAGTAGAACACTTTCAATGAAACAGAGAATTTGTGCAATACCAGTTTATGGTTATGGCTTAAGTAAAATTGCTTTTGTGTTCAATTGATTTTTACTGGCAGTGGTAAATCCCAACCCTTTCCCAAGGGGCCAAACAGCCATATTTTAATCACTGTTTTTAAGAATACATCGGCCTTTCTCAAAAAACTAGCACTGAATTTACCCCAGATTTCGAATGTGTATGATAAAAAGGAATAGATAAAGAAATAGTACATAATAGTATATATATTTACACATACAATAAAGGTGGTTCACACTCCAATATCTGTATTTCTTACACCTTTAAAGGGGAAGTAAAATCTAAAATAGAATAAGGCTTGAAATGCTGTATTTTGTATACAAAAACATAAACACCACAAGCCTAATCAAACAAATGATTTATGCTTTCAAAGTTGGCCCCAGGGGGTCACCATCTTGTAACTTTGTTAAACATCTTTGCAAGACCAAGACTGTGCACATGCTCAGTGTGGTCTGGGCTGCTTAGGGATCGTCATAAATTATCAAAACAGCACAAGTCAAATAATATCTGCCAGAAGCCAATACAGCAATCAGAATATACAGACTGCACTGGGTCCTGTGTTGTCATGTAATATAATGTGGATTTTATAGTTTTTGTGTTGCTTAATATAAACTTTCTTCAACTCTGCAGAGTCAGTGGCTGCAGCAAAATAATCCTCCAAATAGAATCCCAGTTTATCTGTTTAAATCTGGTTCCATGATCTTTGTCCCTGCAGCTGGAGTTGGAAACAGTAAAGGAGATGTAAAGGCAAAAATAAAATCCAATACAAATCTCTGCATAGTTGCTGACTGCTCTACAGGGAAACAAACAAAGCTGATTGAGTTCTGCATGGCTGTGAAGTAAGGCGGGGGGCTCCCCCTGCTGTTCATAAGTATGATTGTTTCCCTGCAGAGCAGTTAGGGGCCGTCTGACAATTCCTATCCACAGCAGTAAATGAAGGAAGAATTTTACTGCATACAGTCAGGTTTCTTATAAAAACGGTACAATTGAAGTTTATTGGAGATATATTTCTTTTTCATTAAAGAAAGTAAAAATGGGATTTTATTTTTTACTTTACATGCCCTTTAAGTTAATTTTTAGTATGTTATAGAATGGCCAGCTCTAAGCAACTTTTAACTGGTCTTCATTAGTTATTTTTCTTTATTATTTTTGAATTATTTGCCTTCTTCCTCTGAATCTTTCCAGCTTTCAAATGTCACTGATCCTATATAAAAACAAATGCTCTGTAAGGCTACAAATGTATTGTTATTGCTACATTTTATTACTCATCTTTCTATTTAGGCCCTCTCCTATTCTTACTCTGGTCTCTTATTCAAATCTATGCATGGTTGCTAGTGTAATATGAACCATAGCAACCACATTGCTGAACACTGTTGGATAAAAAATGAAATACCTCAAAAACCACAACAATAATAAAAAATTAAAACAAATTGCAAAATGGGTCAGAATATTATACTCTACATCTTATAAAAGTTAATTTAAAGTTTAAAAAGTGAGACTGGGAGTCAAAATAGACCCGTGTATTTGACATACACATATAGATAGTGGCAAATAAATTCGTCAGCCATGGATTCACGGGAAAAATTCACTGCAACAAGTCACGCATCAAAATTATTCGGACTCCCATAGACTTTAATGCATTTGGACAAAATTGTCACGTGTCAAAATTATTTTGACGCCCATTAACTTCAATGTGTTACGCAAGATTTTCAGCGAATCGAAACGGGACAGATTCGCCAATCACTACACAGAGACCCAAACAACCCCTACACCAGTCCAGGGTCCCCATGACAGCCCTCATCAATATGTACTGCAGAATTGTAACTATCAAATCAAGTGTAGGCGGCATTTTGACACCAAGTGCCAGAAATAACCGCATCCAGACTTCCAGATTGCATCAACACTCAAGTGCAATTGCCCTTGCAGTCAGAAATGACCCTTTATGTGCACTATTGATAAGAATGGAAGGAACCTATTGATTCTTCAGTAGGAATGTAATAAAACCCGGTTGTGTTTGGAATAATCTCCAGGAGTTTTAGTGAGAGCAAAACCTACTCTTATTCTAAGTGCTTTCAACTTTACCCACATCCTGGCCAATAAAAGAAAGAGTCTGATGTTCCCCAAATTTAGCAAATTATCTAACATGGTTAGGAATCTAGTTCTCCCTCCATATTAAACTCACCCCCTACAACTTTAAAACTCAATCCCTACTCTATACAATATAAGCACAATTTATGATTGAAATGTTCTGCAGTCGTGAGATAATGAAGCACAATTTTGATTGTTAGCTTTTCAGAGAATGGATCTCCTTCCTCCTGTTTCTTTCTGAAGTTTGTTCCCTGAAGGTCAATCTTATCTGTCTCTCTTTTCTCTCTGTATCTTTGTGGCTCTGTCTTACAATTGATGGATTAGCACAGTCCAAAAACACAAATGAAATATGTTCCATACGCAGACATAACTATATTAGGGATTAATAAAAGAGGCTACTGTTAATTGTCAGCACCCGCAGCATCCAAGGCTTTGGCACCTACAGTGCACTTATTATTTTCAGCATTGCAGATGTTTATCTTTAAGAATTCTGATGAGTGCTGATAAGTATTAGATCAGCGACTCGCAGTTCTAAACAGAAAATGGAACAAATTAGCCATTACATTCTCTCCTGAATTGTGCCAATTAAATTGTGCCACACACACACTGTTCTTGTTAAAACTAAATGCCCGCAATGCTCATTTGACTGCACGTCTTATGAATATTTACTCAAACCGGAAAGATGGAAATCTGACGGAGTGGAATGAGTTAATCTGTATGGGATGCCGTACTGATAAAACAAGTGCAAAGTATAAAAAAGCAGCTGATGGTTGACTATGGCAATTGCAGGTGAAAAGTGCATTATAGCAATTTCAACATTCTCTAGATTAAACCACATGCTGTAGCAATTATATATATATATTGCCTACACAAAATTACGAACACTGAAATGCAAACCCTCAAATGTTCTACTAGAGCTAGAATGCCTATACTGACATACACTTAAAGGGGCTCTAATCTCAAAAATAACAGTTTGCCAAATGAAACAAAATGTAATAATTCTGTTCAATTTTAAGTTAACTTTTAGTACGTTATAAAATGGCCAATTAAAGGAGAAGGAAAGCTACCTAAGCAGTTTATTGCCAATAGATAAGCCACAAAAGTGCAAGCTATAACACTATGGGGCACATTTACTTAGCTCGAGTGAATGAATAGAAGAAAAAATACTTCGAATTTCGAACTTTTTTTTTGGCTACTTCGACTATCGAATTGGCTACTTCGACCTTCGACTACGACTTCCAATCGAACGATTCGAACTAAAAATCTTTTGACTATTCGACCATTCGATAGTCGAAGTACTGTCTCTTTAAAAAAAACTTCGACCCTTTACTTTGCCAACTAAAACCTACCGAACATCAATGTTAGCCTATGGGGAAGGTCCCCATAGGCTTTCTAACAAATTTCTGATAGAAGGAAAATCGTTCGATTGAACGAATTGCAGTAAATCCTTCGACTTCGATATTCGAAGTCGAAGGATTTAACTTTGATAGTCGAATATCAAGGGTTAATTAAACCTCGATATTCAACCCTAAGTAAATGTGCCCCTATATTTATTCTGCAGAATGCTTTACCATACCTGAGTAAACAGCTCTAGAAGCTCTTTCTGTTTGTTTAGGGTAGCAGCTGCAGTATTAGCTTGGTGTGACATCACTTCCTGTCTGAGTCTCTTCCTGCACACTTATAGCTCTGGGCTCAGAATATCATTCTCTACATCATACTAAATAAAATGAGCAACCCCTTTAATTCTAAGAAACTTTCCAATGTACATTCAATAAAGGGGTGGTTCACCTTCAATCAGATAGTTCACCAGAAATAACGAATTTTTCCAATGACTTTCCATTTTCTACCTGTGAACGTTTTTCTAATATTGCAGCATAATGTGTAATTTTTCACCTTCTGAAGCAGCTTTGGGAGGGGGGTCGCTGACCCTGTAAACTGTTCTAAATTGATACATTTAGTTGATACATTTCTTATCTTTGTCCCTGCTGAGCAGAATCTCTGGGTTTCATTACAGGCAGCTGTTAGAATTGATACAATAGTTGTTAATATTCCAGAGATGCTGCTGAGAAATGGATCAACTAAATGTTGCAAAATTGTAACAGTTCAGAGTCTGCGCCTGAATTATTGAGCTGCCAGACTCAAACACCAGAGACACCAACATTCAACTTTAAGGGGCAGATTTATCAAGGGTCGAATTTCGAAGTGATACATTTTTGAATTGAAATACTTCAAATTCGAATAGAATTTGGACGATTCCCTAGTCGAAGTACACAAAAAATAGCTCAAATTCGGATTTTTTTCATTTGAAAATACACCTCGACCAGTGGCGTAACTAGATGTTGCGGGGCCCCACAGCAAATTAATTTTAGGGCCCCCAACATATCCAGTGTTTGTCCTGTTTTACCAATATATGCTCAAATTGCTCATCAATGAGAGCCTCATGGGGCCCCCTGTACCTCCTGGGCTCCCCTGCAGCCGCAGGGTCTGCTTCCTCTGTAGTTACGCCCCTGACCTCGACCTTTGATAAATCTGCCCTGAATTGTAATGGTTATTTGTGCTTACCACAAGGAAGTCCCTATTTACTGTAGAGATTTATATGATCTCTGTTTATAGGCTAAAAGCTGACTGTGGTTTTATTCCTCTTTTATTTCTTCCATGGTTTTGCCATTTTGCCCCTATTTTAATGGATTGTCTATAACCTTAACACTATCACAGTCACAACCACCCGGCTACACCTAACAGCACCAAGAACAATGGGACCCCTTGGTACTACCTGTTATCCAGAATGCTCAGGACCTGAGGTTTTCTGGATAATGGATCTTTCCGTAATTTGGAAAAACATGTAAACATTAAATAAACCCAATAGTATGGTTTTGCTTCCAATAAGGATTAATTATATCTTAGTTGGGATCAAGTAGAAGCTACTGTTTTATTATTACAGAGAAAAAAGGAATAATTTCTAAAAATTTAGATGAAGTGTATGGGAGATGGACTTGCTGTAATATCAAGCTTTCTGGAGAACAGGTTTCTGGATAATGGATCCCATAACGGTACAATAATCTGAAATATCAAAGAACAATCAATATGCCACGTTAAGCTACAGACCCCTTTTACGTCAATTGGGAATAATAACAACAAGGCAACAGCCCTTTGTTGAGAGTCCTTTAAACTCTCTCTCCCACATATTCTGTTAATGGTGGAACACAGGACACTGGTATAAATAAAAGGCTTTGTACTGTACAATGTGCACGGTCTTTCAAGGAGCCTCTACCTCCGTTCTTTGTTTGGTACCACAAAAGGCATCATATAAAACACAGATATTTCATGTATAGTGTAAAAAAAGAATTACAAAATGAATTCATTCTTCTAAAGCCTTTAATCTTTGCACCTGGTTAAACATCAATGTCTGTAAACAATGAATAAACAGATGATTTGGTGATGAGTCAAAGGACATTGAGTATGTAATACGAATAATAGGCTGTATTATTCATAGTGGAAAAAGAGATTTTCAAGGTAAAACTATCCATTGCCTGCTTGGCATGTGTTACAGAGCTTAAAGGAGAACGAAACCCAAAAAACGAATGTGGCTAAAAATGCCATATTTTATATACTGAATTTATTGCACCAGCCTAAATTTTCAGCTTGTCAATAGCAGCAATGATCCAGGACTTCAAACTTGTCACAGGGGGTCACCATCTTGGAAAGTGTCTGTGACACTCACATGCTCAGTGGGCTCTGAGCAGCTGTTGAGAAGCTAAGCTTAGGGGTCGTAACTAATTATCCAGCAGAAAATGAGGTTGGTCTGTAATAGAAGCTGATGCTACAGGGCTGATTATTGAATTCTAATGCTAATTGTACTGGTTTCTGTGCTGCCATGTAATAATTATCTGTATTAATTACTAATCAGTAGTGATGGACGAATATTTTCCGAAAAATTAGAGAAAAATGTGCGAAACCTCGAAAATTGACACCTGCGTCAATTTTGACGGCGGTGTTAAAGTCAATGGGTGTCTGAATAGTGTTGACGCACAGTGCTTTTGACTTTTCAGACGCGCGTCCAAATTTTTTTGACTCCGGCAAATTTTCATGGGAGATTGCGGAAATTCGGCGTGAATTCGTGCCAGGCGATTTATTCGCCCATCACTACTAATCAGTCTTATATTGTGACATTTCTGTATTATGTGTACTGTACATTGTGAGTGGGTCCTTAAGCTCAGTAAGTGACAGCAGCACAGAGCATGTGCAGTGAATCAGCAGAAAAGAAGATGGGGAGCTACTGGGGCATCTTTGGAGACACAGATCTTTACTAATAAAGGGCTGTGGTTGCCTTGGGCAGGTACAGAAACCCAAAACATAATGTTCAACATTTCTACCTAATTCTTTAGTTAAGCTTTGGGTCTCCTATAACCTATGTTGACTAGTGATGGGCAGATTTATTCAGCAGAATTTGCGTGTTTCAATCGCCGGCGAATAAATTCCCGAATTCGCTGTGTCAACGTTTTTTTTGACATGCCTGCGTCAATTTTGACGCCGGCGACGATTAACAGACGCTCATTGACTTTAATGAATTTCGGCAATTTCCTGCGAAAGTCGCAAAACTGTCGACGCCGGCGACAATTTTGACACCGGTGAAGATTAACAGACGCTCATTGACTTTAATGAATTTCGCAAATTTCCAGCGAAATTCGTAAAACTGGCGACGCCGGCAACAATTTTGACACCGGCGACGATTAATGGACACCCATTGACTGTAATGAAACTTTCCGTGAAACTGGCGAAAAATTTGTGGAATGGCAATTTTGCTGCCGGCGTCAAAATCGTTGTTTCGCAAATTTTTCTCCAGTTTCGTGAATTTCCCTGGAAATTTGCACAATTCATGGCGAAGCGAAACGGGACAAAGTCGCCCATCACTAATGGCAAAATTGCGCCGTCCGTTAATCGTCGCCTGTGTCAAAATTGTCGCCGCTGTCGCCAGTTTTGCGAATTTCGCAGGAAATTTGTGAAATTCATTAAAGTGAGCGAAAAAGAATTTCTACAAAGGATTTAAGGATCATTTTAGGGAGAAAATCTTTTTTTTTTGTTCCTTATAAATATTTATATTATGCGATTAGCAGATTAGCAGGAGTTAGCCCTCAAAGGCAAAATATTGATGCTTTTAAGCATGTTCTACAGTATGTATCTGAAATGATGTTATTTGTAGGTACTATCGATGTGCAGAGGATTATAGGGCTAGGCTAGGGATTATATTCTGTAGACCTAAGAGGTTTAATGTGTTTATTGTTCCACAACAGAATACATTTCACTGAGATTATTGCCGGCAGCCTGACATCATTACCTAGTGATCTTACCAGTAGTAACCTTTACATCACATACAGGAAAGTGACCTACATAGAAGGTTATGCTCTGCCAAAATCTTTTTCTCTTAATGATATTCCTTTTAAAAATAGCGGTAATCTAAATTCCAGTTTAATCTGAAAGGTTTGGGCTACATTTGGGGATTTGGAGGAAGTAGAACATTTTTTTATTTTTTTCCCCCTCTTGTTGAACCACTGCTGCCATGAAAAATAGATTTGGTTGTCTTATGGCAGGTATGACAGGTATGGGATCTGTTATCCAGAAACCCCTTATCCAGAATGCTCTGAATTGCAGAAATGCCGTCTCCCATAGACTCCATTTTATCCAAATAATCCAAATTTTCAAAAATGATTTCATTTTTCTCTGTAATGATAAAACAGTAGCTTGTACTTGATTGAAACTCATATATAATTAATCCGTATTGGAAGCAAAACCAGCCTATTGGGTTTATTTAGGGGCAGATTTATCAAGGGTCGAATTCAAAAAATAAGAATTTCAAGCTATTTTTGTATACTTCGACTAGGGAATAGTACAAATTCGATTCGGATTTGAAAAAAAAAATTAAAAATTTGAATATCGACATTTACTGTCTCTTTAGACCATTCGCCAACTAAAACCTGCCGAATTGCTGTTTTAGCCTATGAGAGACATCATAGAACCTACTTGGTGAACTTTGAAAAAATTAATGTTTTTTTTTTTTAAATAATTTCAATCGAATTTGATCGAATACAGCCAATTCACCCGCAAAAAGCAACTTTGATTTTTTTAAATACATTTCGGTTGTTTTTTTTTTATTCGAATGTCGAAGTTATGGGAGTTCAAATAAAAATGCCATTAATTCGAAATTCGAACCTTGATAAATCTGCCCTTTTATGTTTATATGTTTTTCTAATATAGTTAAGATCCAAAATTATGGAAAGATGCATTATCGGAGAAACCCTGGTCCCAAGGATTCTGGATAACAGGTCCCATACCTGTATATATGTTCCTTCCATATGATATTTCCTCCAGGTTTATCATTTTTCTCTTTATCCAGTGTGCATCAGTGCAGGTGTGTACATACCTCACCCAAGATATATGAATAACAGATCTTTGCGTAATTTGAATCTTCATACTTTACGTCTACTAGAAAATCATGTAAACATTAAATTAACCCAATAGGCTGTTTTTTCTTCCAATAAGGATTAATTATATCTTAGTTTGGATCCAGTACAAGCTGCTGTTTTATTATTACAGAGAAAAAGGAAATTATTTAAAAAATGTGGATTATTTGAATAAAATGAAGTAGATGGGAGACAACCTTCCCATAATTCAGAGCTCTCTAGATAACGGGTTTCCGAATATGGATACCAAGATACAATATATGCAAATATGGCCTTTATTAAATTTTCTAGGCACAGTCCCAAGAAGCAGCCAATCAAAACATGTTAAACTTAGTAGGACAACTCCGGTTTCTTTATGAAATTCCAGAGGCGCTGGCAAAAGATTCTGTCTCACTTACATCCCTTTATTTCTCCGGGGGATCTTTGAATGACAGTCGTGAATGCTGAAAACTGTCTCTTGGGGCAGACACTTGGATTCTTCACATGGTGAAGGTGAAAAAATATGTCCTATTTTTTTAATATGGATTTAAAGAAATCTTATTTCTCTATCCATGTCCAGTAAATACTGTATGCATAAAGGCTATGCTGTACTGATAGTTTCTATCTGTGTATTTGTGTTTAGTCATTTGTTTGAGAAAAGCCCTGATTGCTTTAATAAGAAAACTATAAACGGGAAATTACTCTGAACAATTTTGTAAAAAATACGAATATCCCGAAAAAGAATTGGTTTAAAACGGACCAATAGGAGTTTTTATTTTTTTTTTTACAGTTTTTGAATTATTTCCCTTCTTCTTCTGACTCTTTCCAGCTTTTAAATCTAAAAAAATAAATATGGCTACAATTGTTATGTTATTGTTACTTTTCATGACTCAATTCAGACCTTCTCCTATTTACAGTATAGTCCAGTCTCTCGTTCAAATCAATTGCATGGTTGCTAGGGTAATTTGGACCCTAGCAACCAGATTGCTGAAATTGCAAACTGGAGAGCTGCTGAATAAAAAGTAACTCAAAAACCACAAATACAAAATGAATAGTGATGGGCGAATAAAAGCGGCTGGCACGACTTTGCGCCGAATTTCCGCGTTTCGCCGCCGGTGAATAAATAAGAATCTTCCGCAATAATTTGGCAGCAAAATTTTGCTGCCATCAAAGTTTTTTGGGTGCACGTCTGAAAAGTCGCTCGCGAATTTGCGAGAAATTCAGCCATCACTACAAATGAAAAACAATTGCAATTTGACTCGTAGGGGCAGATTTATCAAGGGTCGAAATTTCGAAGTAATGGGAGTTTTTTTGAATTTCCATAACTTCGAAATTCAAATAAAAAGAGACCAACCGAAATTCAAAAAAAAAAATCGAAGTTTTTCTTTGCGGTTGAATAGGCTGTATTCAATCTTTTGAAACTTGGATTGGATTTGGATTCTTTTTTTAAAAAATATAATTGTTTTTTCCACCAATTGACTCCAAATAGGTTATAAGAGGTCCCCCATAGGTTAAAACAGCAATTCGGCAGGTTTTAGTTGGCGAATGGTCGCAGTCGAAGTTTTAAAGACATGATAAATTTTGATATTAGAATTTTCAATATTTTTTTTTTTCAAATTCGGATTGAATTTGGACTAATCCCTAGTCGAAGTGCACAAAAATAGCTCGGAATTCGATTTTTTTTTTTTTTTTTTTTACTTTGAATTTTCGATTTGACCCTTGATAAATCTGCCCCAAAATATCACTCTCTACATCATACTAAAAGTTAATTTAAAGGGAAAATGACCCTTAAAGACATGATAAATTTCCATATTCAAATTTTCAGTTTTTTTTTCAAATTTGTATCGAATTTGGACTATTCCCTAGTCGAAGTGCACAAAAATAGCTTGAAATTCTATTTTTTTTTTTTACTTCGAATTTTCAATTTGATCCTTGATAAATCTGCCCCACAATACCACTCTCTACATCGTACTAAAAGTTAATTTAAAGGGGAACGACCCCTTTTAGAAGCAGTTTATTTGCAGCACAAATTACCTACTGTATCTACGAAGGTAAATGAGTCCTTCTGTTTTCGCTGCACCCCTATTTATCCTCTAAAATATCCCTTCCCATGGAACTGGCTGAAGAACTGTACAGAGGAAGAAGCTATTGAAATTGATGACAAATCTCTGTGCTCCGTTTGGTTGTTAGTGTAAACTGCAGGGCTTCGGAGAACCTTTTGCTAAATGTAATTTCAGCTGCATACATCTGTTTCACCAGGAGACAGCCAATAACACTGATTACAATATTATGAAAGAGAAAATGATTAATATACCTGTCTCAATCAAAATTGGCTGATGGGAGCAATACAGTAAGCGGCAATGAGCTTGAGACTTTGTTTATTTCTTTGTTTCTCTAATGTCAATGTGCTCAGTATAAAGAAAGAGCTCAGCAAAATAATAAAGGAGCTGGAACTCTGCTGCTAATAATTTCTCCATTCCTCCTGCTGACTGATGCAGTTGTGCTCTATCAAGCATAACCCAGGGATGGATGTCAAAAAGTCTTGTCGAGGTTAGGGTTCCCTAGCTGGTACTAAAGAAATATGACAACACTGCCCAAGAAAGAAAGAAAAGAATATGCACTTTTTAAAGGTTCCCCTTTATTTATTGTTAGTATGTTGTAGAATTCCTAGCAATTTTTCAATTGGTCTTCATTATTTATTTTAAGTGATGGGCGAATTTCTCCCATTTCGCGTCGGGGAAAAATTGGCGAATTTCCCTCAAAATTCACGAAAACGGAAAAAAATCATGAAATTGGAAAGTTCACGAAGAAAATTGTGATATTGAAACGTTTTCACAAAAAAATCATGCATTTCGAATGTTTGCACGAAAAAATCGAGCAATTCAAACGTTTTCACGGAAAAATCGAACAATTCGAACGGTTTTACAAAAAAAAAATCGAGCATTACCCTGGCCTTGAGGGCAGAGCCACCTGCTTGGCTGTAAGAGCAGTTCTTTGTTTCTCTGTGCTGTGACGCATTGAATTGAGGCGAGCGTCAATTCACAAATTTGTAGCAAATTTTTCGCCGTTTTTGTCAAAACGGGAGAAAATCGCCCATCACAAATCATTATTAATCAATGTGAAGATCGGCACTAGATGAGTCATCTGCTCTATTGTTACACAGTCTGATGCTTGACAACAAGCTTTTAGCATTGTAAGCTGCTGACCTACATGTTCTCTAACGCAAAAATTATACATTTTCCCTTTCGGAAGCCTTTTTTTCTCAGAAAACTATTTTCTCTGCATATATCAACAGTGTAAGCGATAACTAGAATAATGTTTTTTTTTTTTTTTTCACTTTGAGATGCCAAAGAAGGATCAACACATGAGCTCCAGAGAATACAATACAACCCTTTTTCATTCATGGCATCGCTGCTACCAAAATCCATCATTTTCATTAGAGATGAATACATCTTTCACGGGTTGGTTTCCATGAAAGAAATGTATCTGCCGTAATAAATTTCTCTTTTCTATGGAAAAAAGCAAAATGGATGATCATAGCAGAGAAGGGCACTGGTTGAGCTAAAACACAGAGATGCTCAATCTAGAAAAAGACAGGCGTGAATTCATGGCGAATTTACGCTTTTCGCCATCAGTAAATAAATTTGCAAAACTGCCGCAAAAATTCTCCGGCATCAATAAATTTGGGAAGCGCATCGGAAAAACGAGTATTCTGTTATTTTAAATGTTTACAACCTTAAGGTTTTTATTAAAGTGATCTTTCTGTAAATTTGGAGCGCAAATTAGCGGGGAATTTGCACGTTTCGCTGCTGGCGAAAAAATTGGCGAAACTGATGAGAAAATTTGGCGGTGAAAAATCTATGTATTGAAAAATCCGCCGTGTTGAAAAAAATTTGAATAGTCGTGCGCATAAACATTGTCGCACGTCAAAATTATTTGAGCAAAATAGGCACGCGTATAACAATTGCATAAATTGACGCATTGCAAAGTAATTTTGATGCCCATTGACTTTTATGCGTTTCAAAAATTTCGCAATTTTTTGCGAAACGGGACAAATTCACCCATCACTAATTATAAAAACAAACAATTGCTTTGTGATCAGCTTGGATTTATTCTGAGTTACTCAGTATTAGTATCAAGATTGCAAGGTCATTTATGAACGCAGTACTGTGTGCAAAGTGCAATTTTCAGATGCAAATCACCATGTTATTACCCACAATGCAATATATTTTCCCAGAATTGTACTTGCAGAAGCAATTGTGCTTGATGTGTCAAGATGAATGCAATTGCACGTGGGCATTTACAGATCATAAGTCAGTTACTGTTTTCAGTAGGGATTTGTGTGATTTCTTCTGCTCGGTAGGGATGGGTGAATTTTTTCGACTTGTTTTGCCGCAAAAATGACGCCCATAGACTTGTATGGCGGCGCGCGTCAGAACAACAATTTTTTGATGCCTATAGATTTAATGGGCGTCAGCGACATTTCGCCAGCGGCAAATTTTTGCAGAAATGAAACGGGTCAAATTCGCCCACCCATACTGCTCGGTGGTAAAGGGGAACTAGAGCTTAACAAATAAGTAGGGTAGAAATGTTGCACATTAATTTTTGGGTTTCTGTATCAGCCCAAGATGACAGTAGTGCTGATCTATGCCTCCGAATGTCACCAGGAGCTCTCCATCTTCTTTTCTGCTAATTTACAGCACAAGCCCTGGGTCACAGTACAAGGCTGATTAGTAATTAATACAATTTCTCGTTACATGGCAGCTCTGCATTTAGCATCAGAATATTATTAATATATTAATAATATATCAGCCCTTTAGCATCAGCTTCTAAGACAGATGAACCTTATTATCTTCTTGATTATTTATGATCAGCTGCCAGAACACACTGAGCATGTGCAGTGTCACTGACACTCCTAACAAAAATCCAAGATGGTGAGCTTCTGTAACAACACTGAAGGCATGGGTAATAACTGTTATAGAACCTTCAGGCTGGTGCAGTTATTTCTGTAGATAAAATATAAACCATAGTGTTTAGTTCTCCTTGAATATGTTATTAGCATGGGATTCTTTTAGGGCAAATCTGCTGCACCAACAAAACCCTTTTCAGAAAACCTAGAATTATCTCAATGGGTGTTGGTAATCACTAGTGATTGGCGAATTTATTCGCCAGGTGCGAATTCGCTGAGTATTTCCGTGTTTCACGGTCAACAATTCTGACACCGGCTTCAATTTAGAAGACGTCGACAATAAAACGGACTCCCATTGATTTTAATAAGCAACAAAAGTCGCTGCAAATTGTCGCGTTTCACAATTTTTTCACCCGTTTTGCGAATTTCGTGCGTGTTTCGCTCACATGCTCAGAAGGGGCAAGAATTGGAGGTCCAGAGGGGACCCTGGGGACTGCCAGGAGGGCCCTTGATTTTGCAGTCCTGGTGGGCCCCCAAGGCTCCGGTCCGACCCTGAAAGTAAAAATAATACATTTGTAGCTTCACAGAACATGTGAAAGTTGTAAAGGTTCAGAAGAATAATTAAAAAACTACTGTATAAAAAAAAGAAAATGAAGACCAATTGAAAAGTTGCTTAATAAAAGTAAACGTAACGTTGAACCACCCCTTTAACACAACTATAGGCAAGTGCAACGTGTGTTTGTATTCAAGTCCCTGAAATGGATTGCACCTGATCTGTCATACAAACTCTTTCCCTCAAGCTCCCAATTAAAAACAGTAGTGTCAGACACCCAAGGTTAGATTTGCATATAAATAAAATAAAAAAAAAATTGTTTACTACAGTAAAATTAAGCTAATTAATTGGGGGGCTACTTCAGTGTCCAATACAAATCCGTGTTAATCAATGTGCCTGTAAAGTAATGTAACTTACTGCTGAGCCACGCGTTTCATTCCTTGCGAGCACTGAAACAGCTAAATATCACGGAGAACATGAAATAGAATAGCGAATGCTACAGTTCAGCTCAGGGAAGTAAAAATCCTGCAGCCAAAACTCACCGGGGAACACTGGGGGTTGTATTGCCATAATAGTGTGTGTGGGACGCAGGTTGAACATTCTAATTTCGTTTGTTGCTGCTAAGTCAGGCTTTAATGTGCTCACTGAGTGTGAATGAAAGGCAGGAATGAATAAAGCTCTAATAGCAATAACAATAGGCATCTGAAATCTGCAGCCTAATAACATTCCTAAGGGGGAAATAAATCTTTCTTAAATCCCCTCATCTTGAACCTTTAGCTCTTGAAAGTTGGCACCTCAAAACTAATTAAAAAAAGAATATTGTTCCATGAGATTTATGCCCGTCGGCACATTTTTTTTAAACATAATGGAAAGACTCTCTTAAAGGACCAGTAACGTCAATTTTTTTTTAAAATTTGTTTGTATAGAACAAGAAAAAAAAAAAAACACCAAGACATGTATAACTTTAATATCGCCAAGTCTTTATTAAAAAATAACTTACCGAAACTCAATTTCAACTCCCTGCCTTCTATAGGAGATAGCCGGGGAGGAGAAATCGAGCGCCGCACGATGGATCGTCGCCCTGTCGGCTTTTCTGAAGAGGAGCACAAGCGGAGTTTCAGTAAGTTCATTTTTAATAAAGACTTTGCAATTATATATATATATATATATATATATATATATACTTATATATATTAGGGATGCACCAAATCCGGGATTCGGGATTCTGCCTTTTTCAGCAGGATTCGGATTCGGCCGAATTCTTCTGCCCAGCTGAACCAAATCCGAATCCTAATTTGCATGTGCAAATTAGGGGTGGGGAGGGAAATTGTGTGACTTTTTGTCAGAAAACAAGGTAATAAAAAATGTTTTCCCCTTCCCACCCCTAATTTGCATATGCAAATTAGGAATCGGTTCGGTATTCGGATGAGTCTTTCGTATAGGATTCAGGGGTTCAGCCGAATCCAAAAAAGTGGATTCAGTGCATCCCCTAATATATATATATTAAATATGTTCGCTGGAAGAGCAGGGGAGAAGTGATGGGCGAATGTGTCCCGTTTCGCTTTGCGACAATTTTAACGCTCACCCATTGACTTTAAGGCAATTGAACAAAATAGGCGTAAACATGGAACAATAAGATTTAGGCAAGGAAGAGCCTGAGAGGCAGAACAACTGCTCAAGTGAATTTATTTGTGTTTCACACTACATGTTTCGAGCCTCCTGGCCCTTTGTCAAGTGTAATACACAGAATGCTCAATGAAACTTTTAAAGCATACAAACAGGAAATGACCTCAATGTGATCTTCATTACCAATTATCACCCTCCCCCTAAAGGTGAATATTAAATCGAATAGCAATGTCCATAAAGTCCATGTAAATAGTCCATTGTGCAAAAGGTGTAGTCCAATTAAGAACCCTGTGAAAAAGTGCTGGAAGTAAAAATTATTAAAACCAGTTAAAAACATTATATAAGTAAGATTTACATGGTACTGTTACCAAACTATTAACCTACCACTTACTCATAATCAATTTTCCTTGCACAAATAGCTCTCTAAAATCTTCAATAAATATTTCAAATTTTTCAAATTTTACAAATTTTAGCGGAAAAATAACCCATACTTTACCATTAGAAGTACTCAAATATTTCTGAATGGGCAAAATTTCAAGGCCTGCGAAAGGGGATAAACAGCCATTAATATTATAGAAAGCATTTAACACTCCAATTTTCATTTAGACCCTTAGGTATAACCGTATCTAGTTTTTTAATCCAATACATTTCTCTTTGTTGGATTCTTTGGAGTAAGTTTCCACCCCTAGATGGCGCTCTAATCACTTCCAGTACCAGCCATTTTAATTGTGATACATTGTGTTTCTTTTCAGTGAAGTGTCTAGACACCGAAGTATCAGTATAAGTATCTTTCTTATAATTACGAATGTTGCCCCGATGTTCCTTTATTCTAGCTTTTACAGCCCTCGTGGTTTGTCCAACATAGACCATGCCACATGGACATTTCAAAAGATATATTACATTGCGTGACTCACAAGTAGCATAGCTATTGATTTGTAGTGGGGTACCTCTGGTAGGATGATTAATTTTATCCCCTTTTATAATTGATGGACAACAAATGCAATTTAGGCACGGGAATGTGCCTTTTTTTGGTTTACCAAGGAATCTCTGTGTATCCTTTTTGATGGGTTCAATTTCAGCTGGACATAAGGTGTCTCTAATGCTTTTCCCTTTCTTATAGCTGAACGTTACTGACTCTGGGAGTATTTTACTATAGATTTTGTCTTGTAAGACTATTGGCCAGTATCTACGGATGATTTGTTCTATGCCTCTACTTTGTGCACCGTATGTCGAGACCAACGGGGTTAATGTTGTTTTTCCTTTCTTTTTATAGGTGAGCAAACTCTCCCTGTCTATTTGTAACACTTCTTGAGCATGTTTTTTGATGGATTTTTGACTATAACCTCTATTGGCAAATCTGTTTTTTAAGTTATCAGCTGCTTCTATATACTGGCTGCTGCCTGATGAGATCCTCCGGGCTCTCAGAAACTGCCCTTTAGGTATAGCTTTGATGACATTTGGGGCATGATAGCTAGTAGCATGAAGGATATTATTCCTATCAGTTTGTTTACGGTATAAACTGGTATGGATTTGCCTTCCTATGATTTTAAGTTGGACATCTAAAAAGTTTAGTGTGTCTAGTCCAACTTCTGTTGTGAATTTAATGGTCTTATGGGCCTCATTTGCATTTGATATCATTTCTTCAAACAACTGTAATGGGCCTTTCCATAACACCAGGATATCATCTACATAGCGGAAATATCCCTGTATGTATGACTTAAATTTACTTTCTAGGAACAATTTTTTCTCCAGGTTGTAAACAAACAAGTTGGCGAGGGACGGTGCGACCGCAGCACCCATCGAGGTCCCCTGGCGTTGCCAATAGTGGTCATTCCCAAACCTGAAATAGTTTTTATGTAGAACCATAGCCAAACAATCTACGATAAAGTAAATTAAGTGATGTGAGAGATTAGTATCCAGGAGCACTTCTTCCACTATACTAATACCTTCTTCCTGTGGAATGGATGTATACAGACTTTGTATGTCTATGCTACATAGTATGGTATCTGGTTCGATATTAATTCCATTCAATTTGCATAGTAAGTCTGTGGTGTCTTTTAAACAAGTAGGTATTTCACTTACAAGCGGTTGTAAATACTTATCCACAAACTTCGACAATGGTTCTAAAACCGATCCTATTCCCGACACTATTGGTCTACACGGAGGGTTAACCAGTGCTTTGTGGATTTTGGGAAGAAGGTATAGTACAGGCGTCCGTGGATACTCAGTTGTGAGAAACTCTCTTACATTTGGAGTGATAACCCCATTTTCAAATGCATCTGTGACAAATTTATCAATTTCGTTTTTAATAGTCATGGTTGGGTCAAAATCAATTAAGGCATAGTGGTCTGGCACTGATAGTTGCCGCAATGCTTCTGTCATATAATCCATTCTATTCATTACCACCGTAGCACCCCCTTTATCCGCTTTACGGATTACAATAGATTTATTATTTTTAAGTGAGGTGAGGGCCTTCCTTTCGGTGAATGATAAATTACTATGCCCCATGTTACTTGTATTTATATCCCATAGTTTCCTGACTTGATAAGACACAATAGTTTCAAACGCTCTAAGTGAGTCATTAGTAGATTCAGGTACAAAATTACTTTTTTTCTTAAAGCTGGTCATTATAACATCAGTAGTGATATCTGTAGTGCTTAACTTAATATCAGACATATTAGCAAAGTAATGTTTAAGTTTTAGACCCCTAATGAATTTTTGAAAGTCAATCTCCCACTCTATGGGATCCAGAGTATATGTAGGTACAAAGTTTAAGCCTTTATTTAACAGAGAGAGTTCAGCCTTAGTCAGGTTAACCGTAGAGATATTCACAACTAGGTTATTTACCTGATCTGCTTGCGATTCCTTTTCGGATAACTCTCTCTGTCTGGGGCCTTCTTTGCGCCGTGTTTGTCTTTCCGATGTTCCTCCTGTGTTGGGGAGCGCTGTTCTAAAAAAGGAGCCGAGCCTGAGGACGAAGGTAGGTCTTCCCCGCTAGAGGTGGAATATGCTGAGGCGCCTTGTAGTTGTGTCGGAAATCCTTTCCTGCCCCCTCTCTGGGTGTATGATGCGCTTTGCGATGCACCTCTGCGTTGGTTTCTGAAGGGAGCTGGCAGTCCGGTCCTCTGCTGGTGTTCGGAGCGCTGCCACTTCCGCTCCTCTCTCCACGTGTACACCTTTCCTTCCTGATAGTCCTTGGCGTCTCTGTTGAACTTTGCGCGCTTCCTGTCAGTTATGGAGGAACGGAGTCTCTCCAGGATATCTTTATGGTCGCTGAGGATTTTGTTGCACTGCTCAGCGCCTCTTTCCTCTGTCAGTTTCGCAGTAGAAGCAGTTATGGCTGTTCTGATTTCATGCAGTTTCACGGTAAGCCTTTCTACAGTAAGTACCATCAGGTCTATGCTGCATTTATTGCATATTTCTAGCCAGCGCTGTTGTAAAAGCTGGTCTTCTGCGCACAAATTAGGCTTAATGTCGAGGCGCAGACCCCTCGGTATTCGTTTAGTCTTGATATATTCCGCTAATGTGCTCACATGTAGACTTGTATGTATTTCTTTCTTTTGTAGATTTAGTAATTCTTTTGCCACATCGCTCTGTGGGATTGATTCAATTGGTATAAGTTGCTCAGTTTCCAAACTAGACAGGATTCGATTAATATCTTCATCACTGTAGGCAAAAGTATTTGCGCCTTTGTTGGATAATTCTGAGTAATCTCTTTCTGTCATTTCTTTAACGCTGGGGTAATGGTAACAGTCTGGTGGAAAATATAATCAAATCAGTCTGGTGACTGTTACCTGTAACCCTTCTGCATACAAATCGTCGGCTTCAATCCTTGTTAAGTACCTCCACCTGGGTACACTTCAAACATGGAACAATAAGATTTAGGCAAGGAAGAGCCTGAGAGGCAGAACAACTGCTCAAGTGAATTTATTTGTGTTTCACACTACATGTTTCGAGCCTCCTGGCCCTTTGTCAAGTGTAATACACAGAATGCTCAATGAAACTTTTAAAGCATACAAACAGGAAATGACCTCAATGTGATCTTCATTACCAATTATCACCCTCCCCCTAAAGGTGAATATTAAATCGAATAGCAATGTCCATAAAGTCCATGTAAATAGTCCATTGTGCAAAAGGTGTAGTCCAATTAAGAACCCTGTAAAATAGGCGTAAACATTCGTGTTTCTCTGGAATTCGTGAAATGTCGGAGAATATACGAATTTGACGCCGTCAATTCGCGGGCGTCAAAATTGACGCAGCCGACAATTTATCTTGCGCCTATTTTGTTCAATTACATTAAAGTTAATGGGCAAGCCTTAAATTGTCGCCGCAGTCAAAATTGTCAATCTTTTGATGCGGCGAATTTTCACTGCAGTTTTGCAAATTTATTTTGCGGAAACTTGCAGTGAATTCACGCATGGGGAATATTATCGCCCATTACGAAGACACACACACAGAATGCAGGTACCTCATTGGAGCTCTCCTTAAAGGGACACTAAACCCAACCATAAAACTCCCGGCGCCACTTAATTCTCTACAGACTGAATTACACAAGGAAAACAATGGGAATTCTACTAACCAAAAACTCTATCGGTACATTCACCAATGCGAATCCTAACTACTAGTGCAATGTCCGTTATCTTGCTGTTACAGGTACTTTACTTGTTATCCAGAATGCTCGGGACCTGGGGTTTTCTGGATAAGGGATCTTTCCGTAATTTGGATCTCCAAACCTTGAGTCTACTAAAAGATCATTTAATTAAACCCAATAGAATTGTTTTGCATCCATTAAGGATTCATCTTAGTTGGGATCAAGTACAAGGTGATGTTTTATTTAGGGACACCCTGAATCCAGTATTTTAAATTCAGCCGAACCCTCTAATCCTTCGCACAAGATTCGGCCGAATACTGAACCAAATCCATATGCAAATTAGGGGTGGGAAGGGGAAAATTTTTCCACTCTTTGGTTTGTGACAAAAAGTCATGTTTTTTTTCTCCTTGCCCCTAATTTGCATATGCAAATGAAAATTAGGATTTGTATTCGGTTTGGCTGGGTAGAGGGATCCCAAACCGAATCCTGGCTTTGGTGCATCCCTGGTTTTTTTACAGGTATGGTTCCTGTTACCTAGAATGTGCGGGAATTGGGGTTTTAAGGATAACGGATCTTTCCATAATTTGGATCTTCATTAGGGATGCACCGAATCCAGGATTCAGTTTGGGATTCGGTCAGGATTTGGCCTTTTTCAGCAGGATTCGGATTCGGTCAAATCCTTTTGCTCGGCCAAACCGAATCCAAATCCTAATTTGCATATGCAAATTAAGGGTGGCAGGAAAATCACGTGACTTTTTGTCACAAAACAAGGATGTAAAAAATGTTTTCCCCTTCCCAACCCTAATTTGCATATGCAAATTCGGATTTGGTTTGGTATTCGGCCGCAACTTTCGTGAAGAATTTAGGGGTTCGGTCTATGGGAGAAAGCTTGTACGTAATTTGGAGCTTAATGGATAACAGGTTTCTGGATAACGGATCCTATACCTGTATTACAGATAAAAAGGAAATCATTTTTAAACATTTTAATTATTTTATTAAAAAGGATTCTATGGGAGATCGGCTTCCTGTAATTCGGAGCATTCTGGATAATGGGTTTCTGGATAACGGATCCCATACCTGTATCCGACAATGGCTTCATTATATTACATTGTAATAAAGGACAAACATTTTCAGTTCTGGGAAAACTGTGCTCAAAGCTTCCAACTATAGTTCAGAAACAGTTGGGGAAAGCAATAAGCAATGATGAAGTTTATGTCCCCTTTAATAATATAATCATTGGAGCGTGAGGTATACAAGTAACAAGGGGAAGGGTTGCTGGCAGCATTTGGCCGCATTGTCACCTTCACTGCTGCACAATATTGTTGGTTTGGCATTGTTTCAGCAATTGTATACGGCACACAGAGTGTTATATTGCTTCTGCTAATATCTTGTTTGATTACAGTGATAAACTACAAGCCAATGTCCCACAGCACTCCATCCCATAATATACAGCTGCTGGTGTAAAGCAGTGATCTATTATTCTGCTGTAAGTAATTGTGGAACCTGGGGCAAAATATTGATATCAGGTAGCAATCTTGAATCTATTGCCCAGCTTACAGCACCCCCTGACAGTCAAAAGAGGCACAGGTATGGGACCTGTTATCCAGAATGCTCAGACCTGGGGTTTTCTGGATAACAGATTATTCAATAATTTAGATCTTCATACATTAAGGGGGGTAGTTACTAAAACTCAAATTTTCCCCATTTTTTATTAAAATACAGTTGGCCTAATTCCCATACACGAATTTAACTCATTTATCAAAAATCAGCTTGAAAAAAGTCAGTGTGGGAAAAGTCTTTTTAGAATGTGATGCTCGAAGCGGACGACTTTTTTGAGCTGTCGTGAGAAAACGTGGGCTTTTTTGGATTATCAAACGAAAACCAGTGAGATAAAGGTATCAAGAAACATCTTAAAACTGTAAAAGGGATATCTGCCATTGACTTCTACATAACCCTGACATGTTTATTTCAGGATTTTTAACAGCTTCAAGGTATAATAAATCAACATTTTAGTTTTTTTTCCCTCTAAAAATTAGTTATCCCCTAAAAAACTCCACCAGAAAATAATGTAAACCATGAATTATTATTATTATTATTATTATTATTAACATGTATTTTTAGAGCGTCAACATATTGTGCAGCGCTGAACCCAATAGGCTGGTTTTGCTTCCAATAAGGATTAATTATATCTTAGTTTGGATCAGGTAGAATGTACTGTTTTATTATTACTGAGAAACAGAATCATTGTTAAAAATTTGGATTATTTGGATAAAATGGAGTCTATGAGTGATGACTTTCCATAATTCTGAGCATTCTGGATCATGGGTTTCCAGATAACGGATCCGATACCTGTACTTTTATTAGAGCTGAAGGGCTACACGTTGGGCAACACTGATATAAAGTGCATCCATACTGCCATGCATACTGCCCTCATGTAAAAAGCTTTGTGGGGTCTAATATGCCCTCACACTTGACTTTTTTTTATTTCGGAGGGATAATAAAATTCTATGCAAGCAGATTCCCCCATGAGCCCCCTGACTTGGATGGATTCTGTTCTCAAGATAGCCTTAGTCACTAGTACCCTGGCCTTGAGGGCAGAGCCACCTGCTTGGCTGTAAGAGCAGTTTTTTGTTTTTCTGTGGTATGGAGCGATATCTCTCTGCTCTCCCACTGGTAAATCCCTCTTTGGCCCTTAGTTGCTGACCCACCTCGATGTGTTCCAAGAAATCTGGGATCAACAAGGCCCAATACAGCGTTCAACCTTAAAGGGACAACCCCTTTAATAAAGTCATGGAACAAGGACCCCATGAACAAGGCTTTAGTCAGTTACAGGTTATATATTGTAATAACACTTTTATAGTATTGAATTCAGTGTATGCAGATTCCCTGGGAGCCACCCTGACGTGTATGGATTCTGTTCTCAAGCTAGCCTTAGTCACTAGTACCTTGGCCTCGAGGGCTGAGCTACCTGCTTGGCTGTAAGAGCAGTTATTTGTTTTTTTTGTGCTGTGTAGCAATTTCTCTATGCTCTCCCACCTTTTTAAAGTCTATAAAAACACAGATAATACATATATTATTATTATTATTATGCCACTCTTTGGCTTCTGCTGTCTTTATTCCCCCTGAAGTAGACTCATTATGCTTCATTAAGGGACAGAAGCTTAATTAACAGAACAGATATTGTTGTAACATTATACATACATATATACATATTTTAACAGAAGGCAAGGAATTTGATACCACATTTGTCAGGCATAGCTATAAAAGTAGTCATCTTTAATGCCATTAGAGATTTTATGCATTTATGTAATTTCAGAGCACTGACCACTTTTTCCCTGGATTTCATAATTAGATAGTAAAAAGATAATTTGCGTGAAATCAAGGATAATCTGCATCTAATCAAGTATTCAGTTTTCCATAGTGCTAGAGTCAAGTAGAGTCACATAATTGTGCTGAATTATTGCTGCACCAGTTTAAATGGCTGACACATGTACTTGTTATAGAACATTTTCCTGCCCCAAACTGGTACAAATAACTTAAAAGAAAGTGATGAGATTTAAAGGGACATTAACCTAACTGTAAAGATGTCTCACTGCGCCCCCTAGTACAGATGCAAAATATTCAGGATTCGGTTAGCATATGCAAATTAGGGGTGGGAAGGAAAATCACGTGACTTTTCATCACAAAACAAGGAAGTAAAAAAATTTGTTCCCGCTTTTCCCATCCCCATCCCTAATTAACATATGCAAATTAGAATTCAGATTTGGTCCGGTATTTGGCCGAATCTTTCACTAAGGATTCAGTGATTCTGTCGAATCCCAAATAGTGGATTCGGTACCTACCCCCTAGTTTTCGGTTGACATTGATGAAAGACTTACACATGAAAAACTATTCACCAACGATAATTCTACTAAAACCTTAGTGATACAAGACAATTGACCAATAGTGATGGGCGGATCTGTGCTGTTTCGCTTAGCCCACAGAGTAGCGAATCTAACGCAAAATTCGTGAAATGCTGATAAATTTGCGAAAAACTCATTGAAGTCAATGGGCGTCAAAATAATTTTGACGAGCGACAATTTTGACGCAAATGACAAGTTTTATATGCCCTATATGTCCAAAGGCATTAAAGCCAAAGGGCTTCTGAATATTTTTGACATGCGACAATTTTTTGTATGCGACTATTCTGACGCACATCAATTTTGTTTTGTTGCGGCAGATTTTTGTTGCAGTTTCGTGAATTTATTTGCTGGCGGCAATACTCGGAAATTCGCCCAAATTTGTGCCTTCTGAATTTATTTGGCCATCATTATTGACCAAAGAGAATGCTGATTGAGCACTATGGTAGTCATCTTACTGTACAGAAATTATTTTGTAATTTTGGCTTCATTATATTACTCTGGAATCCTGTGGACATGGGGATAAAGGGCAAACGTGTTCAGTGCTAAGAAAAACTGTTTATAGGGTCAGTCCACACGAGCAGATTCAGGGAGATTAGTCGCCCCAGCAATAAATTGCCTCTTCTTAGGGGCGACAATCTCCCCGAACTGCCTTCCCCCTGCCCCCTACCAGCTAAAATGAAAATCGCCTGCAGCAATGCACATGCAGCGCTTTGTTTTCCGAAGTTGCCTCACGGGGAAACTTTGGGCGACTTCGCAAAACAAAGCGCCGCATGTCCATTGCTGCAGTCTATTTTCATTTTAGCCGGTGGAGGGCAGGGGGAAGGCAGTTCGGGGAGATTGTCACCTTGAAGAGGCGATTTGTCACTGGGGCGACTAATCTCCCCTAATCTGCTCGAGTGGACTGACCCTAAAACTTCTCCAGTTGCAGCAACAAAGATCATGGAGCCAGATTGACACAGATCAGCTGGGGTTCTCAATGGAGGATTATATTGTATTTTAAAGCAGCCACTGGTTGTAGATATGGTAAAAGATTTTCTGAGCAATGTTACTTTAAGAACACATCCCTAATGTTTTTGTACTACAGCTCCCAGCATGCATTAACCTTCATAATATGATTCATTATTATGGGATTTGTAGTCCCACAACAACTGAGTTTAGTGCAGAGACACAAGTTTAGAATCGGGGAGATTTAGTTGCCCGTCGATAAATCGGTTCTTCTTTGGGGCGACTAAACTCCGTGAACTGCCTCCCGCCGGCTACAATCGAAATCACCGGCGGGATGGCACTCGTAGCGATTTGTTTTCCGCAATTGTCCGAAGTTTCCTCGTGAGGCAACTTCAGGCGACTTCGGAAAACGAAGCGCACCGATTGCCATCCAACCGGCGATTTACATTCTAGCCAATGGGAAGGCAGTTTGGGGAGATTAGTTGCCCTGCTGAACAGGAGATTTGTCGCTGGGCAACTAATCTCCCCGAATCTGAACGTGTGTCTCTGCCCTAAGCAGTGCATTACAGTAAGGATTAGTGTCCCTTTAAGACAGTAAATGGAATTTAGAAGGGATACATCTCTCCAGTGTAAAAGCTAGAGAGCAGTTTAAAGTTGCAGCAAGTAGAACCTAAATGGTACTGTAACTTACAAAGCAGACTATATAAAAGCATGGAGCAACCTTCCAGCAAATATGTTGGGGATCAATATAGTAGAGGAATTTAAGGACACAGGGGAGAGATATTCAAAGCAACAGCAATGGTTTAACTGTTTGCCTGCCGTAGAATATACATTCTATGTTATTGGCTGTCAAGGACCTGACTGATGGTGCTGTAGAATTTGCATTTCCATTCCTGGTTACTCTTTCAACTTTGTTACACTGCGTGCTTAGGCTGGTGGCACGCATGAAGATTCGGGGGAGATTAGTCGCCCATCGACTAATCTCCCCAACGCCTTCCCGCCGACAAGAATTCGAATCGACGTCGGGACGGCATACGCAGCAATTCATTTTCCGAAGTTGCCTCACGAGGAAACTTTGGAAATCCAAAGCGATTCGTATGCCATCCTACCGGCGCTTCGTATTCTTGCCATCAGGAAGGCATTTGGGGAGATTAGTCGACGAAGAAGAGAAGATTTGTCGCTGGGCGTCTAATCTCCTCGGAATCTTCACGTGTGCCACTGTCAGAACCCAAGATCAAAGGTCTCTGGCAGGGACAGAGTTAAAAGAATTTACAAAGCAAATGTGGGATAAGATGCATGGAGCAGCCTTGGGGATCAATACAATAGATACAGCGGGGGGGGGGATATTTGAATCAATTTTATGGGTTTAACTCTTTCCCTGCCATAGGATAGAAATATTCGTATTCACATTTCCAGGTGAACCTTTGACCTGCGAGATGCACCTCGTTTTTCACCGGCAACAAGCGGCGCGGCAAAGATGAAAAAGGGGTTAACAACTCCGGCACCAATGTGCTATTTATTTAACCCTTAGATCACCGGTTTTATTTCTCTAGCGGTTACAGTCCGTGTCAAAGAAAATAAAATAGTAACGACGGCATTCCGCACCGCAACTTAAGGGTTAACACTTCCATCGGAAGTCCGACGCGGAGCCAAGTTGAAGCCGTAAGTTTGAGAGCGCGATTCTGTTGCAGCATCCGTTGCAGTGAAGTTTGACTGTATAATTGGGTAATTGCAGGTGGAAGCGAAAGCAGCTCCTTCGCTAAGGACACAAGCCCCCCCCGGGCACACGGACTGCTGCATAATGACTCCAGCCCCCCCAACACACACACAAGGGCAGGCATAAAAGAACACAAATCCTACTGACCTTTATGCTGTCTAAAGCACTGAATAGACCCCGAGTGGTGAACCATCTTCTCTCCCTGATGTTCTGCAGCGACCAATAGAAATGAATGAAACCAAATTTAAAAAAATAATAATAAATGTTTGGAAAATGGGTACGATGAAGATCCTGGGCTGCCGCTACTTATAGAATCCAGAGAGCTCTGGAATACGACACCTGCTTTAGCAAAGCACTTAGCCTCAAAGACTCTACTCCCATATGTTGTCATAGAAACCATGGAGGGAGGTCCAGCGTCAGACTCCCCTTAGTGGCTGCTTGAAGGATAATTGTCGGCAATGCTGCTTTATTGTGTTTTTATCCCCCCTTTCTCCGCATGCTGCAGAACAGAATCCCGACGCTGATGCTGTTTCGGCTTTACACCAGCAGATACACGCGGCAGACAGCCTGATCCAATCCGCTCGCAACTTTCTTAAGTTTAAATGAAATGCTGCCTAACACCCACAGCACGGCACCCTATCTGTACCGATACCAAATAACAGCGGGATCATGTTCTTAACTCTTTCACAACCATGGCAGATTCAATAAATGGACGCAGCACAAAGAAAAGTCTTGACACAAAAGGGCTGTATTTATCAAAATCCGAATTTTTCTGAGTATTTATAAATAAAAAAAAAAGTCTGAGCAAACTAGAATTCACGATTAGACCTTATTTATTATTAAAGAAGCACGATGTAATCAGATCTGGGACAAACTTGATAAAATCGAGTGAAAACCCGAATCGTACGTTTTTTCTGAGTTTTTTTCAGAATCAGGCGTTTTGTTGAAAAGCCTGAATCTCAGATTTTCTGTCGGATTTTTGGGCTAATTCCAGAGCAGACCACAGAAACTTCCAAAAAGTATAGGGACCAGGGGTGTTTCGGTAAATGCGTTTCGGCAATGCCGCCGCCTGTGACGCTTACCTTTATAGCCGATTGGGGGTCTAGTGCAGGCCGCGTTGATAACGCAGAGAGCGAAAATCTCTGCACTACAAAAGCCGAATTTTCGGTTTAAAAAACGGAAATTCGGCTCTTTAAGTTACCAGGAGTGGCTTGTTGCCGCCCCTGAGAACGCCTGCGCAGGTGCCGCCTGAGGCAAGGTGCTCACCTTGCCTCTTGGCTGAAACGCCCCTGATAGGGACTAGTGATGGACGAATAAATTCACCATACGTGAATTTGTGGCGAATTTCCGTGTATCGTCGCCGGAGAATAAATTCACAAAACTGCAGCGAAAATTCGCCAGCGTCAAAAATATTTGGACACGCATCGGAAAAGTCGTCATAAATGGACGCACAAAGAAAAGTCTTGACATAAAGGGCCTTATTTATCAAAATCAAAAAGTATATATATATAAAAAAAAAAAAAAGTCTGACCAAACTAGAATCCCTGATTAGACACAATTTAATCGGATCTGGGACAAACTCGATTAAATCATGCGAAAACCCGAATCGTACGTTTTTTCAGAGTTTTTTTCCAAATCAGTCGTTTTGCTGAAAAGCCTGAATCTCAGATTCTTGCCTGAAATAGTCAGATTTTTGGGCTAATTCCAGAGCAGACCACAGAAACTTCCAAAAAGGATAGGGACTAGTGATGGGTGAATAAATTTGCCAGGCGTGAATTCGTGGTGAATTTCCGTGTTTCGCAGCCGGAGAAAGAATTCACGAAACTGCTGTCGAAAATTCACAGCGTCAAAAATTTTTTGGATGGGTGACAGAAAAGTCATTCGTGTCAAAACCCTCACATTATTCGGATGCCAAAATTTACGCAGTCGTCAAAATTCACGTTTCTCAAATTTTTGGCCAAAACGGGACAAATTCGTCCATCACTAATAGGGACCTCTCCCTCTTTAATACTGGAGAGTAGCGATGGGCGAATCTGCCCCATTTCGTTTTGCCGAATAATGGTGGAAAATGTGGAATAATGGTGTAACGGTGGAAAAAATGTACTTATAAACAACCTCAGCAGGTCTGAGAAGCCGGATTTTCGGTTCTAGCTTTTTCTGTCCTCGGGGTATAATAAATCTTGAAAAATGTGAGTTTTTTTCCCCACAAAAAAATGGATTTTTTGTAAAAAAAACCTTACATTTTTCATGTTTTTGGACTTTAATAAATAACTCCCAAAATGTTTGTATATTATTGTAACTGTGCTAATTCTGTGGCACACAAAGCACCATGGCTACAAATAGTGGCAAATACCTGCCCTTAATGGTGTTGCCTTACGTTGTATAACCATATACTGTACCCTTGGGGGGGGTTCTCATATAATTTCAGGTAGCCGATTAAAAACCACTTATTTCCTAATTGACCTAAATTTGAAAATCTCTGCTATTGAAGGCTAAACATTAGCATTCTATCATGCCTACTATCTTAATTGTTAAGTCCCATGGCCAGCACTGGTCTGGGGTTTGGGCTCACTGGGGATGCCACTTCAGAGGCCCCCATATCCCTTCAGTAGTGATGGGCAAATTTATCCCGTTTCGCTACGCCAAAAAAATAGCGAAACGCGAATTTTGATGCCCGCGTTAATTTAGATGCCCGCGTCAATTCTGATGCTCGCGTTAATTTTGAAAGTCAATGGGCATCTGAATAATGATAATATGCGCCGGTTTTGACGCGAGTGACTTTTCCGACGCTTGTCCAAAATCTTTTGACGCCGGTGAATTTTTGATAGCAAATTTTTGCTGCGGTTTCGTGAATTTATTCGCCACTGGCGAAACGCGGAAATTCGCAGCGAATTTGCAAATGACAAATTTATTCACACATCACTATCCTTCAGATAAAGGGATGGCGAGGGGTGCACTTTCCTCCTTTATGAACTTGCCCTCCTGCTAAGTGGCGGGGAAATGTTGTACTTAAATGAGTTATCTCCCACACTCTGATGCTGCTCTCCTTTTATCCTCAGGGTGATGGCAGCAATATTGCACAGCTCAGAGTACGAGGACAGATATGCAAATATATTCTTTTGTTTTTTTATGCAGTTTTGGAGGAGGGGGTGGGGGAATTTGGATATTGTTATTGTGCTGGGGTGGTATAAAGGGCATATGGACGAAAACAAGACCTTATGAATTGGTCGCTTGGTGGAGGGTTTTGGAATGTTGTCTATGGACAGAGGGATGGACCCTGCAGGCAGAACAGAAGAGTGTATGTGTGGGTTTGTGGCATTTTGATTTGCTGATATTATGTGTGAGTGTTTTATTTTATAATACAAATGCCCATATCCCTTCAGGGCCACCATAGTTGCAGATTTAGCAACTCACCAATGTTGCCCGCCCCCCCCCCATCCCATGGGTACCTTATACTTAAGCACTGTGGCCGTTGTTGGGGGAGAGTTTTGGAGGCAACATCAGATTTCCATGGAGAATGTGTCTGGGTTGACTGGGGGTCACCAGGTTTTTTTCCCAGTGTCATGTCAGCCCAGTCTTACGCTGCCCGTGGCACATGGGACCAAAAAGTGCAGTTTCCGTGCAACCTACCATTTACCTCAATTGTAATCTCTTTCTTACACTAGGGATCACAAACCTATTTTGTCCAAAAACTGCACTCACATATTTTATGGATAAAATCCATCTTTCACTGCCAAGTGTTTTCCATGCAAGGGGTCGATAGATAAGACATAAGAACAGTTACAGTGGAGAATTATGGGAATTGGCATTTGGAAAGCAAAGGCTTAAGGGTTACATAGAAGGGCACAGTTACTTACCTATGATTCCAGGGGCATTTTGTTACCCTATGCCAGGGGCCGGGGAGGGGTCAGGGTTGGGGTTGGAGGGGCCGGGAAGGGTCTGCGTTACATTTGGTCGTGTCAGTATCCAATTTGGCGCGCCACTTTAATTGTTCGGCTGCCCAGTTCAGGACTGTCCAAAGCCCGGCAGTTGGGGACCCTTGCCCTATGCCACCCTGAGTAGACCAATTTTATGGCATCACCGCAGGAGGAAGCTCATACCTAATGCAGAAAGTGCAATTGTGCTCTATGTACTAGAAGAGCCACAATTCCGATTTAAAAAACTGAATTTTGTCACAAAAAGTGGCTTTTTGTCGCATCTCTCCCACCTGCTCATGAAGAAGGTTGGAGGTAAAGGGATTCGAAATAAATTGCAGTTTAATGGGTGGTGGGGCTCATCTACTGGGTAGCCAATAAGAGGGAGTAAGGTAATGGTGCAGGTGGGGTTCATAGAACTGGGGCTAGGCTTGGAAGCAAAGTCAGGAGATAAAGGCTTAAGGGCTCATTTACAACTGCAAGTGAAGTGGTCAACTTGTGCTTTTCCCCACAGTCACTGGGGCTCATTTATCGACATTGGGCAAAATTGCCCGTGGGCAGTTACCCATGGCAACCAATCAAATTGTTGCATTCATTGTTCTAACTGCAGTTGCCTTAAAAAAGTCAAGCACTTACTATGGCTTACTGCCCACGGGCAAATTTGCCTAGTGTTGATAAATGAGCCCCAGTGAGTTGCACATCAAACCACTTTGGTTAAAGTGAGCTCTTTGCGCTTCTGTATAGTTGCTCGCCGTTCTACTCCCTACCTTCTGTTCCCAATTGGGTGCTGCTGCACCTATGGCCACAGGAAATCCCTGGAGCTGCCACCAACTCCTGACCAGGTTGTAGCTCCAGGGCTCTCACAGTGCACAGCGATGCAAACATCATTTATACGTTGAACACCAGAAAAAAATGCCTGTGGGGAATGAGCCAGGAACTGGGGAATGACAGGGCTAGGAAATAGGGAACCCGGAGGAGGGCATTAGGAATTATGGGTCTTTTAGTGTGCTGGGTTGCCTGTAAGGAAAGGTGGAGAAACGAGAGGTTAAAAGAGAATGGTTGCGAAGGGGTGTTCTCTTTTACCTTGAACAGCTCCCGTCTGCCCTCCCAGAGTAAGGGGGGTAGCAGAGTATGGGGATGTTATTAGTGTATAGTTGTAGCTGGAGGGGGCTCCACTGAGGGGAAGTCATTAATAGTGGTATGAAGTGTAGAGCACAACAGAGGTTTGGCTTGGGACCAAAAGTATGGAAGAGACAATCTAAAAGGGACAACAGACGGGCCCCTTACTCTTGGTTACATAGTTAAATCGGGTTGAAAAAAGACAAACTCCATCAAGTTCAACCCCTCCAAATGAAAACCAAGCATCCATACACACACCCCTCCCTACTTTTAATTAAAATTCTATATACCCATACCTATACTAACTATAGAGCTTAGTATCACAATAGTCTTTGATATTATGTCTGTCCAAGAAATCATCCAAGCCATTCTTAAATGCATTAACTGAATCAGCCATCACAACATCACCCGGCAGTGCATTCCACAACCTCACTGTCCTGACTGTGAAGAACCCCCCTACGTTGCTTCAAATGAAAGTTCTTTTCTTCTAGTCTAAAGGGGTGGCCTCTGGTACGGTGATCCACTTTATGGGTAAAAAGGCCCCCTGCTATTTGTCTATAATGTCCTCTAATGTACTTGTAAAGTGTAATCATGTCCCCTCGCCTTTTTTCCAGAGAAAACAACCCCAACCTTGACAGTCTACCCTCATAATTTAAGTCTTCCATCCCTCTAACCAATTTAGTTGCATTTAGTCTCTGCACTCTCTCCAGCTCATTTATATCCCTCTTAAGGACTGGAGTCCAAAACTGCACTGCATACTCCAGATGAGGCCTCACCAGGGACCTATAAAGAGGCAGAATTATGTTTTCATCCCTTGAGTTAATGCCCTTTTTTATGCAAGAAAGAACTTTATTTTCTTTAGTAGCCACAGAATGACACTGCCCAGAATTAGACAATTTGTAATCTACAAAAACCCCTAGATCCTAGAACCCCTAGGTTATTATTTTTTGCAGCTTTTGGCACTTATTGGATGTTACAAGAAAGGTAATAGTTAAATATTATATAAATGTAACTGTTTACATTGCCATCCAGTTAACGGATGTTAATATATGTTTTTTATTTCTGTAAATTTGTTAATAAACAGGAATATTTAATGGTAGAGAGATAGAGAGAAGAAGCAGACTATCTCTGCAATTATGCAAATATACTAACTGAGACATTAGGAGCACATTCACAGTGGCATTTTAATTCCTTAGCTTTAATATCACATTTAAAATCATTAGATATACGGCACACTTTATAGGAAAGGAATATGCTTGTTGCCCAGGATTTTTTTTGTTGTGTTGCAAAAGAATCATTTAAATGTCAGGTGATAAAATTATAATGATAATAAAAGTTGCAGGGTGGATAGCAACTGTGATTCTAACTTTATAGAAAAACAATAAAAAGGCAGATTTATTTGCACTGCATTAGAGCTGGATATTAATCATCATATTAATGGGGGCAGGATACAAAAAACTGACAATTTTTTGCATCTTGCTTCTATCAGTTGGGGGGGAGGGGCAGACTACCAGGTGTGCTTCCTCTACATAGGTATGGGACCTGTTATCCAGAATGCTCGGGACTTGGGGTTTTCTGGATAATGGATATTTCCATAATTTGGATCTTTATAACTTAAGACTACTAGAAAATCATCTCAACATTAAATAAACCCAATAGGCGGGTTTTGCTTTCAATAAGGATCAATTATATCTTAGTTGGGATAAAGTACAAGCTACTGTATTATTATTACAGAGAAAAAGGAAATCATTTTTAAATTTGGATGATTCGGATAAAATGGAGTCTATTTCCGTAATTTGGCGCTTTCTGGATAACGGGTTTCCGGATCCCATACCTGTATAAGGAAAAATGGAGTTTCACTGGGTACTGGACATTAGAATCCCATTATAAGGTGTGGTTCAATTTTAAGCTAACTTTTAATAGGTTATAGAATGGTCCATTCTAAGCAACTTTTCAATTGGTCCTCATAAATTAATTTTTTTTATAGCTTATTTTTTAATTATTTGTCTTTTTCGTCTAACTTTTTCCAGTTTTCAAATGGGGGTCAGGGGGGGCGGACTACCAGGTCTGCTTCCTCTATACAGGTATGGGACCTGTTATCCAGACTGCTCGGGACCTGGGGTTTTCCAGATAACGGATATTTCCGTAATCTTAACCTTAAGACTATTAGGAAATCATGTAAACATTAAATAAACCCTCCATCCGTCTCTTTCTCTTCTTCCGTTCACCCCTTGTTTAAGCAAAATCAATAAAAAGTTTACTATTAAAAAAAGCATTAAATAAACCCAATAGGCTGGTTTTGCTTCCAATAAGGATTAATTATATCTTAGTTGGGATCAAGTACAAGGTATTGTTTTATTATAACAGAGAAAAGTGAAATAATTTTTGGATTATTTGGATAAAATGGAGTCTATGGTACTTGGCCTTTCTGTAATTTGGAGCTTTCTGGATAATGGGTTTCCAGATAACAGATCCCATAACTGTAGTATAGAAATCTCCCCTCCCCAACTCCCTCCTACCTGAGAACGTGGCGAGGAGCTGGGCACATGAGCAGGCAAGAGGGCAGGCGGTGGGGGAGTGGGTTTGTGTAGGGTTAGTTCCAAAGATTTTTTCATGGAGCCATGAAGTTACGGTCAGGGCCATAAAGTTTTGCTTCTGCTCTGCTTCACCTACTGGTACAGGGCAATTGTGTGAGATCCAACACCCACCTGCAATGAGTTTAGGGGAAAAAAATGCTGCATTGTGAGAAAAAAAAATTATGCAGATTGTGCTCCAAATTGCACTTTGCTTGCTGCACTGGCGAATGTAAATGGGCCCCATAATCTCAGTGTTGACTGGTTTGCCCAGGAGGTAATGGTAATTAAATGTTACTTTATGGTAAGTTATTTTAATGTTGTTAGATACAGCCTTGAGTAGCTAATGGTTAAACATAGTGATGGGCGAATTTCTCCCGTTTTGCAGAAAATTTGCGAATTTCCCTCGAAATTCTCAAAATGTAGAAAATGAAACTCGAAAATGTACACTGTGGATCCATTTTGACACCGGCATTAAAGTCAATGTTCGTCGAAATAGTGTTATCGATTTTGACGCAAGCGACTTTTCAGAGGTGTGTCCAAAATTTTTTGGACATGGAAATTCGCGCCAGGCAAATTTATTCGCCTATCACACATATTCTTAACATGGTATTCGGAAATGTATAAAGTTAATGGTCATGTTAATTACAGTATGTTGTTGCAACTTAAAAGTTTGAAGGAGCATTGTGTTGATGAATTAAGGTGCAGATTGTCCATCCTAGTTGGTTGCTTCTGCATATATTTGGGGGTGTAGAATATGGGGATGGATCATTGTGATCTACTCTGCTAGCTGAAAAACACTGGCACTGTATACACCCCCTAATTTATGGTAATAAGATTTAAATGTGTGTTTATTTTCCAGTTGTAGCCTTAGCACCCATTGGCTTAGGCTGGCGTGTGAATTATTGGGGGGAACAGTTGCCTAGGGCCCTCAGTGGCACTCTGCATAGTAGAAGCGTTTGCTAATACACCGTACAGAGAGATACATGTATGGGATCTGTTATAAGGCAAACCTGTTATCCAGAAAGCTCCGATTACGGCAAGGCCATCTCCCATAGACTCCATTTTATCCAAATAATCCAAATTTTTAAAAATGATTTCCTTTTTCTCTGTAATAATGAAACATTATAAAAACAGTAGCTTGCACTTGATCCAAACTAAGATATAATTAATCCTTATTGGAAGCAAAACCAGCCTATTGGGTTTATTTAATGTTTACCGTATATACTCGAGTATAAGCCGAGTTTTTCAGCATCCAAAATGTGCTGAAAAAGTCTACCTCGGCTTATACTCGGGTCAGCGGGCAGTAGCTGAGATTGCAGTCACTTTTAATCATTCCTATACCAACAGTTCACTTGGGGAGAGACTGCAATATCCCACAATGCCCTCTGTTGGTTTTATGAAAGAATAACAGTGCGCCCTCTGTTGGTTATATCAAAGAATAACAGTGACTGCAATATCACACAGCGCCATCTGTTGGTTGTATCAAAGAATAACAGTGACTGCAATATCACACAGCGCCATCTGTTGGTTATATCAAAGAATAACAGTAACTGCAATATCACACAGCGCCATCTGTTGGTTGTATCAAAGAATAACAGTGACTGCAATATCACACAGCGCCATCTGTTGGTTATATCAAAGAATAACAGTAACTGCAATATCACACAGCACCATCTGTTGGTTGAATAAAGGATTAACAGTGATGGCAATATCACACAGCGCCATCTGTTGGTTATACGAAAGATCAGTGATGGTTTTATGACACACAGCACTCTCTGCACAATTCTCTGTCACCATCAACTTTGCAAAGAAGTCCGGTCAATCGCTGGGGGAGTCTCTTTGGCGGAAGGTGCGCTGCTGGGAGACAGGGCTGTAGTTGTGTCTAGGCTTATACTAGAGTCAATAAGTTTTCCCAGTTTTCGTAGGTAAAATTAGGTACCTCGGCTTATACTCGGATCGGCTTATACTCGAGTATATACGGTATATGATTTTCTAAATCATATAAACGCAAAGATCCTATCCTCGATTCGTACAATTTTCGGACCGTATGTGGAGAGTCCCAACATTTTTCGTCCGGCAGAGATCGGTTGTTTGGTTGATCGGACAGGTTTGATTTTGTTTTGACTGTCCCGCCGGAGCCCATTGCGCTCTCATCGTAATCTGATCATTCGGCCATAGGGCCGAACGTTCAGATTACCCCCGATATAGCCATGCCCGTTAGTGGCATATCGGTGGGCTCGTTTGGCAAGCGGTTTCCAAGAACTAAGCACAATTCTGACAGAATATTTAAGGGTAACAGATAAATTAAAAAAAAAAACAGATTATTTTTGTAATTATGCAAATATATTAACAGAGACATTAAGAGCGCATTCACGGTGGCATTTTAATTCCTTATCTTTTAGATCACAATAAAAATCCTTAGATATAAAGCACATTTTATAGGAATTTAATCTGCTTGTTGCAGAGGATCTTTGTGTGTGTGTGTGTTGCAAAAGAATAAATGAAATATGAGGTGATAAAATCGACAATAAAGATTGCATGGTAGATAGGAATTGTGATTCTAAGTTTATAGAAAAACAATAAAAAGGCAGATGTATTGATACTGTAACAGAGCTGGATACTAAACATCACATACAAAAATAGGACTGGATACAAAAAAGAATGCAATGGAAAAAAATATGTCCTTAAAATGAACAGTAACAGTAACACCAAAAAATTAAAAAGTGTTTTAAAGGAATGACAATATAATGCAGTGTTGCCCTGCACTGGTAAAACTGGTGAGTTCGCTTCAGAAACACAACTATAGTTTAGATAACAGATAAGTACTACTATAGTTTATATAAACAAGCTGCTGTGTAGCCATGGGGGCAGCCATTCAAGCACAGGATACACAGTAGATAACAGATAAGTACTACTATAGTTTATATAAACAAGCTGCTGTGTAGCCATGGGGGCAGCCATTCAAGCACAGGATACACAGTAGATAACAGATAAGTACTACTATAGTTTATATAAAAAACAGCTGTGTAGTGATGGGCGAATGTGCGACATTTCGCTTTGCCGGAAAATTTGCGAATTTCGCGCAAAATTTGCGAAACAGCGAAAAATTCGCGAAACGGCGTCGGCGTCTCGTTTTTGACGCCAGCACCCGTTTTTGACGCCAGCAAATTTCGCGAATGTATTCGCTGGCGGCGAATCGCGCAAATTTGCCTCACATGTGCGCCTGGCAAATAACTTCGCCCATCACTACTGCTGTGTAGCCATGGGGGCAGCCATTCAAGCAGAGGATACACAGTAGATAACCGATAAGTACTACTATAGTTTATATAAACAAGCTGCTGTGTAGCCATGGGGGCAGCCATTCAAGCACAGGATACACAGTAGGTAACAGATAAGTACTACTATAGTTTATATAAATGAGCTGCTGTGTAGCCATGGGGGCAGCCATTCAAGCACAGGACACACAGTAGATAATAGATAAGTACTACTATAGTTTATATAAAGAAGCTGCTGTGTAGCTATGGGGGCAGCCATTCAAGCACAGGACACACAGTAGATAAGAGATACATTCTGAATAATTCTATTGTGTACTAAAGAGCTTATCTGTTATCTGCTGTGTATCCTGTGGCTTTGTGTTCTGAAGCAAACACATCCGTTTTACTAGTGCAGCACCAACAGTACATTATATTTTTAGTAGGGATGCACCGAATCCAGGATTCCGGCAGATTCGGGCAAATCCTTCTGCCAGGCTGAACCGAATCTGAATCCTAATTTGCATAGGGAAATTGCGTGACCTTTTTTTCACAAAACAAGGAAGTAAAATATGTTTTGCCCTTCCCACCCCTAATTTGCATATGCATATGCAAATTAGGATTCGGTTCGGTATTCAGCTGAATCTTTCCCGAATGATTCGGGGTTCAGCGAATTCCAAAATAGTGGATTTCAGCATTTCGCCACTGGCGAATAAATTCGCAAATTTGCTGAGAAAGCTTTGACGCCGGCGCCCATTTTTAACACCGGCAATTGTTGCCGGCGTCAAAATCGGTGTTTCGCTAATTTTTTGCCCGTTTTACGAATTTCACGGGAAATTTGCGAAATTCGTGGCAAAACAAAACGGGACAAATTCGCCCATCACTATATATTTTCATTACTTTAAAAGATTTTCATTGTTTTCGCTGTGACTTTACCTTTAAAGTGCATCACGTAGGTTCTCTCATTGAGCATTGTATGCAATCGAAAAGTTACAAGAAATAGAGAAGTATCAAGAATTTCTGAATATAGGGTATTCTGCATGGAGGAATCTGCTGTGCCATGAGATACACTGGCGTCTACTTAGTGCCAGAAGTTGACATTGATTAATATATCTGCCTTGTGTTGCTGCGGGATTTGCATTTGGTACTAACAGACAGCAGAAGAGGTAGTGTTTAGGATATAAAGGATGATGCTGTAGCTGTACTGTCAGAGACATGTATGGAAGCATTTATTATATATAGTGATTTATATGTACAGTGAATATTATGAGGACAGTAATCGTGTGTGTCCACAGAAGATTTTCATAAAGCAAAAACAACCTGTTTTTATAGACTATGCCTGTATACAACAATTATTGTTAATTATTGGTAAAGCCCATTAAGTCGCTCAAAACTTACATAATTACATGACATGGGGAGCTGTTTAAGTAGCGAGTATAAATCACGACAAACTGCTGCAAAAAATGTGTTTTGTGAACACGCTCCCAAATACAACACCGATTTTCCAAAATGTACCCCCAGACTGACAGCACAAGTATTACAAAAACAAATTGCTCATTAATCAGATAAGCCAGAATAATCACTAAATAAAATAGATAACAAGCATGTTAAACCCAGATGTGCTGGTATAATAACTATGGAAAATGGACAACCTGCATATTAACCTGAGAAGTGCCAGTAGAATTGCTACAGAAAATGGATCATCTGCATATTAACCCTAGATATGCCAGTATAATTACTACAGGGAAGGATAATCAGCAAATGAACCCCAGATGTGCCAGTATAATTACTACAGGAAATGGATAATCAGCAAATGAACCCCAGATGAGCCAGTATAATTATTTCAGGAAATGGATAATCGGTATATTAACCACAGTATAATCACTAAAATAAAATAAATAACGGGCATTTTAACCCTAGATGCGCCAGTATAATTACTACAGAAAAATGGATAATCTGAATATTAGCCCCATATATGTTAGTATAATTACTAAAGTAAATGGATAAACCGCATAATAATCCCAGACCTACCCAAATAATTACTATAGGAAATGGATAATAAGCATATTAACCCCAGACGTGCCAGTATAATTACTTCAGGAAATGAATAATCAACATATTAACCACAGATGTGCCAGTATAATTACTGTAGAAATGACCAATGAGCACTCCTTTAACCCCAGACAAGCCAGTAAGATCACTAAAAAATGGCCAATGAGCATTCCATTAATACCAGACATGCCAGTGAGATGAATGCAGAAATAGATACAGACACTTGTACAGATAGAAAACAAGCAACAAAGTTATTCTTTCCTGCCTTTCCCACGCTCCTTAGATTACTCTTCCCACATCCCTCTGCCTGGCTTCTGTAAAAAATCCAAGATGGTTGTGCTTTCCACTGTGGAACACACAGCCATCTTCGAGGAGCAAGGTACAAAGAAGGATTACATGGGACATTTAAAGGAGAATTAAACCCTAAAAATTATATAATGACCTTATTTTATAAATTTTAGAGCGAACATGTGTATACCACATGGGGATTAGGACCAGCTTGCAATTGTTTTACAGATTGGTAGTGTGAATCCCTATGTCTGTGTAGGATCAGAAGTTAGAACTTCTACTAGAGTAGAAGAAGCAAATAACTTAGGGGACAGTAGCTGATATTGCACTGAGCAGGAAGTAGAAGATGGGGTTGAGTGCTTAAAAAATGGACCCCCTCCTCCTTCCTGCTTGGCTTGCAAACAACCCCAAAAATATACTTCCCCTGCTAATCTCTACTAGCTTCAATTCTTGACCTCTCGTCCAATTTGCTCTCCCCCCATTTCCACCTCCCGTTATACCCACACATCTCTCCTATTTGACCTATGAATAATTCATTTAAATATGGGCGTTTTGTTTTCTGGTCTTGCCTTTTTCTCAGGTGTCTCATTGTATGTTCATTGGTCGGAACCTCCTAACATTCCCATCGGAGGAACTGGAAGCCCAGTTTTCGCAATCCTCACCTGCTTTCAACCACCCTGATACTACCCTGTCAGCTCTACCCAACCCAACTACTGTATACACACCCTACAACAATTGGGAAGGCGTGGGACTGAAAGGGGTGGGGTCAAAATGTAAATGAGTGGAGCTATGATGTAAAAGGGTAGAACTATGATATAAAGGGGGTAGGCTGTGGCATGGGACTGCAGAGATTTGAGAAGGCCAGGTTACAGAGGTGTAGGGAGAATATTGGGGGAGTAGGGAAAGTAGCGTGATTGGGGAATGGTGATTGGGCTAATTAGAGGCAGACTGGGGCAGAATGAGTAGAGATTAGTGATGGGTGAATAAATTCGGCAGGCACCAATTCACGGCAAATTTCTGTGTTTCGGCGCTGGCAAAAAAATTCACGAAACCACCGCGAAAATTTTGGAACGTTTGAAAAGTCACTTACGTCAAAACCGTTGCGCATCTACTTTATTTGCACGTCCATTGACTTTAATGCCAGCGTCAAAATTGACACGAGCGGCAGAATTGACGCGAGCATCAAAATTCGTGTTTCGCAAATTTTTCCCTGAAGCGGAGACAAATTTGCCCATTATTACTAGGGATTAAATATTTACTGACGGGTGGCAACTCTAGTTTTGTTGCAGAATATACATGTACCTGTTATCTAGAATGCTCAAGACCTGGGGGAATGTTCATAATATGGATCTCCATACATTGTCTACCAAAAATTATTTAAACATTAGTAAAACCCAACAGAATTGTTCTGCCTCTAATACAGATTAATTATATCTTAGTTGGGATCAAGTGCAAGGAACTGTTTTATTATTACAGAGAAAGAGGTAATTATTTTTTATAAAAGTTAATTATTTGATTTAAATGGAGTCTATGGGAGATGGCCTTCCTGCAATTCAGAGCTTTCTGGGTTACAGGTTTCTGGATGACAGATCTTGCACTAGTATAAATAGCTGGATAGATAGGCAAGTTAATCAAGCTTAGGTCTTCAGAGTGGCTTAAAAATATAACACACTTGCAGGATTAATTGCTTGTGAGACAAACTGAAGGCTTAGTGAAACACATCAATGGTCAGTCTGACTGAGCTCTATTTTAAGTGCAGCTTTTTACATTAGCTATTCTTGTTTCTGACCGTCTTTTTAGTTTGAATAAATAAACCTAAAAGGGGATAATTACACACTTTGTACCAGTATAATCCGAACGAGTAAATTTAGCCTGAAGTGCTTTGCAGTTTTAAAATTTAATTTGTTTTAGCTTAATATTTCTCTGAATTGAGTAGCCCTATGAGGTGCTTAAAATGAAATACAAATACATGTTTACATAAATATGAATGCAAAAAAAAATTGGGGTAGAAATTCAGTGGAAGAATACGGTAGAGAACAGGAGTAGAGTTTTTTATGGAATCCAAGGTTCACCTTTGACATGACTTTAAGTATGATATAGACAGGGATTTTCTGAGACAATTTGCAATGGGTTTTCATTTTTTATTATTTGTGGTTTTCGAGTTATTTATCTTTTTATTCAGTAACTCTCCAATTTGCAATTCCAGCAATCTGGTTGCTAGGGTCCAAATTGCCCTAGCAACCAAGCATTAATTAAATAAGAGACTGGAATATGTATAGGGGAGGCCTGAATAGAAAAGTGAGTAATAAAAAGCAATAACAATACATTTGTTGCATGTGTTGCATTTGTTTTTAGAGGAGTTCATTGACCCTTATTTGAAAACAGGAAAGAGTCAGAAGAAAAAGACAAATAATTAAAAAAACTATATAAAAAAAAAAAATGATGAGGACCAACTGAAAAGTTGCTTAGAATGGACCATTCTATAACATATTAAAAGTTAGGGGTGAACCACCCCTTATAATGGAATTCGAATGTCTAGTACCCATTGCAGCTCCATTCTTTCTTATACAAGTATAGAATCTGTTATCCGGAAACCCATTATCCAGAATGCTCCAAATTAAGGAAAGGTCATCTCCCCTAGACTCCATTTTATCCAAATAATCCAAATTTTTAAAAATTATTTCTGTAATAATAAAACAGTAACTTGTACTTGATACCAACTAAAATATAATTAATCCTTATTGGAAGCAAAACCAGCCTATTGGGTTTATTTAATGTTTACATGATTTTCTAGTAGACTTAAGGTATGAAGATCTAAATTACAGAAAGATCTATCATCTGGAAAATCCAAGGTCCGTCACATTCTGGATAACAGGTCCCATACCTGTACTAACAGTATGCGTGTTTTATTAATGAAGCAGCCAGGGGGCAGCAAGAGAATAAAGGGAAAGTGTGCTACCCTAGGCCCAGGACATTGCGGTGTTGGCACAAAATCATGTCTGCACTGTGTCTGTGCCCATTTCCTGGGATGGACTTCATTATTTCTACCTGCAAATGCACAGCAGAAAATTACCATTTTCACTGGTTGTTTCAATGTTAACAATATGTACAGTATAAGGTATTTCTTAGATGCAGTGAGCTCCTGTCATTTTAGTGCTTTGCTTGCAAGTTATTTATCTGACCTGCTGAAGGTCATGAGCAGTTAACACATAACCAAAGGCGGCCATTATTGCAAGTGCAGTGACTTAACCACTAAATCAATGCCCATTGCCATATTTAGATCTTAACAAGCACATGCCAGTGACAGGCTTCTTCAGTTCACCAATGATAGTTGCACTATAGTTTCCTATAATTTTGCAACCACCTTAAAAATACATACGATACAATACAACCCTCTTGGACATTTTTTGATACCGCTATGGGCCCTGCAATCAGAATTCAGAATGCAGAACTGTTTTGTAAAACTTCAATAAAAATTATAATTTGAAAATTAAAAAAAATTTAGAATTCTCCTAAACTCTGTGTTTGATTGGTAGTGGTAACTGACCAGGTACAATGTATCTCCTATGTGTAGTATAGTTATGGGACCTGCTATCCAGAATGCTTGGGACCTGAGGTATTCCGAATAAGGGATCTTTCCGTAAATTTGATATTCATACTTTAAGGGCCTTATTTATTAAAATCCATTTTTCTGATAATCTTATTAAAAAAAGGCAGAGCAAACTAGGCCTTATTTATTTTCAAAAAATGCACGATTTAATCGGATTGGTAAAAACTCAATAAAATCAATCGAAAATCCGAATCGTATGATTTTTTTCAGATTTTTTTCACGAATTGCTCATTTTTTGGGGGCTTTTTCCCAAAAAGCCAGATTTTTTTTCTGATTTTTGAATTTTTAGAATTTTCCAAAATGGTGGGATTTTCAGGCTAATTCCAGCGCAGACCACAGAAACTTCCAAATAGGATAGGTACATCTCCCATTGAAATATATACAACCTCGGCAGGTCTGAGATGCCGGATTTTCAGATTCAAATTGTTACCATCTCTGGGCTATAATAAATCTCAAAAAGATTCTAGTTTTTTTCCCACTAAAAAATCTGATTTTATAGTAAAAAATATTTTTTTGACATTCAGACCTTAATAAATAAGTCTACCATGGAATCATTTAAACTTCAATTAAAGCCAATAGGATTGTTTTGCTTCCATTAAGGATTAATTATATCTTAGTTGGTATCAAGTACAAGTACTGTTTCATTACTACAGAAAAAAAAGAAAATATGTTTTCAATATTTGAATTGTTTGATTAAAATGGAGTCTATGAGCAATGATCTTACTGTAATTCAGAGCTTTCTTAATAACGGGTTTCCAGATAAATGATCCCATACCTGTATATGAGCCTCCATGTATCTCTCTCACGCACTGATATAAAATGATCTTGACACAGTTTTGAGCAGAGTATAAATAAAATCATGAGAGAAACTCCTTCCCCTGACAATGAACGTGTATATGATGATTTATGGTAATGTACTGAGAAGGAAAAAAAACATGTTTTTTTTTTGTTTAAGGGATCATTCTGTAATTGGGCTTTCTGTACATTAAGTCTGCTCAGTGCTAAAAATCATTTAAATATTAAATAAACCCAATAGGATTGTTTTGCCTCCAATAAGAATTAATTATATCTGTGTTAGTTAGTTTATTAGAGAGAATAAGGAATCTTTTTTATTTTTTATCTTGAATAAATAATTATTTGACTAAAAAAGGGTCTACAGAAGATGGCCATCCTGTAATTCTGAGCTTTCTGGCTAATAAGTTTCCAGTTAATGGATCCCATACCTGTATCAAAGATCTTGTGAGACAGAAAACCCAATAGCTGTGGAATGAGGACATTCTGTTATGGAAGACTAGACCTTTATCATGGGAAACTAAGTAAAATCATTTATCAGCCTAATCAGCCATGTAGCATGGATACAGCAGCGAGTTGAAATTATTAAGGTGATGAATGGTAATGCTTCCTCCTTTATTTCTATGAAAGCAATATATGTCACAATTCATACACGCTCATAAAAACAATGTTATTGTTTTATTGTGCCCATAATCTCATGAAATGTACATGGGACTGGAAAACTGGTGGCAACACACAATACAATCATTGGGCCAGATTCAATTTAAAGGTGAAAAATCACATGAAAACGCACGGACAAGATTAAATCTGAGTTGAAATTCAATGCAGAAAAATGTATCTCATTGTTTATTGTGTGAAAACTAGTGATTGGCGAATTTGCCCGCTGAATTTTTTTTCGAAATGGTGAAAAAATTTGCGAAACGGCGACAAATTTGCGAAATGCATTGAAGTCAAATTATTGATACGCGCGACTATTTTGTACACATGCAAGTCAGTGCCTGTCTGAATTATTTTGTCGCAGCAAAGTTTTCACTGCAATTTTTGCAAAAACAATTGCAGATGGGGAAACACAGACATTCACAGTGAATCCATGCCTGCGAATGTATTCACCCATCACTAATGAAAACTCTATTGAAGTCAGTGGGAGAAAACTGGTGTTAATTTGTGGCGAATTTCCACGTTTCGCCACTGGCGAATAAATTTGCAAAACAGCCACGCCCATTGACTTTACTGCAATTGGACAAAATAGGCACGAGTCAAATTGATGCCGGCATCAAAATTGTTGCTCACTAATTTTTCACCACTTTGCGAATTTCATGGGAAATTTGCAAAAAATTTTTGGCGAAACTGGACTAATTCACCCATCACTAGTGAGAGGCCCAAGTGGAGAGTTCTGGGCAGACAAGAGAACCACAACGTGTACAGGAAGGACGGGGAACAGGGAGCATAGTTAAGGGTCAGGCTGAGAGGTTGGAAGATCAAGACCAAATCAGGCAGTGAGGTATAGAATCATGAGTCAAAGACATAGTCAAGGGCACAGGCTGGGGTTAAAACCAATCAGGAATGCAGTACAAAGTTGGGTTCGGATAGAATGGCCAGGAACATGTTAGTGCAGGCAGTGAACAAGCCAAGGGTCAAAGAATTGATATCAGACTAACTATCAGGAAATAGACCTATGTTGAGCAGGGGGAGTTATGTGTGGCACCTTTAAATATTACATATACACCATGCACATTGATGTCACCTGCAGCCTCATAAATAAGAAGACGTGCATGAGCGGCGCACGCATCAAACCTGGAATGAGTGGCACATACATCAAACCCGGAAAGAGTGGCACATGAAGGGTTAACATGCCTACGTGCCGACCCTTGTAGACCTCTGTACTTGTTTTTCTGTACGACCCTGTACTGTCTCTTCTTAGACAACCTTGCATAAGTATCATCATGTACTATAAACAATATTATCAGCTTGCCTCAGACAAAATATCTTAGCTAACGCGAATGCACATATTTGTCTCTTTTTTCTATCATGTCCATCCTGAAGGATATTACAGACATATACTATGCCAATAACTATGCTGATACGACACTATATTGGGACGTCTTCACTTATAACCTATATAAGCCTATGTTTGACCTTCAATAAACGGAACTTGTTATTCTGATCCACTCGTTGGTGTTTCTTTGTGCAAGTTCCCCGGATCCGGAATACTAGGCATTGTTGGTCAGACGAAATCCAAAGGTTCCAGTAGCAGTCGGTTCTTTGTCCCCTTTAGCACATACATCAAACCCGGAACGAGTGTCAGCAGGAGCCGAGCAGAAGAGAAGAGAAAGAGGGCTTCCCCACAGGTGAGGTGGTAGGTGTCCTTGCTACCTCCCAGGTATTAAGAATGGCTAGTAACAAACCAAAATCTAAGATAAATTCCACATATTCATATTATGCTGAATAGCAAAGTCCCAGAATAATGCTGTATTGGCCATTGAAGTTCAATGCATAATGTCAACAAAGCAGCTACAAACACTACACGTGTCACTTTATCTATGTTTAGTGAGCTAATGGCAAATAAGAAGGAAGGAAAAATCTGCTACATATGACTACTCCAGGCTGGCAGTTAACTGCCACTCACAGTTTATCTTTATCTGTTGAGACCTTGTGTTGACACAACAGACATCTCATCACACCCGTGCATCTTTTTTCCTCTTCTCAGTGAAGTCAGTAATGGGAAGAGGTTATTAAAACAACATGTTTTTTTGTACCAGAGGAGATGATACAAATGGATTTATTATGACTGATCCTAAGGGAATCTCTCCTTTTTTCAATAGACTTGTAACGACTGCCCTGTCATTTTCATTCTTCCAATGACCTGTCCTTTGTAACCTTCAGAAAAGGAATCAATAAAAAGAAACTCAGCACTTGATGGATCTCACTATAACATATTCTCTACATGTTTCATTACATACATATATAGATATACTGTATACATATGTACATACTCACAATAAAGGGTTTCCCATTCAACAGTTATCTGTTCTACTAAAAGCAAAATAATTCTGTTTTTCTGAATTTGCTTGTTTTCAATGTATAATTTTCAACGCTATATCTTCAGTCAGATACTTTTAGCAATATTCTGCATTAGCTAGATCTATACAATATCCCATAAATGTATTTAGCCATCAGTCTCCCGAAGACAAAATGATGGGAAAATGCTTAAAAGGGTCAAAATAAACCTATGAACGGAGGGCAATGTATTGGAATATTGACTATAACTTCCATATTATTAACAGGGATAGTGGGTAGGCTCCTTCCGGTATTTTAAAATATTTATAAGACATCATTAAAATTGATCCTTTCCAGCATTCTACATGTAAACATACAAAAATCCAAACCTAATGTTTTTTTTAGGTGCCATTAGAATAAATCTAAATCAGATGTGCAGTGCATTACCTAAACCTTAAAGTACTTAGATACAAACGGAATTATTTCATGTACATAGAATTTAGGACACTGCTGGGTTGCACCTGTGCACCTAGCACGCAGCAGAAGCTGGAGAGTAGTCTTTTTCCATGAATCAATGGTTATAGGACCTTTTCATTTCAGTTAACCCTGAAGGCCTAACCTTTTGTCAGGGCTCCCTTCAGTCATAAGGTTACAGATATAGGAAAACATTAGTATAATAATCATTCAGTTACAATTCCAAAATTATCTAAGATAATGAATGCATTTGTACTCCAAATATTACAGTTCAAACTGTGTTTCAAGTTTATGTATTGTATGGGAGTACCAAGATCTTAACTTCAGGCTGAGCTGAGCCTTCATTAAGGGGAATGTAGATTAAAACCAAACCCAGTGTTTTGGGCAGAGCAAATGGCAGTTTGGGGCAGGTATACACTTATTGCCACCCACATTTAGGGGCCAAATCATTAACTTCGAGTGAAGGAGTAGAAGAAAAAATATTTGAATTTTGAAGGATTCAAACTAAAAATCGTTCGACTATTCGACCATTCGATAGTCGAAGTACTGTCTCTTTAAGAAAAAACTTTGACCCCCTAGTTCGCCACCTAAAAGCTACCGAACCCAATGTTAGCCTATGGGGAAGGTCCCCATAGGCTTGGTTACGTTTTTTTGGTCGAAGGATAATCCTTCGATCGTTGGATTAAAATCCTTCAAGTATTCACGCAAAATCCTTTGACTTCGATATTCGAAGGATTTTCATTCCCAGTCGAATATCGAGGGTTAATTAACCCTCGATATTCGACCCTTGATGAATTTGCCCCCAAATTATATTATCAGTGTACATTTAAAATGTTTGTGCCTATGTGAGATGTATTTTATGTGAAGGTATTTATTTTTAGAACATGGACAGAATTAGGGGATGGACCTTAACCTGAGAAGGATTAGGGGCATATAAAGTAGTTGTAGTTGGCTACAGATTTGTTTCCAGCATTGCTGATTATGTGTCATGGATATATAACCATGAAGCTTCATGAAGAGCAAGATAAGGCACAGAAGTGGACCTTTGCTATTAAGAGTTCTTAGATTGCCCTTTATGTTTCCCACTTGGGAAGAAAATAATTAATTTCATTCAATCATGTGTTACTAATAGTTCTGGGCAACTACAAGGTAATCGCATGGGTGTTTGGCTAATGTATATTTAAAAATTCAATGAATGGCGGCTTTATGGTAGGAGACCCAAGAAGACCACACTGTTGACAGAGGAACATAAGAAAGCCAGGGTGATGTTCATAAAATATGCCTGAACAAACCAAAATTCTTCTGTGAGAATGTCCCATGGAAGGCTTTTTGGTTAAGCACAACATTGTTACCAGTAACAGAAGAACACCATCTCTATGGTCAAACATGTAGGGTCACTATGTGTTGGAGTTACTTTGCTGCCCTGGAACTGGGTTGCTTGAGCCTATGCATGGCATCATGAAATTAGGAAATTACCAAAGAATTTTGGAATGCATTTTGAACCCAGAAAGTTGTCTCGCTGGCACAGATCATGGGTCTTCTAGCAGGACAATAACCTAATACACAATCCAAATTCACCCGGGAAAGGTTAAGGACGAATTGCAAGACGATTCAAGATCTGCAGTAAATCCCTATGAGTATTTGTGGTGAGAGCTGAAAATTGCATTTAGGAGAAAGAATCCTTTGAATCTGGGAACACTGGTGCAGTTTGCAAAAAGTGAATACTCCAAACGGACAGTAGAGGGTTATACAAACCCTATTCATGGCATACAGGGAGTGTTTAACTTCAATTAATCATTCCAAAGGGTAATGTACAGTATGTGTGTCTAGGGGGGTCAATGTCATTCTTTTTCATATCTGAATGCGTATGTTTCAGAATGGAATAACAAAGCTCTCTAATCTCAATATAGAAGCTAAGGATTGTTTAAACCTGGTTTTCTCAACATCAAACAATTTCTTCAGTAGATCAATTGATTTTAGATTCATTTATTTAAGTTAAGTTATTTAAAAATAAAAGTTTTTGTCTGTTTAACACTTATGTAATATATTCAATTTTTCATGTTTAATGGACTATAGTTTCATGTTCCTATTGCTTTTAGTGATGGGTGACTTTATTCGCCAGGCATGGATTGATTGAGACAAAAAAGTCTCCCGTTGACTTTAATACATTTGGACAAAAAAGTTGCATGTGTAAAAATTGTTGAGCACATAAAAATTGTTGCGCTTCAAAATTAGTTTGATGGCCATTGACTTTAATGCATTAGAACAAAAATGTAAAATGTAAAAATTGTCACTCGAGTAAAAATTGTTGTGTGTCAAAATAATTTTGACGCCCATTGACTTCAATGCGTTTCGCAATTCACCATTTCACAAATTTTCCGAGTTTTGCAAATTTCCCAGCAAACTAAAACTGAACAGATTCGCCTATTGCTAGTTGCTTATTATTACTATTATGAATATTCCTACTGGATAAAAATTCTGAAAGGTGAAATGACATTTCATCCCAAAGATCTGAAATACCAATTATGTAAATTTTCTCTAACATATTTAAATCGTCCCAACAGTTTCTGATTGACTTTAACTGGAACCCAATATTATAGCTTATATTTAATGACATTAAAAATAATGTATTGGGCCAATAGTTAAATATTAAGTGAGATTTGTCTCAGCGTAAGCTGCTTATTTATATTTGCTGAATAGGAACTCTTTTTCTGTGTTATAGCCAAGGATGATAGAAATTAAAGACGATGCAGCATTAATAAAATATGGAAGCCTTCATCCATATAAAATGTGGAATTTAGAGACACTTTCAATTAACAACTACTGTATGTTAAAACATTTAATGTGCATTTTAAGGTAATTTTTAAGGCGATATACAGCACATTTACATTAAGCAGATTCTCAGTTCTTGTGTGGCTTTGCATTTTTAAAAATAAAAAAATTTTTTCACTTATTTTTTTTCTTCATTTTTAATGTCAAAATTAGCATTTTTTTTTTTGTTTCATGCAAAATTTAGGGAGTCTGATTTATGTTTATAGCTGAGGGCATTATTTATGCTCCACCAGCCATATGTACTGTAGGTAAATTGGTCAGAATGACTTTGCTTGATAAAGTACTAAAAACATTATTATGGCTCTTAAACAAATGACGTCTTGCTCATTAGTGACCTGAATTTATTTTCTGTAGGGATGGACTCATGCATACTTTTTAAAGGGTCTTGTGTTAAAAGGGACTATTTGTGTATCCTGTAATCTTCCCTTCTTTTTATATGTTTCTTTTTAACTTTGTGATATTCTTGAATCTGAGCCAGTGCCAGGCTCCATCTTAGGGGTGCCCAAGGAAATGCCCCTCTATCACCCCCATAGGTGGAGAGCAGGGGGGTCATGTGTTGTTGTCCTGACAAGCACATGCGTTTGAGAAACTGGGTTTGGAGGGGGAGTAGCAAAAAGCAATGTGATGCCTGATGATAATGTGCATCAGTGGTCCATCAACCAGACACAGGCCTAGATTTGTGACAAGGCCACCAAGGCCCGGGCCTAGGGTGGGAGAAATTCAGGGGCGGCATGCCACCCAACCGCATTCAAGTAAGTTGCTCCCCTTCCGCGTCAGCTCAGCATCATCCTCCCCATCTTCTTGTGCCTGCACGTATATATGCGCATGGACACATCTTGAATATGCATATATGCACATGCGCATATAAGGAGATGATTAGGAGATGGGGAGGACAATACGGAAGGGGAGGATGAGGCGGAAGGGGAGGGGACAGAGAGGGGGATGCAAATGGGGGGGCGATGAGTGGAGATGGCCTAGAGGCACCCCATTAGTGTATCTGGCCCTGACCAGACAGGGACTGAAATGATAGAAGGCCAAACCAGAGACAGATAGATGGGTATGTGCTTATTACCCACCACCACCACAACTGTTGAGCCCTAGGCACTTGCCTGTGCTGCCTGGCAACCTCAACAAATAAGTGAATAATTCATTGCATGAACAGCTTTTGTAAGAATATATGAAGATGAACAGTGTTGGAATATGCATAGACCAGTGATCCCCAACCAGTGGCTTGTGGGCAACATGTTGCTCACCAACCCCTTAGATGTTGTTCTCAGTGTCATCAAAGTAGGTGCTTCTTTTTGAATTCCAGGCTTGAAGAAGTTTTGGTTGCATAAAAACCAGGTGTACTGCCAAACAGAGTCTCCTGTAGGCTGCCAGTCCTCATAGGGGCTACTAAATACTCAATCACAGCCTTTTCACATTTCTTTTTACATTTGAATGTGGCTCAGGAGCAAGAAAGATTGGGGACCCCCTGGTTATAGCCCATGACTATCTCAATGTAAATGTAGAAAGTAACTAGATTAGGGTGTCAATGCTGAAGTATGTGAGTAAAAACATCTGTCTTTACATAATCACATACAGTATTCTCTAAAAGTAAATGGAAAAGCAAATCACAATGCACAAGAATATACTATCGGGACAGGCTATTTTAGCATTTTGCTTTATTTGTGCAATATCTTCTGAATGTCCCAAAGAAATTGAAACCGACGTAATTTGCTTCAGATTAGTATTTTGCTAAAGTGTGCAGCTTTGTCAGCATAGCTATAAAGACATGAACATTACTTTAGCAGAACTACGTCTTCCAGGAGACTGCTGATCCAGATGGCGCCACAAAAAATATGTACAATTGGTTTAGTGTATAGCTTTTACACAAATACGTCATGAGCGGAGACGGCCTAGTATCAAAGGAATAATAACCTAAAATACATTTTTAGTAAAGTATAGCTGGGTTGCAACCTTCAGTAAATACATGTACCACCGTATTACCTCTAAGGGCGTATATTGGTCTAGCCATTAAGATTAAGTTATATTCAATGCCTCAAAACACTTTCCACCCAGTGCACAACCTCCCAGATTCTTTAGTTGATTTAATAAGAAATCTGAGAACAGATACAAAGCTAAGCTCAGAGAAAAAGCCGCCAAAGCGAAACGCATCAGCGGTGACATCACGGACTTAATGTGGAGCTCTGTGCTTTGGAGAGTGTAAGACGCTGGAGCTTTTTTTGGATTGTAACTGCAGTAACACGTTTACCTGATAAACGCGATTTTATTATGTTTGTAAGTGCAATATCAGCTATTTATTAAAAGTTTTATAACATTTACTGCGCATGCCACTTTTTTATTGATAAACGTGATTTTATTATGTTTGTAAGCACAATATCAGCTGTTTTTTAAAAGTTTTATAACATTTACTGCACATGCCACTTTTTTATTGTTCCAAAAAAGGAGAAGGAAAGCTGCAAGGAAGTCATTAAAGGACAACTAAACTCCCGGCGCAGGCGACAGTTTTGTATGGGCGCCTATGTAAAAACGCCTGTGCTAACCACACGAGGCGATGCGCTTTTCAACAGTCGCCTGAAAAAGCCTGGCGAGGCATTTTCAGGCGACTGTTGAAAAGCGCATCGCCTCGTGTGGTTAGCACAGGCGTTTTTACATAGGCGCCCATACAAAACTGTCGCCTGCGCCGGTCGCGGCGACTGTCGCGGCGCTTTGTCGCCGCGACCGCAAACGCGTCGCTATCTCCCCGTGTGGACTAGCCCTTAAAGTGTCCTGAATACATTGTTCACGTATCGGTGCAGAGTAAGCGTAGTGGAGCTCATGGGCACCATCTTCCAGGGACATTTTTATGGGTAATGAACTATGTGGGGGAAATATCTAGGGGATTAGGTAGGGGCTTTTCTTATTGGTGGGTTTAGTTCTCCTTTAATGCGGATGAAAGTCAATACATGCATTTGCCTACTATTTATTTTTTTAATATAATGGGACACTAGAGCTAATGCGAAGATGCTTTATAAACACTTTGATGAACGTGTAGCATGTTTCGGTGTGTTTTTTCACTGTTTTGGGTTTTTTAAATTGGATTTGGGGGGGCCTCTATTCTGGCACTATATGAAACTTGTTTAAAGAACACTATGGGGCAAATTTACTAAGATTCGTAGTTGCGCCAGCTTCCGCTTCGCCGCACTTTGCCAGGAGTATTTTCGCCAGCGCTACGCAAATTCACTAAAATCCGAAGTTGCGCTCAGGGGAAGAGTAAGGTTGCGAAGTTGCACTAGCGTTAATTCTCCAAGTATAGTGCGCTAGTTAATTTGCATACGGAGTCAAATTGAAGTTACAATGGAAGTATACGTAGCAGCACTACACAAGCCTGGGAAACCTTCAAAACAGCAAATAAAATCTTTATTTTGCCCTACACATGTGCCCACTGTATAGTTAAGTTGCCATGAGTTAGGAAATGTAGGGGGGAAGGAGGGTAGCCCCAAAAATTTTTTCGATATTTTTCAGCCTATCACCCATAAAAAAAGAAAAACCGCCAGTTTTTTGGGACTTAGAAATTTTTTTAACTTTTTTTGAAGCAATCCCTATCTACTCTATTGCACTTCGCCTGGTCTGAGGTGGCGAAGGAAGTCTGGCGTAAAAGGTAGCGTTCAGAAAAATGCGCGCGTCAGTGAATTTGCGTAGTTACGTCCGTTGCGCAAATTCGCCAGGCGTAAGGGTGCGAAGTAACACTAGCGAATTTACACCAGTGTCCGTTAGTAAATCGGCGAATCAGAGAAGCAAAGCTGTCAAATATAAGTTGGTCTCACCATGTTCCCACAATGCACATTCCCAATAAACAATGGCATATTCTATTATACCTAGTGATGGGCAAATTAATAAGCCAGGCATGGATTCAGGCAAATTTCCATGTTTCGCAACTGACAAAAAATCCACCGTGTCCAAAAAAAATTGTTAACGTATAAAAATTGTTGTGCGTCAAAATTATTCTGAAGCCTATTGACTTTAATGCATTTGGACAAAATAGTCGCACATAGAAAAATTTACTCTCACGTCCAAATTGTTGCATGTCAAAATTATTTTGACGCCCATTGACTTCAATGCGTTTAGTGAATTTTTTACCATTTCAGGAATTTTTTTGCCATTTCGCTAATTTTTTGCCGAAGCAAAACAGGACAGATTCACCCATAACTATTTATAACCTCTTAGACAATATAGAATGTATGAAAAAAACAAAACGATCTAGAGTTGAATCATCAGTTCAGAAGTGTAAGGACCTCTTTGTGGACTTCTTGGAGGTCCAGGGATAATTCTACTGCTGTCATGTTTTCTCTATGTTGTATTGTATGGGTGTTGCTCGCTTTGAGGCTGTAGGATGTAAAGGGGGTTGGAAAATATATTTTAATTCTTTTCTTTTGCTTTCACGTCCTAATTTTAACGTTTTTTTTGTCTTGAACATACATGAAATACAAGGTGAACTTTGTGTATGTCATTTTGAATGCATTAAAAAGGGAATTATCTGCCTGGGAATTCAAATCCTATAATTGGAACATGTTGCCAGGGTCCAGTAATTACAGTACAGTTAGAAAATGACTCCTAACACTGGCCTACTTTTCTATAACATTGCATGGCATTTCTTGAAGGGAAGGTTCCATGAGAATGTTTCCATGCATGAATGGAAATAATTGCTGGAAGAAGTAGGTTATGTGTTTAAAGCAGAAGTTCCTCTTTTCTTTTACTTGGTTTGTTTGAATTTACACTAGGTCTGGCGGAATGGGTGAACATTACATTATATTGAATTATTTGGCAGTCAGACTAAGTAACACTTCAAGATAGTTTTTTGTATATTCTATGGAGACCAGGTATGAGGAATAGTTTTTGGTTGGTTTATCTCTCCGTAAAAGAGTTTTGAAGTTAGCAATCTACTAATAGATCAGTCAAACCCTCAACCTTCTTGACCAAAACCACACAGAAGTGAATATCCAAAACAGCTTTCCTAGAGAAGTAGTATATCAAATATATCTTTAACCGCCAGATGAGTTCAAAGTTCTGCATGTATAAATAACCTTAGGCATTCTCTACTCTGTTAAATTATTGCCGGCATTACAATTGTTGCCGGCGTCCAAAATTTTGTTGACGCGCTAAATTTTTACTGCCAAATTAACGCGGCAGTTTTGCAACTTTATTCACCAGCGCCGCAAATTCGTCCCTGGAGAATGAATTCGCCCATCACAACTTGCAAGTGATACTGGCACAAAAAAGTAATCTCCAAAATATTAATGTACATTAAAGGGAGTCATTTAGTATACCTCAAATTTTTGTGGTCAGGCTTTTTGAGGCAAAACTAAAATTTTTCCAAGGACAAAAAAAAACTCATTTTAAACCCTGATGCTGCAAAAAGTCCAAATTCAAGTTAATTTATTAATAAATAAGGCAAACTTGGGCATGAGCGTTTGGTCGAGCTTTATTTTATTGGGACAAAGAGATAAATTTAAATTTTAGTAAATAACCCCCTAAAAGTTACCTATAGGCCATGTTTTTTGCTGATTGGTCTACTTTTGTAAGTAATTGTTACTTAAATTTCCTGACTGACTATTTTGCCAACCTGACTGCCCATTTTTAGCCTGTCAGTTAGAGTTTCTGATGCTAACGGACTACTGCTGCAAAAATTTCACAGCCCCCTCATAGAGAAACATGGGGGATCAAATAGATAATGTAAAAAAGCATCTGGCAAATACTTTTATGGCAAAGTTATAAATCCCTTGCAAAGACAATGTTATGATAGATGTAAAGAAAATGGTTTCATTTCTGGTGTCAGTATTTCTTTAAAATTTTGCATAGAATAGAATTTTGTAAAAGTGGATAGAACATAGTGTGGAAAATAGGGAAATCTTCTGTCATTTGATGCTTGGGATTAAATTCACACGTTTCTGGGAAATTTACAAGAAAAAGGCATTTTCAGTTCTTTTTATGATTTCCAGAAGGTAATGCTGCTCTCTGCTGGACAAATATCAGTAGTTCATACAGTATGTTACTGTACCATACTCTGTGGAGGTGATGCTCTTTTTGGTTTTGTGTACAGTATATAATGCTGTTATTAAATAGGCGCTGTCGTGCTCCTTGTAAAAAAAGCATGATTGATTACGCCTGTTGTTTACATTTTTCACCCTACCTTGCACATAGAAAATTGACTTTCATCTGAGTTTTATGAAACCATGAGGGGTCATCTATGACCAGGGTCAGACTGGGAAACTGGTGGGAAACTCTTGTGGGCCCTGCCAGCCCAGACCCACTCCCTGCCCTTTCTGGCAATGACCAGACTCTCTGGCCCCAGTTGCAGCTAAAGAAGATTTGTGCATGTACTGTACGCGTGGATTAAAGGGGGTTTTGGCTGGGGACTGGATTGGTCTTTGCAGCCCTGAGACAACAGCCCAGATGGACCCTGGGCCCCCAAGTCCAACCCTGTGCAATTGTGCTTGGCTGCAGTCAGTTGCTCAAAAAATTCCTTTCATTTCAGGGAACTTGCATCAACATGTGCTCCTTGCACCTCCATATAGTTGTACTCTGGGCTGTTGCTACTCCCTGCCTCTTACTTCAAAGTTGCAACTATTAATTCAGAGGAACCCTGGAGCTGCAGCCACCTCCAATCCAGATGGTAGTTCTTGAGTTCCCACGATGGTCTGAGTGAATTAAAGGAGCACAGTGGAACTAAAACAATGGCATTTTCACACTGAATGACATTATGCCAACCAGACCAGTGGCGTAACCAGATATAACTAGATACAACAGCAATTTTTTTTTTTAGGCCTCCCAATTGTCTAGAGATTGACCAGTATAATCAATATTTATTGAAATTGCATATGATTAAGGATCTCACAGGGCCCCAATACCTCCTGGGCCTCCCTTCTTGTCGAGGTTTAAACACAACTGCAGCAATTGTGACAATTCGGCTACAATTGCATCAGACACTGGCCCTGGAAAAATTGGGGGGGGGGTGGGAGTAGAACAAGGGATTCCACCTGTTTGGTTTTGACCCAGATAGCTCAGTTTTTAGGGCTACCTAGGTCAAAACTGCCTGACCAGTTTCCTAAATGAAAAAGGATATTCATAGATTAAGGCCGTGGGCCAGTAAAAAAAGTGTCCATCCTAGGAGAAAGACTGCATTGTTTGTAAACATGACAATTGTGTTTGACATTGTACCGTATGCAGACAATAAATGACCCCTATGATGTCCAAGAAGAGGGTCCCAGCAACTACTACTACTACTCTCTACATATACCAGTGTATAGCGGTTATCTGTGGCTTGTAATATACGTTATAAAAACAGCCTTGGACTGTGTTTTTTGACTTCCTAAAAAAATCATCCAAAATAGTTTTGAAACTGTTTTATATCCTGTATGCACAAGTACAACAACTTGACGGGAAAAATGAAACAAATTCACTTTTCTTAGTGTTAAAAAAAGGGGAGGCAAGATTGTAGGAAATAGAAGAGAGAAAGCTTAGCTGAATCAGAGTGAAATATATCAAGGCAATTTTAAAGAAGAGACCCCTCCACCCTCAGTTTTTAGTCAATATCCATGCCTCCACATCACCCCCTGGCCCCTCCCCAAATATACAGTATTGCTGGATACACGCAAGAATTCCGTCCCTCTGTTTGCAGACATTTGATGGTTCGTTGGTCCCTGGCATCCTCAGCTCAGTCACATTCACTGTGTGTCTTGTTGGCCGCAATCATTGACCCAGAACAGGTACAAAGAAAAGCCAGAACCAGCCTACACAGCTGGATGATGGCAACCAACGATGTAGATACCGGACATGATGCCCTGAAGGAAGTGGCTGCCAACCACACTGCACAACTCTACAGATAGACTAGCAACCCCAGCATGGGGCATTGGTCAAAAACAGAATCTGGAGGGTTTGTCTGCCTTTAACATAATCTATATTAATATATACAATCCACACTTTCAACATGATAAAAAATAACACAAGTTTATAAAAGTGAACCTAAACCCAAGCACAATGGGATGACAGTTTTCAGGGGTTTCAATAATGAACATGGAGTGGCTTTGGTTTCCCAGTTTGTCCTGTTTAGTAGTGATGGGCGAATTTGCGCCGTTTTGCTTCGCTGAAAAATTTGCGAATCTCGCGAGAAATTCGCAAAATGGTGAAAAATTCGCGAAACGGCGCCGTCTTTTTGACGCCGGCGCCCGTTTTTGACGCCGATGTCCATTTTGGTGAAAAAATTTTTTGACGCCGGCAAATTTTTTCGGGCGAATTTTCGCGGGCGTTTCGCGAATTGCATCCGCTGGCGGCGAATCTTGCAAATTCGCCACAAATTCGCGCCTGGCGAATAAATTTGCCCATCACTACTGTTTAGCTCAAGAAATATGAACAAAGGAATATACTGCCCTTTTAAGGAACAGTAAAACAAACATAAATGAGCCAAATCCATTATGTACAGTATGTGGGGTATGTATAACAGACGTTCATTCCAGTAGGCATTCTGCAGATATTTATTTAGGTTACTCAATGTTTTCCCTGCCTCCTTTCCTACTAAAGCACTTCCTCAATGCTTAATGTGTTTTCAGCGTAGTGACTGCTGCTATTTTAGGTATGAATTGCCTAGGATTTATAATGTTTAAAGAAACACTAACACAGAAACAGGGGTTGACCCAGGTCACAATGAGCACCTGCCAGTTTTCAGCTTACATTTACAAAAATAACCACAAAGGAGCAGGCGTGCATTTACCCAGAGCAACTGCTAGGCAATTAGCTTTGATTAATCTTGGAATTTTAGAATAAGAAAGTAAATATCATATTAAATTGCTATTGTTAATACACTGGTGCACTTATGGTTTATTGCTCCTGGGCAGATAACCCCATATGTCTTCTGATTTGCCCCCCCCCCCCCGGACCAAAGGGATCTCTGAAGACAAGCTTGACTGAGAATTGGAGTGAATGAATATTTGCTACCTGAAAGTTTGAAGGTCAGTTAAGGAGAAGTTTGGTGTAAAGTATTTGCTGCCCAAGATATTCTTGTAACTATGGCTCAACTGACTAATAATATAATAGTTTCCTTTGTTTGTGCTCATTCCATAAACTAAGAATGGTCCCATTCATACGTTGGACCTTCAAGGAGGGCTGTTTAACGCTTAAGGAACGAGGGGGCATGTTCAAAGGTCAGACCTACAAGAGGGGTTCTGTCCAAGATTAGGCCTTCAACTGGGCCACTGTTCAAAGGTTGGATCTTCAATGGTGGCCTTGTCCAGAGGTCAGACCTTCAAGTTGACGCTTGTCCAAAGGTTGGAACTTTAAGGGGAGAACTGACCAAAGGTTGGACCCTCAAGGGGACTGTGTGCAAAAGTTGAACCTTCAAGGGGAGGCCTTCCAAAGGTTGGAACTTTAAGGGGAGCAATGTCCAATGGTTGGACCCTCAAGGGGACTGTGTCCAAAAGTTGGACCTTCAAGGGGAGGCCTGTCCAAAGGTTGGAACTTTAAGGGGAGCACTGTCCAACAGTTGGACCCTCAAGGGGACTTTCTCCGAAAGTTGAACCCTAAAGGGGAGGCCTGTCCAAAATGACAGGGCTGGTTTATTTCTTGCTGTCAATCATAATCACTAGTGATTACAAAACAGGGAAAACAGCTTTATAACTCGAGTTTCTTTTTCAGTAAAAACACTTTAAGTGAGGATGTATGTAGGGTCACAGGGAAATGATGAATACAAACAAGTCATGCATGCTGGGAAGTCTAAAAACTCCAGTAGGAAATATGTGATTTATAGTATGGCAAAGGTGGATCATGTATTGTATGTTATGAGCGCATCCTGCATTCTCTGCTAGGTATTGTTGGAAAGGAAACAGCCAGATAAACAGGACAAACCCATCTGCACAACAGTTACATGATTCTATATATTTAACTTATGAGAAGTATACACAGTTGTCTGAATAACCGCAAAAGCAAATGAAAAAAATAACATGGAAGAATAAAGGGAAACTAAACCTAAAATAAGAAAAAGCACGTTATACCTGTATGTGATTGTTCCCAAACATTAATAACAGTTTAGTAGATTAGTAACTGTATTCAGCCATATACTGTAAGTAGGGATTTACACTGTTGCAGTTGGCAGATGTGCATAGGAAACATGGATTCACATGTGATCAAAGTCTCATCTTATACTTGTTAAAAATGTAGATTTTGTAATACTCCCAAGTGGCTCTCGTTTGCTGGCTCATTTATTTATACGTATGGGACCTGCTATCCAGAATGCTCGGGACCCGGGGTATTCTGGATAAGGGATCTTGCCTTAATTTGGATCTCCATACCTTCAGTCTACTTGAAAATAATTTAAATATTAATTAATCCCAATAGGATCATTTTGCCTCCAATAAGGATTAATAATATCTTATTTAGCATGAAGTACAGGTATTGGACCTGTTATCTAGAATGCGTGGGACCTGGGGCTTTCCGGATAACGGATCTTCCTTTGGATCTTCATACCTTAAGTCTACTAGAAAATCATGTAAACATTAAATAAACCCAATAGGCTGGTCTTGCTTCTTAATTATATCTTAGTACAAGGTACTTTTTTTATTATACAGAAAAAGCAAATCATTTTTTAAAAGCTGGATTATTTGATTATAATGGTGTCTATTGGAGACATAATTTGGAGCTTTCTGGATAATGGGGTTTCCGTATAACGGATCCCATACCTGTACAAGGTACTGTTTTATTACATAGAAAAGGGAAATTATTTTTTAAAATGTTAGTTATTTGAATAAAGTCTATAGGACATGGCGTTCCTGTAATTAAGAGCTTTCTGGATAACAGGGTTCCAGGTAACGGATCCCATACCTGTAAAGGTGTGCATTTCTGACACAATATCTGTGCACTTATTGACGCCAGCCACTTACATGTTGAGTAGGGATGTCGCGGACTGTTTGCCCGCGAACTAATTCGCGCGAACATCGACTGTTCGCGTCCGCCGAATGTTCGCGAACGTCGCGTGACGTTTACCAATTTGGGTTCGCCTTAGCTGGCGCTTATTTTTGACCTCTCACCCCAGACCAGCAGATACATGGCAGCCAATCAGGAAGCTCTCCCTCCTGGACCACCCCCACACCCCCTGGACCACTCCCCTTCCATATATAAACTGAAGCCCTGCAGCGTTTTTTCATTCTGCCTGTGTGTGCTTGGAAGAGCTAGTGTAGGGAGAGAGCTGTTGAGTGATTTGAGGGACAGTTGATAGTAACTTTGCTGGCTAGTAATCTACTTGATACTGCTCTGTATTGTAGGGACAGAACTCTGCAGGGATTTGAGGGACATTTTAGGTTAGGTAGCTTTGCTGGCTAGTAATCTACCTTCTACTGCAGTGCTCTGTATGTAGCTGCTGTGGGCAGCTGTCCTGCTGCTGATCTCTCATCTGCTGACTGCGGCCTGTAACCCAATAGTCCTTGTAAGGACTGCTTTTATTTTCTTTTTTGTTTTTTTACTTTGCTACTATAAGAGCCCAGTGCTATTAGTCTAGCTGTGTTGGGGAGTGGGACTGGTGTGCTGCTCCTAGTAGTTCAGCACCAACCAGAGTAATTTTTTTTTTTAATATACATATATATATTTTTTTATTTTACTTATCTTACTGTTCTTTAACGTGTCCAGTGCTGTTTGCTGTTCTTCATAGTAGTGCACCAATAGCAGTGCACTTGCAGGCATTGTTTGCCCAGTGTGTTCTTCAAACAACTGCCACCTAGCTGTGTGAGCTTTTTCACATTCTGTCTAAATAACAATAATAATTCCGTGTCCGTAAACATCACCTGAGTGATGTTTTTACAGCAGCAATAATATATTCCGTACTCACTACTGTATACGTTGCCCTTGCAGGCATTGTTTGCCCAGTCTTTAACCAAGTGCCACCTAGCTGTGTGAGCTTTTTCACATTCCGTGTCCAGAAACATCACCTGAGTGACGTAGTGTGATTTCTGCCCTTTACAGCACAAAACGCAGCGCTGTGTCAACAATGTATTTTTCCGATACATTTTTGCCCTTGATCCCCCTCTGGCATGCCACTGTCCAGGTCGTTGCACCCTTTAAACAACTTTAAAATCATTTTTCTGGCCAGAAATGTCTTTTCTAGCTTTTAAAATTCGCCCGTCCCATTGAAGTCTATGGGGTTCGCGACGTTCGCGAACCGTTCGCATTTTTGACGCAAGTTCGCGAATATGTTCGCGAACATTTTTTCCGCCGTTCGCTACATCCCTAATGTTGAGTCCAAACTGAATCCTGGATTTGGTGCATCCCTATATATAGTAAAAACATTATATGGAATGGCAGAGTACTTGGCAACAGGGTGCACATGTGCACTGGGGTTTTTTGCTGCGATTGCGCACGTGCACAGTTTTTTTTTCGCAATTGCACATGCTCATTGGGGGTTTTTGACGTGATTACGCATGCGCACTGGGGTTTTTTTGCCGCGATTATGCAGGTGCGCATGTACAGGTTTTATACCCACAACCCAAAGATCATTTTTGCAGGGAGTGGATCTGGGCCAGCGGGGCCCACAAGAGCCGTATCCCGCCGGCCCAGTATGACCCTGCTTGGCAAGGATCCATTACAATTAAACCGCACCTGCTGTTTTGGCCAGATGATCCTTGGGTGCACGTTCAGAAACCTGTTCACAAGGATTCTCCACCATACATGAATTGTTCTCCAATAAACAGCACTCCAATTATAATAAAACCATCTTTCTTTGTCAAGCAGAGTGACAAAGAGTGAAGTGCCGCTCGAAACGTTGCATTGTGCCGCTGTCCTACAAACAATAAAGACGGTTTTATTATAATTGGAGTGCTGTCTATTGGAGAAAAATTCATGGCAAGGATCCTTTGTCTTAGAAGGAACCCTAAGGTTAAGGGGTCCCCTCTAAATATAAGAGCCCTTATTAAATGCTCTTTCTTGCATGATGTGACTTCTGTATAAATATCATATATTCTGTTCTGGTTCTTGCTCTTTTTTTTTTAACCACTCGCACTGAGCTTCCTTCCAGGAGAAACTCTATTATGACAAGGGCGCCAGAGTTCTTTTCTTAAGTAAGCATTTCTATATACAAATATTTCTAGTTCTCTTTGTCTCTTCAAATGCTCTTTAAGGCTAAGCTTTAACTCATCCCTGAGCAGAAGCCGAGATCACTTTATTGCAGTTAACGCAGGCAATTACTCAAGTCCACACGGCTGTTTGCTTAGTGTTTCATATTTATGGTATTATTGGACTGAACTCGTTTCCTGTTTGCCTCTACAAGGGTTGAAGCATTTAAAAGAAAATAATTGCCATATACATATCAGTAAGTATTACCCTTATACTGTATATAAATTTATTTGAGCCACTATTTTGTGAAGCTTTGTGTGTCACTGTAAGTGCAGTTCCATGGCCGCTAAATTGGCCACAGTCAAAAATCCCATTCATTAAAGGTACTTGGGTCAACATGTGCTTCCTGCAAGGAACACCTTCCTCCTGTTTCCTGTCCAAAATTTTGTGCAGTTTCACCTAATGATGCTGAGGAACTAGGTGGTAGCAAACTGGATAGACAACACACAGTTAATTTCCCTGCATAATGAAACTCAGTGCTAACAAAACAGTCACAACAAAGGACCAAATATGAAGTAGCTTCAATTTTCCTGTTTAGTCCAAAAAAATATAAAAAAAACCCCAGATGTTTCATGATTAAAACAATAGGCAAGTACATTCAGCACACGCCTTTCTTACTGAACTTAGACAAGAGGGTACACTGCCACAAGGGGGTACACTGCCACTTTAACTATGTGCAGGAGGAGAAAGTGGAGGTACTCCATCTTTAAAAAGGTGTTTTGTGCAACTATGAACCATAACTGTATTAAGTAGCACAAGGATTACTCACTATACAGCTAAGCTGCTTTAAATACGAAATGATTACAAAATTTGTTCTAAAACATAAATCTTTACAGATCTATGAAATATTTAAGCATATTTATAAACAAGATATCATGAAAAAAACATGGAAAGCAATGCTGATAAGGTGAAGTTTCCACACATGGGTCTTAGTCATAATTGCACCAGTGCAGTATCCCATAAATAGAAGGAATTCATTTTGATTGGTCTAGTGCAGCTATAATAATGGTAGAAAAGGTCTGATTGGTAGCTATGGGTTACCACAGTGAGGCAAACTGCTATTACATAAGACTGTTTCCTAGGTGACAATATTATTTCTGCCGTTGCGGTTAAAGTACATTAAAAACACTGTTATCATTTCAGACATGGTCTAGTTCAAGGACTCTGCACAGACTGCATTCACCTGATGATTCATTTATTAAGTTGAGTTTCAAGTGTAATATCTGTCTTTTTTTTTTACTCGGTATTGATGTGCATTGATGCCTGAAATAGTGTGTTTGCTAAATACAAAAATACAAGTGATAGCACAAAATCGAGGCCACCTGCGAGAGACCGTGTGAGCTGAAAATCAATAAGAATTGTAAATTGAAAAAGTGAGCAATTTTATAAAATGTAAGAGGCTTGTCTCTGTGCATATTTGCTTGTAGTTTTACAAAGACATCATATGTATATTAGGCTATGAATTGGCCAAATTGTGATGGAGGAGCACCCTGAGCTCAGTACAAGTGAATGAATGTTTGAGAGAAAGCATAAAGCTTAAAGGACACATTGTGTAAAAAACAAGAATGTGCAGTGCATTATACTCTTTTAAATATAGAAGGAATGTGCTGAGAAAAGTAGTGTTTCTGGTGGATTTATTGAAACTTTCTGCAAAAACTCTACTAGCCCCCGTCCATCTGTTCTACTTCCTGCTGCCTCCTTTCCCAGGCTGAGCACACTGCACTGGAGGGTAGGAACCAATCAGCAGCTAGGCTCTTCAAAGGACAGAAATGTGCATATTTTTGGACATATGGTTTAAAAAACATGTGAAGGTGGCCACTTAAACCAAAATGGAAAATCCCTAAACAAAGGAGACTGTTTATTAGCAATGTACAATAGAATGGAATCATGGCAGCATTGTCAGTGGATCACACTGTCACTCTGCTATGAGTTTCAGGTACCAAGTACTTGAACAAGTTCAAACATTGTGATTGCTCCTTAAAGGGCATGTAAAGTCTAAAATAGAATAAGGCTAGAAATGCTGTATTTTGTATACTAAATATAAACATGAACTTACTGCACCACAAGCCTAATCAAACAAATGATTTATGTTTTCAAAGTTGGCTACAGGGGGTCACCATCTTGTAACTTTGCTAAACATCTTTGCAAGACTAAGACTGTGCACATGCTCAGTGTGGTCTGGGCTGCTTAGGGATAGTCATAAACAAAGCTGCTTGAGTTCTCAATAGCTGGGAAGTAAGGCCCCCTGCTGTTCATAAGTATGATTGTTTTCCTGCTCAGCAGTTAGGGACTGTATGATAATTCCTATCCACAGCAGTAAATGAAGGGAGAATTTCACTGCATACAGTCAGGTTTCTTATAAAAACGGTGCACATTTTTTCATTAAAGTATATTGGAGATAGGGTTCTTTTTCATTAAAGAAAGTAAAAATGGGATTTTATTTTTTTCCCTTTACATGCCCTTTAAGGGCAGAGACACGCTGCAATTCAGGGAGACTAGTTGCCCAGCGACAAATCTCCTCTTCTTTGGGGTGACTAATCTGTCTCCCCTGCTTTCCTGCCGGCTAGAATGAAATTTATCGGCGGGATGGCACTCGGAGCACTTAGTTTTCCGAAGTCGCCCGATGTTGCATCACAAGGATACTTTTGGCGACTTCGGAAAACGAAGCGCTTCTGAGTGCCATCACGCCAGTGATTTTCATTCTACCTGGCGTGAAGGAAGGAGATTTGTTGCCGGGCGACTGATCTCCCTGAATTGCAGCGTGTCTCTGCCCTAAGGGTTTAAATACCGGGGAACTGAAGAAGCTGCTCAGATAATGAATGTTGAAATGTTTTCAAAAATATTCAAAAAATCCAGTTGCTTTAGACTTATCTCCACTAGATACTGCAATTCTTACTAATACTTTTAGATAAAGGGGAAATGATCCTACTCGTTCTTGTGAGACACTGGCTCTAACACTGAGATTGCAGCTACAATCATTGCCATAAAGGAGGACATGATAGAATCACAAGAGGACCAAGTAATTGATTCCTTTGCACAAGTGAGTCAAACCTTTTCCCCATATAAAACACATTTACAATATTACATTGTTTTTAACATGAAAGCAACAAGTAGTAACTTCACTGATCAGTTTGATCTCTCCAGAGAAGCGTCAGGAGACTTTTTTTTGAACTGGACATAAAGGGGGACAATAATGGCAAATATATGTTTTATACTATTTAAAATATTGGGTAAAATTTAAGATTTTTCTAATACATTGCCATGGTTTATTCGTTTTTGTTGTGTGCAATAAGTCAAAGTTTGTTATCCCTTTGTTTTCTCCCTCTAGTCATTGTCTAATAAGTATTTAGCATGCATACAAGCTAGCCAATCACAATTCTTTTCTGTCTATTTCCTATCAAATTACAGCTATGATGCTTTGGTCCTCTGTTCATAGTTCACTAGGGAAATTCCTTGTGTGGGGTTCAAGCTAACTTTGTGACCTTGTAGCAAAGTGCTAAATGTTGTTTGTGCTTCCCTCACCCCATGTTAATCGGTGTTCAAATAAATACAGGGAGAGAAACTCTCAAGAGCTGCTCTTGGGAAAAATTATATAATATATTATATTCAGTGGTTTCAACACTATAAAACAGAGCTATAAGATGATCTTGTCTAAGTTAGATCTTATTAAACAGATCATGTTTGACCCTCTTTCAGCAGTCCCAGAGAAAGGACACATGGATATTTCATCATAAGTCATTGTTGCAGCATCATACATAATGGAAAAATGCCCTAAGGAATATTTTAGTTTAATGGGTTTTAGTTTGACTTAAACAGGAAGGGAATTAATAGAATATATTTATATAATTGTATTTATACATACATTTTGGAGATGTCACGCTGCTTATCCTAGGCTATTCTGGTCAAGAGTAGATTGATATCTTTAATTAATGCCTACTGATAAATGTGCCATAAAGACAGGAGCTTCTATCCGAGATGAGCACATTTTTCAAAATCCGCTTCGGTTTAGTTCATAGTTTGATTGCATTTAAAGTGATTTAATCCTATAAGAGTATTAAGCAAAGATTTAGGAGACTGGGCTCCCATGGTTAATGTTCATTGAATCAGATATTTATAGTAAGTTGCTTCTCATACATTCACAGTAAATTATTAAGACCCTTTTAATAGCGAGCAATCATAAAGCAATGCAAGCTGTTACATTAAATTCCCAATAGGTGTAAAAGCATCAATGGGTTCCATAGCACAATATTCATAAGAAGAGATGAGATGTAAGCATTCGGGATCATTTATGAAAATCTAAAATTCTAAAATTGATGCAATCAAAGGCAAATATTGACATAATTAATCCAAACGCTTATATCCAAACATGCTCCTGCACTTTCACATGGTTGCAAATGTGTCCATCTTGATTCTTCGGATAAACGGTGAGCAACTATGCCAGCTGACTTCTGGGAACCTTAAAGTTACTGCCACCCTAAACCTGCCAAAAAATTGGGAAGCAACAGAAGCATGAAAAAAGTCCTGTGGATGCCCAACAAAGGCCATGATTGGCTATTTAGTAACCCCTATGTGGACTGGCAGTCTACAGGAGGCTCTACTTGGCAGTACACCTGTTTTTTATTCAACCAAAACTTTTATCCAGGCCTGCAATTTAAAAATAAGCATCTGCTTCAAGGCCACTGGGAGCAGCATCCAAGGGGTTGGTGAGCAACATGTTACTCATGAGCCACTGGTTGGGGACCACTGCCTTACATACACCAGAGAAGATCACCCCTTTATGGAATACCTCTCAAAAACTTCCCTAGCTCTTCATGTCCTAAATTACATGGACTTTTAAGAGACAATATTTTAATACTTTGCATGAGCAACACTGTGTCTCTGTGCCTTCTCTTCTATGAAGTCCCATTTTCCACATGGAAAAGAGAAGGAAGGAAACTAAAAGTTGGCCGATATGTGGGGACAATGTAGAGTAGCTGATAATCCTCTTAAAAAAGCAACCTAGCTTGGAGTGTCCCTGCAGATGGTATCATTTTATTATGAGCCACTGGATGGAGATCACTGCTACAGCGGGTTGCTTCAATACGTGCACCAGACTTGCACCCAGTAAATGAGATGAAAAAGTCATTTCAGGCTGATGGCATTTCTCAAAATGCTTGATGCAAATTGCATCCGATTGGTGGGTGGAGGTCAGAAGTAAATTATCCTCAAGTGCTATGTACGACATGGCCGTACATGGGAGCTCCCTCCTGGTGCAAGTGTCCTAGTGCTAGTGGGGGGCAATATTTAACTACTGATACCCCCAACCGGAGTGCAGGCTCTATTAGCCCACACCTTTGGTTGGAGATAATTTTTTTGCCGAACAAGCACCCTTTAAGGCTTATGGAGCAATTCTCAGACATTTGGCTGGTAGATTTGTTCCCAACTAAAAACTTAGCACCCTTCACTGCCACCTTCCAATGTTGTTATTGGGAGTGGTCTGAAAACGCCATCGCAGGCCTTTGTATATGATTTATAATGACACCAATGTGAATTGATTTCAACCAGGAATACTTTCAAGAACTTCCCCATGGCCCCAATGTCTGTCACCTTACTGAACCATGAAATGGTTTGTTCATCCGTAATCCTCATATGTCTATATACAGCGTGTAGATGTTCTCTGTGTACACAATTAGCTAGTTTATGTCCTTTCTCTTACATGCCATAACAAATACACTGTATATTGAAGCTAAACGTAGAATATACTATAGCTATATCTGTAAACATCATTCTTTTATTCTGTCTTCCTGTCTATCAATATTTGTTTTGCCCGATGAAGGCAGAAGTTAACCTTCTAAAGTGGAGAGATGTCATCCAAAGAACAGGCTGTTGAAAGAAAGCCATGTTGGATATGACATAGCATAAAGTATCTGTTCAATTCCACTTCGACGACAAATCATTTCTTTTGCTTCATTGTCACTGGGGTGTAGTGGGTCAAAATATCACATGTACATTTTTTCTTTGGATTTATGTCTTTCTAAACCTTCTGCTGCTTTGTGTTCTCTTTCTCTCCAGGTGAATGCAATAGACTTAATGCTTCTCTTTGAGAAAGAAATACGAGTCATGCAATGTTATTTTACAGGGTGTTGGGCTGTGTATAAAGCATTGTAGAAAAGTCTATTGCTATTTTGATTTTTACATGGTTTAATAAGAAAGCTGTAAGTATCTGCCTTCTAACTTTCACATCAGAATCCATAAAACAAACATCCTTCATCTGTGCTGTAGTTTAGGTGGAATTTCTGGGGTGTGAGTACTTCATTTATGAGTGTCTGTTTATTTAAACCAATCATTGAAGCCAATGATAGACCTAATATACCCCATTATAAAATGTGTCTATCATGCCAAGATGATGTGCTTTAGGCTAGGGCCAGATGATATATCTCTGCAGGCAAAGAATCCGCTGCCCTTCTGCCCCCGTAGCCTTTTGAACTGGGGGCAGATTTCATAGTGAAATTCAAAATGTCGCGTTTTACTGCTGAAATCCGTCTGCACCAAAGCAGAAACAATACAGACAGGCAAACCAGGAGCAGAAGCGCAGCAGATTCTCAGACTGCAGAGAAACACAGGCTGAGATCCACCATTGTCTGGCCCTAAAATGGGTAAATAATATAATATGCGTGACATATCAACATAACAGAGATAAGTTGGAGCTAAGTGCTTAAATTATATTATTATGTCTTAATCATTTCTACTGTTTCCATGATTCTACTTCCATGGAACCCAGAACAATAGAATTATACCTGTGCACTTGCACTGGTCAGATTGTACCCCAAAATCTCCACTAGAGGGCATTCAAAAACCATGTTTCCCCCACAATTCTTGTGCAGTTTTGATTGTTAACTATAAGATGAATACGTCTCACTTTGCAGCACAACACTAATAAAAATGTACATTTAAAATGCAGGTGTCTCCATGAGACTAGACTAGATTGTTTGTTTTATACATGTATGGGATCCATTCTCTGGAAACCTGTTATCCAGAAAGCTCCGAACTATTGAAAGGCCATCTCCCATAGACTCCATTTTATCCAAATAATTCAAATTTTTAAAAATGATTTTCTTTTCCTCTGTAATAATAAAACAGTAGCGTGTACTTGATCCAAACTAAGTTATAATTAATTCTCATTAGAAGAAAACCAGCCTATTGGGTTTATTTAATGTTGAAATGATTTTCTAGTAGACTAAGGGGCACATTTACTAAGCTCGAGTGAAGGATACTAAGTAAAAAAACTTCAAATTTCCAAGTTATTTTTCTTGGGTACTTCGAACATCGAATAGGCTACTTCGACCTTCGACCACGACTACGAAACGAACATTTCGAACTAAAAAGCGTTCGACTATTCGACCATTCGATAGTCGAAGTACTGTCTCTTTAAAAAACTTTTTTTGATCGAAGGAAAATCCTTCGATCGATGGATTAAAATCCTTTCAATCGTTTGATTCGAAAGATTTAATCGTTCGATCGAACAATTTTTCCTTCGATCGTTTGATCAAAGTAATTGCGGTAAATCCTTCGACTTCGATATTCGAAGTCAAAGGATTTTACTTCGATGGTCGAAAATCGAGGGTTAATTACCCCTCGATATTCCACCCTTAGTAAATGTGCCCCTTAAGGTATGAAGATCCAAATTACTGAAACCTGTTATCCAGAAAGCACAAGGTCCTGAGCATTCTGGATAACAGGTCCCATACCTATATTTGTACAACTATAAATTCTGGTTTGAGTTAAACTGTACATATTTGTCCTAAATATTCCAAAAACCCTCTTTTCAATCTAAATGTGTCTGTTCTGTTGTTTGATGAAAAAAAAAATCCCCCTGGAAGGGAAAGAATGTTCCTCACCCTTTTGCTCATAATTCAGCCTACTCACCCTGTGGGAAGTAAAGTTCAAACCAAACAATTGCTTTTTCTCCTCTCCAAGATTCCTGAGCACAGTGTCTACAATGAGATGACAGAGAGCCTGTATCCTTGTTTCCCCAGTGGCCTTTGGGCTGTAAGTGGTTTGGGTACTTAATGCAGAACTAACGTATTTTATTTGCAATCTGTAAAACACCTTTTATTGACTTATATGGAAAGGAACAGAAGAGCTTTGCAGAATATTGGCTTTTTCCCTTTATTTGGTGAAGAATGTTTTTATAGATGCCTTAAATATTATACATTGTTTGAGATGCCATCAATTCCAAAATTCATTTATTTTAGATTAATTGAAAGCTGTATTTTTTACAGTTATTACATTTTTATTTCACCGTGGATCATTATTGCATCTCTTTTCCAATTTATCTTGTTATTCTGATTACAATGTAAATTAAATGTTTAAAAAATTATACCATCTGCAGGGACATTCCAAGCCAGGCTGCTTTTTTAATAGGGCTATTAGCTACTCTGCATTGTCCCCACACATTGGCCAACTTTCAGTTTCCTTCCTTCTCTTTTCCATTGATGGAAAATGGGACATCCTAGAAGAAAAGGCAGTGACACAGTGTTGCTCATGCAAAGCATTAAACTAGAATATTGGCTCTTAAAATGCCATTTAATTTTGGACATGAGGAGCTATTGATGATCTTCTCTTGTCTATGTAAGGCAGTAGTCCCCAACCAGTGGCTTATGATCAACATGTTGCTCACCAAAACCCCTTGGATGCTGCTCCCAGTGGCCTCAAAGTGCTTATTTTGAAGACCTTGCTTGGAGGCACGTTTTAGATAGCATTATTACAGTGCTACGCAATATGTTGGCGCTATATAAATACATGTTAATAATTATTTATGTCTACAAAGTTGTGCAATACATATATGACAACCTTGTATAGCGTAAAATATTTGGTAAATGCAACATTTATCCCATAATGTGTGGTAGGTTAGAATTATTACTGTTTAAAAAATGCGCTTTAGAAAAAGGTATGCCATCTATAGATCTGGATAATCTGTGCTGCCTTAAAGTTGAAGCCCATGTGTCATGTAGTTTCGTGTCTTGCTAAGACACTAAGTACTAATAAGGCTATCTATCATTCTCGAATAACAAAATGTAATACAGCTTCAAACGTGTGATCAACTACAAATTGAAAACACAAATGGCTAAATGGGTTCCAACTGTTACTAATACAGTTTGATATTCTCCAATTGTTGGTAAACTATAGCACCGAGAATTGTTATTTAGAAAGGTATTCACTGAAAGACGATACCTGCAATGGTTACAATTTCACCTGCCTTTGAAAGGAATTCAGTCCAGTATTCGGCTAGGATTCCGCCTTTTACAGCAGGATTCAAATTCTCAGAATCCACGTGCCTGGCCAAACCAACATGGAATGCTTAAAATCACAAGAATCACAAACAAGGAAGTAAAAAAAAATGTAACCATGTGCTGTGCGTGGCTCTTTTAGCCTTCCTGCCACCTACTTTGCATATGCAAATTAGGGTTTGGATTCGGTTTGGTATTCAGCTGAATCTTTTACAAAGGATTCGGGGTTCAGCTGAATCCTAAAATGAGTGCATCCCCAGGGCCGCTCTGGCCATGAGAAAAGGTGAGAATCTTGACTCAGGTGGCACGGAGCGGCCAGTTACCAGAGGCAGCAAAAAGTCGTCTCTGGTAAATTTAGGAGCCGAATTTCCGTTTTTTAAAATGGAAATTTGGCTCTTCTAGTGCATCGAGCGCAATAGTGCTCCCTGCACTAGTGATGCGGCCCCTCCTCAACCTGTTCCGACGCTCCAAGTCAGAAGCGCGGAGCGGAAGGAGGGGCGGCATGAGGGCTGCTGCCTCAGGCAGCCCCTAAAACGTGCCTGTGCATCCCTAATGTGTATACATTACACAGTAAACTGCTACACTTGAAACATGCCTGGTGCAACTTTGACAGTCTAGTCATAAACTCAAGAGGCGAAAAAAGAGGCGCTTAAGGGGTGATACAATAACTATGTACAAATATATAAGGGGATCATATAATAATCTCTCTATTGCTTTATTTAACAGTAGGTCCTTCCAGCTGACACAAGGTCACCCATTCCGATTAGAAGAAAGAAGGGTCTCTCTAAATATTCAGAGAGGGTTTGAAGTTGTGGAATTCTCTCTCTGAATCAGTGGTACAGGCCAGAGCCGGGCCAACCCGGCCAGGCGCCCTAGGCAACCTGGCGGGCCACGGCGCCAGCTCTGTGCACACTTGACTGCGCATGCGCGAAATTTTGTGCCAGCGCGCAGAATAGCATTTATGCTTAAGCCACCAGTTGCAGTTGGGGAGAGACGGGACCGGACACGGGGTAGGCGACAGAGCAGGTACGTGCCTGGCGTCCCCTCAGCTTTGCGCCCTAGGCACGTGCCTACTCTGCCTACCCCTAGTCCGGCCCTGGTACAGGCTGATACATTAGATAGGTATAAGAAGGGGTTGGATGGTGTTTAGCAAGTGAGGGAATACAGGGTTATGGGAGATAGCTCATAGTACAAGTTGATTCAGGGACTGGTCCCATTGCCATCTTAGAGTCAGGAATTAATTTTTTCCCGTCTGAGGTACATTGGAGAGGCTTTAACTGGGTTTTTTGTCTTCCTCTTGATCAACTGGCAGATAGGCAGGTTTGTTACAGTGAGAGCTGTGAAATTATGGAATTCTCTCCCTGAATCAGTTGTACAGGCCGATGGTGTTGGATGGCTTTTTAGCAAGTGAGGGAATACAGGGTTATGGAAGATAGCTCATAGTACAAGTTGATCCAGAGACTGGTCCCATTGCCATCTTGGAGTAAGAAAGGATTTTTTCCCCCTCTGAGGCAAATTGGAGAGGCTTTGTTTTCTTTGCCTTCCTCTGGATCAACTAGCAGTTACAATATATAGTTCAAGCCATTACTGGTGAAAGCAAGATATTTTTAGGAGTTTGAAACCTGCATAAGAACATTTTATAACCAATCTATAAATAGCCAATCTTAAATCATCCATTACTGCAAATCATTTTTTCATAAAGGTTGGAACTATTGTTTTGCTGCCGTGTACATTACAATATTGCTGTTTTTAGCCGTGCCAAGACATTGGTTTACAAATTCCTTTCAAGAATACAAGTCTAATTTTCTTTCCTCTGGTTTGAAACAGTAAGTACCGGGATACCAGGAAAACTCCCAGTGGGCCCAGGCGTCAGAGGGACCTCTAACTTCTAACCATTTAGCCTATTTCATGATCCTTATCCTTCATGGGGAAAAATGCTTAATAATGGAAAAATATAGTAAGTAGATATAAAAGACTAGAAGAATAAGAGGCTGAGAGAGGAGAGGAGGAATAGTAGTTTGGAAAGTGGGCCCACTATCTAGGGTTTTCCGGTGGGCCCATGGTCTAAGGTTTTCCGGTGGGCCTCTGGCATCCCAGTCCGACACTGCCCTAGGTCGCGGGTCATATTTGCTGGCGAGTAGCAACACAGGTAGATATTTAATCACTTTTCATCAAGTCAGCAGTCAGTGTATGTGTGAGGTTCAAGAAGGGGAATTAACTGTTAGGAGTCCACAAGTGTTTTATCAGAAGGCGCTGGCATTTTGGACTCAGCAAAGGAGGGGAACAGAATGTCAAATGAACAGTAATGGTGGCCATACACGGGCAGATAAAGCTGCCGATATCGGTCGTTTGGACCGATTTGACAGCTTATCTGCCCGTGTATGGGGGCTTCCGACAGGTCTTCCCGAACGATATCTGGCCACGATATCGATCGGGAAGGTTGGATTTTTACCCGACCGACCCGTCGGAGCCGCTTGGCGCATCGTAATTCGATCGTTCGGCCATACGGCCGAACGTTCGAATTACCCCCAATATAGCCATGCAGTTTAGTGGCATATCGGGGAAAGATCCGCTCGTTTGGAGATATCGCCAAACGAGCGGATCTTGGAGTCTATGGCCACCTTAAGAAACCAAAATAATGGTTTTGACAATCAATGTCAAAGTCTTATTCAGATATCCTTTTGAAAGACTAAAAAACTGCGTAGGTCTGTGGACATGTTCTTTTACAATCTGAAAGTCTACTTTGCTATTGTATCCATGACCTGTAGGTCTCATGATCATACCAGCTTTATTTGGCCGAACACTTGGGTGAATACATCCGACCTATATCTGGCCAGCTTTTCAAATGAACACTCATCATCGCACCTACAGCCAACATTAGAAACATCAGATTGCAGTGGTTATGGGAAGAAGCAATATAAAAAAGCAAAAGCAGTAACATAAACTATCAAACAAGTCTATGGGGAATTTCATGTTTGCTGTTTAGTCTTTTATCCTAGACAATAATCCATCCAAAAATGTAAATAATACCCTGAAAGCAAGGACTGCATGCCGAGCTGAATTTGTATTTTTAAATCTCTGCATGTGTTTAACAACAAATGTTTTCTGCTACATACAGTAACTGAACATTCTAAAGCATTGCAATTACTAATAAACAGCTGTCAGTACAGCAACCTAATACCTGTTTTGCAAACAAGTGAAATAGTTACCTACTTGGCTGGTAGGCTCTATACACAAAAGCATTTCTTAAGTTCTTCTCAGAATAACACATTCTAATTCTGGTGAAAACCAAGCGTTATGCTGAATAAAATAGCGAAGTCTTGTATCGAACTGATTTACATTATTCTTTTTTTTTAAGCTGCAATCTATTTTTCTGCTTCCTTTATTCCTCCGTCAAGAAAAGGTCACTGCAAGATTAACGATCGACTACCTTAAAAACAAAGAATAATCTGTAATTTACGGCATGGAGTGGCATTAACACAAATAAATAGCACAGTGTGCTGATTATTCTGTAAGGCAGGATTTTAGGGCAATGGCAGGCTGGTTTAGAAAAAAAAATACATTCATATCACTCATTTCGATGGCCTGATACACATTTGAATCAACAGGTTACGACAATTAATTTTAAAAAGAAAGTATTGTCAAAGTAAACTTCACCGCTCATTCTCTATGGATCATGATTAATAAATGACCTATTTGGGTGACACCTGGGCTTTTATGGCCAATATACAAAATTTGGGGGTTGTGGAAGCACTCTTAAGGCTAAATTAAAGTATATTTAAAGGGATACTGTCATGGGAAAAAATTGTTTTTCCAAAATGAATCCGTTAATAGTGCTGCTCCAGCAGAATTCTGCACTGAAATCCATTTCTCAAAAGAGCAAACAGATTTTTTTATATTCAATTTTGAAATATGACATGGGGCTAGACATATTGTCAATTTCCCAGCTGCCCCTGGTCATGTGACTTGTGCTCTGATAAACTTCAATCACTCTTTACTGCTGTACTGCAAGTTAGAGTGATATCACCCCCTCCCTTTCCCCCCCCCAGCAGCCAAACAAAAGAACAATGGGAAGGTAACCAGAAAGCAGCTCCCTAACACAAGATAACAGCTGCCTGGTAGATCTAAGAACAACACTCAATAGTAAAAACCCATGTCCCACTGAGACACATTCAGTTACATTGAGAAGGAAAAACAGCAGCCTGCCAGAAAGCATTTCTCTCCTAAAGTGCAGGCACAAGTCACATGACCAGGGGCAGCTGGGAAATTGACAAAATGTCTAGCCCCATGTCAGATTTCAAAGTTGAATATAAAAAAAATCTGTTTGCTCTTTTGAGAAATGGATTTCAGTGCAGAATTCAGCTGGAGCAGCACTATTAACTGATGCGTTTTGAAAAAAACATGTTTTCCGATGACAGGATCTCTTTAAAATATGGAGTAATCCGAAGTGGTTAATAACACCAATAAAGTCCTTAAATCCATAGTAGGGAACATGACAGTATCCCTTTAAGTATAGGGGAAGTACTACTTATAATGCACTTCCCTGGGCCCCTGTCTCATAAGTAATTCAGTATAAATGCAAGTGCATGTGTTTACAAAACAGAGATTTTTAGTTACAAAGTTATGATCATAAAGTTGAAAAGCCACCATACCACGTCAAGGTAAACCCCATATGGTGGTCCCTAACTTGTTTACCTCTGGTCATAGTAGTATAAAGAATCTTGTGCCTTTTCTGCATAGTAGAATTAAATGAAGTAAATGTCTGCTGAGCTTTGGTTTCAATCTGAAGGCTAAATCCAACCCCGCCGCCACTGAAGCTTTGGCTGAGCTTCATATGTGGTTTTCTAATAACACCCTATACCCACCCCTTTAAACTAATGGTGGTCCTATGTTTTTAACTGCACCAAGTAACACTTTTGAATCTATTCGCATTCACTATACTTATTACTACATCTAGGGGCAGATTTACTAAGCTCGAGTGAAGGATTCGAATGTAAAAATATTCGAATTTCAAAGTATTTTTTTGGGTACTTCGACCATCGAATGGGTCAAATTCAAATGATTCAAAGTAAAAATCGTTTGACTATTCGACCATTCGATAATCGAAGTAATGTCTCTTTAAAAAATACTTCGACTACATACTTCGCCACTTTAAACCTACCGGGGTTCCATGTTAGTCTATGGGGACCAATTTGATTGAATAAAAATCCTTTGATTGATCGCTTAAAATCGTTCGAAACGTTAGATTTTTACTTCAATCGTGGATCGAAGCATTTGTGCTAAATCCTTCGAAATCGATATTCGAATTCGAAGGATTTAACGTCGAGGGTCGAATTCGAGAGTTTATTAACCCTCGAAATTTGACCCTTGATAAATGTGCCCCTAATTTAGTTTGTCCTTTATTTACTTTAATTCACACCTATATTCTTACCTACTTATACGGATACGGACACATATATACACTTTCCAAGTGTGCACCTACAGTATACATAGAATTTTACTTTGCCTTCACTATTTTTACATCCTTACATTTTTTTTAAAAAATGGCTGTTGGTTTGGGCAATCGCTCTCTCTTAAAAGCTGCAAGTTAGCAGCGGGGGAGGATTTAGCCTTCAGACTGAAACCGAGGTTCAGCAGACTTTTACTTCAATTAATTATACTATGCAGAGAGGCACTAGATCCTTTATACTATGACCAGAGGTAAACAACTTAGGGATCACCGTATGGGGTTTACCTTGACGTGGTATGGTGGCTTATCAAATTAATGATCATAACTTTGTAACTAAAAACCCCTTATACTTGAATATAAATTATACTTAAACTTAGCCTTTTGAGTGCTGCCACAACCCCATATTATTGTATATTCTTTTATGGTCAATGCCATATAAGAAATAAGAAACAGAACTGCAAAAACCTAACAGACAATAGCGCAGTTGAGTAGTGATGGGCGAATTTGTCCCGTTTCGTTTCCGAAAAAAATGTGTGAATATCCAGCGAAATGGCAAAAAATTCGCAAAACGCCGGCAAAATTCTGATGCCGGCGACAATTTGATGTGCATTAAAGTCAATGGGCGTGCTGTAATTGTCGCCAGCGTCGGAACTTTGACACAGACGAATTTCCACTGCATTTTCATGAATTTATTCGCTGGTGGCAAAATGCGAAATTCACAGTGAATTCACGCCTGCCGAATAAATTCGCCCATCACTACAGTTGCGTATGTGCAAATTTCCCTACAGTCAGTTGCACGTGAAAGCCCAGACATTAAGGTAGGTTCCCCAGAAGTTACCATGGGCAGCCAAAAGCTGCTCCTGGTAACTTTAAGAGCCAAATTTCCAGTTCCGGTCCGGAAATTCGTCTTTTCTAGTGCAGCGAGTGCAATTCTGCTCTCTGCACTAGCGATGCAGGTCCCTGGACCCCAGCCGCTGATGTTAAGGTAATGTGCCTCAGGCGGCATTAATGCCTGAAACTCTCATGGTTCTAGAACCTTTATTTCAGGTAATTCTCCAGGTAGGTTTTAGCCAGATAAATGTTGAGTCTGATTTAAAGTTTGGAGGGGGAGATGTATCCCTATCCTGGAGTAAATTATTTTCCTGCAAGTTCATTGATTGGCCAGCAGGTGCCAGGGTTCCCTAATTATATAAGGGGAAATCAAAATGTACTTCTGGTTCACACTTGCTGGAGGAGATGGGCTGGGATGGAGTTAGGTTCTAGTAGGTAAGTGAGTGTTAGAAGTTTTGTAATAGCTAACTCTAGGAGGGCCATTTAATAAACCTCAAATTTAACTGAAAGGTTAATCTTGTATTTTTCATGAAAAAAGGACTGTTTAGAGATGTTTAGAGATTTATTATATATTATAAGCTGCTAAAAATTCAAATCTGAAAATACTCCATCTCAAACCTGACAAAGTCATGTAGAAGTCAATGGCAGATGTCGCTGAAGTTGCTTCTTGATCACGATCTGCACTGCATAATCCAATAAAGTCTGGGTTTTCGGCCAATAACCTGAAAAAGTTTTCGCAGCAACAATTCTAAAAAATCGAGTTTTTCAAAGTGCACGATACAAATTGATGCTCGATTTTGTCTTTTTGTTGCTCCAATTTTTGGGGAAGTGAGTTTGGTCAACTTTGTTTTCATAAAAAACTGAAAATAATTTGAGTTTTAGTAAATAACCTCCTTGTAGTGAGACACAGAATGAGGGTAGTTATTAGAGCAGCAAAAGGCGATGAGGTCAGGAAGGGTTAATACCCTACAGTAACAAGGCCACCAGTATAGGGACTCAAGTGGTTGGGCTCAGGGATAGGAGATTCCTGGAGCATGTGACAACTGCACTGGGCATTGTTTGACTAAGTCAGTGAGTATTATATCTGGAATGTTATGAACACCACAGCTGAAAAATAAGAGTATTTGAAGTAAATGTAAAGACCAAAGACATTGTAAAGCTATTCCATCAATAAAGAATTTCATTTGTTTTTAAGAACCACTGGTTCCATCCAAGTTATTTTTGAGATCATGTTCTGTGTAAGAAATCACAGTGGATAAGGCCGTTTTCCAAAAACCGGCTACAATACTCTTTTTAAAAGTGTCCCTTTAAGAGCATATGCTTCTTGTCTTCTCTTACTCACGTATTCAAGTTGCAGAGGAGTTGTAAAAAAACATCATTAATGCCTAAGGGATTCCATTACAAAAGTGAGCCCCAAGGACATGACGGTACAGCAGTTCTCTATTCCCGGCCTAATTGCCTTGTCTTACTTCCCTCTAAACAACAGATCATGTCGTTACTACAGAAAACTCAGTATTAAATATCAATGAGCACAAAGAGGTGAGGACAATTGCGATTCTGTGTTTAGAGATGTGACACCTTCCATTTGTGGAATTCGATGCTCGGTATTATGATACAAAAAGGGCTGATACAAAAGTGGCGTTCCCTTCTAAACATAATACGTTTCTATGTAAGCACATGTTCAACCATTTCTCTCAATCTCAAGCTGCAACACATCTCCATGTTCCTGTAATGAGCTTTGATTGACAGGGGATAAATATAATCTTACTGGTTTACAGGGCAGTTTACCTGCTCATAAAGTTTAGGATTTATTGAAAGATTCCACCAGAGTAACATAAAGCAAGTTAACCTTATAAACAACTTCTAAAATATTTATATTGTCGGACTGTGTTATTTCCTTTCTTATTGTTCACATTTTTAGTTTTGACACATTGGGGCAGCATTGCATAGTTAAGTTGAGTTGAAAAAAGTTCAAGTCCAACCCCTCCAAAGGAATTCCAATGCACAGACATATAATTAAACAGATCTATCAATGAACTCACATATATATACTGTATATATTATTTACCAATACCTATACTAACTATATTAAAGATCCTAAGATCACACTAGCCTTGGATGCTATGCATGTTCATGAAATTATAAAAATCTGCCCTCACCCAATAGGGAATTCCGCAACCTCATTCCCTTCACCATGACGAACCATCTATGATTAGTGATGGGCGAATTTCTCCCTTTTCGCTTCACCGAAAAATTGCAAATTTCCCATGAAATTCGCAAAACGGCAAAGAATCCTCAAAAAATTTGTGAAAGTCGAAAATTAACACTTGCGTCAATTTTGGACGCCCGTTCGAAAAGTCACTTGCATCAATTTTGGCGCCGGCGATAAAGTCAATGGGCGTCCGAATACTGTTAGGAGTTTCGTGAATTTATTCAGAATTCGCGCCAGGGAATTCATTTAACAAACACTATCTATGATGCTTTGGATGAAAGTTCAGTTCCTCAAGACTAAAAGGGTGGTCTCTGGTGTATGGTCCTTTTCTGTTTGAAAAAGATCTAGTTGTATGATATATAATAAATTCTATAATGCCATCTAATGTACTTACAAAGAGAATCATGCCCCCTCGTAAGCACCTATTCTTCAGAAAGAAACAACCCCAACCTACAGCCTTGACATAGTTTAAGGGGTTATTTACTAAACTCCCAATGCAAAAATCACAATTTATTTTTTAAAATGACAAATTTTTTAGAATTTATTAAACCCCGAAGATAGAAAAGTCTGAATCAGAAAATTTGGCATCTCAGACCTGTCGAGGTTGCATATAAGTCAATGGGAGAAGTCCAAATGATTTTTTTGATGTGCGCTGGGTTTCATGGAATACCCTGAAGTCTTCGGGCAAAAATCAGAGTTTTCGATTGAAAAATCCAAAAAAATCATGAAAACCTGATGAAAAAAATCCAAAAAAAATTGTGAAAATCTGATTATTTTCCACAAAGCACATTTTTGGGAAAATTTTATAATAAATACGCGTAAAAACCCGAGCAGATTTGAAACCTTAATAAATAACCTTCTAAAGAGGGAGTGTACTTAAAAATCGTAAGCGTTATTTAAAATGGTGTCTTTGTGAATGTTTAGCACTGCTCGCAATGTCAAATCGGTCATTGGCGAATATTACATTCATACATAGCGTATTTTCGCTAAACAAAGGTTTAGCTTTAACACCTGCTCTGGCGTTTCGTTAAATATTTTGCCACAAAAAAGGTTTTGCGATTGCTACATTTTATTACATCCACTGCGAATGTTCGCAAATTTTGCTATGAAGTCGTTGAAGTCTTTAATCAGTCAAAAAGGACACAAACATGATCGCTAATGTTTTGCAATCGTCTTTGGACGTGTTTGCGCAGTGATGTCATTTCTATCAAAGTCCATATCTAGTGATTAGCGAAATTTTTCGTCAAGGACTCTAATGGGAGGTCAGATTCGCCCATCACTATAATAAACTGGCACTTCTTAATAAATTCATAATTTTGAAATATTGCCACAGATTTTTCTTGACTTACTGTATCAATACGCCCATGAAAAGGATTTGGGGCTGTTTACATTGTGACAATATTTTTATCAGTGACATTATTTTGAAATATTGTCACCGATTTTTCTTCACTTCTCAACACACCCGTGAAAAATATTTGGGCTGTTTAAATTGTGATTAATTTTCCCAAATCAAATAAAAAATGTATATACAGTATGAGTCAATGTTAATGATTAACCTAATTGTTTAATAAATCTTCCCTATATTTTATTAATAACCTCAAACATGTAGACTCAGAAGTAGTGATGGGCGAATTTCTCCCGCAAAATTGCAAAAAATTATTATTATTACTGAGCCCCTTTATTTTCTGGGTCAAAGCATTTTCCTTGATGGAAGAGTTTATTATAATTCCAACCATGTTCAGTGATTTACATTCTCAACCATGCCTGTATAAGGAAAATCAATCATATACAATATTTATGACTGCTCCATAACTTTCTTTCAGAGCTTACTTTTCTAATTTCTCCTTTCAACAGAACATGGGAATGTCACATCAAGCACAATAACTTAGCATGGATTAATCCATAGGTCAAATGTGGGAATGAAATAGACTGTTTGAAATTTTGCTTGTGGTCAGGGCAGCGCCTATGTGGATCTTGTCAGTCTAATATCCCTGGAACAAGAAGAATAACCATTTCCTATGTTGGAAAGCACTGGAGCATTGGAAGGATGGCGGACTTAGCATTCTTCTATGCATAGGAAATAAGCTTACTTATTCAGATGTATAACAACTCCCATATTATTTACTGTTGATTATAAATGAAAAAATATCTACTGTACCCTAAAACGGCAGTTTATTGTTTTGAAGCTATGTCAGTACTGGATTTACTGACAATACTATGTGGCTCTTTGCTCCCCTACCAAAACATTCATATTCATGTAATGTTTTAGCAATAAGCTTACTTTTTTAGAATGTGAATGATTGAAGTCGAAGAGATTGTATATGATAAATTTCAAAATTTTAATTTTTTTTAAAAAAAATTCAAATTCTAGTCAAAGTACACAAAAATTAGCTTGAAATTCGATTTTTTTTTTAATTCAAATTTTCACTTCGACCTTTAATAAATCTAAATAATAAAACTCGAATTTATCTCATTTTTTTTATTAAACCAAGCTCAACCAAACTCCCATCGACGATTTTAAATTATTTATTAATAGAATAACTCGAAAAATGTGGTGTGGGAAAAACACCCGAATTGCTAGATTTTTTCTGGTTATAAGACAAAGCAGATCACAATATCTTCAAATTGTAAAAGGAACGTCTGCCTTTGACTTCTACATGACCTCGGCAGGTTTGAAATTTTCTAGAGTATAATAAATCAAAATATTTAGTATATTTTTCCGTTAAAGCTTTTCCACCAAAAAAACCTCAACCACGAAAAATCGTAAATAACCCCCTTAGTATGATATAGTGAGTGATTTTCTGAGACAATTTGCAATGGTTTTCATTTTTTATTATTTGTGGTTTTTGAGTTATTTAGCTTTTTATTCAGCAACTCTCCAGTTTGCAATCACAACAATCTGGTTGCTAGGGTACAAATTACCCTAGCAACCATGCACTGATTTTAATATAAGACTGGTATATGATTAGGAGAGGGCCTGAATAGAAGAATCAGTAATAACAAGTAGCAATAACAATACATGTGTATCCTTACAGAGCATCTGTTTTTAACATAGGGATCAGAGCTTGAAATAGTCAGAAAAAGGCAAATATTTCAAAAACTATAAAAATAAATACAAAGACCAAACATTTCAAAAACTATAAAAAAAATATATACAAAGACCAATTGAAAAGTTGCTTAGAATTGGTCATAATACAACATACTAAAATTTAACTTAAAGGTGAACCACCCTTTTAAAGGGCCATTCAAGTTTAAGCAAGACCTCTGAACTAATGATGGGCGAATAAATTCGGCTGGCGCAAATTTGCGGCAAATTTACACATTTCGCCGTAGGTGAATAGATTCGCAAAACTCCTGTGAAAATTCATCTAAAAATTTTGGATGCGCATCCAAAAAGTAGCTTGCATCAAAATCGCGCTGGTCAACACTATTCGGACGCCCATTGACTTAAACGCAGTGTCAAATTTGACGCGAATGTCATAAATGACGTTGGCGTTTCACAAATTTTGTGGGAAATTATCAAATTTTTCAGTGAAATGGGAGAGATTCGCCCATCACTACTCTGAACAAAGTTGAGCGTAAGCAGTAGAAAAAACAGTATGATGTTGTGCCACAAGTGATGTGCAATCATATATTAGTTATATAAAAAATAACGGGGCAGTAGCCCACGCGACCTTAAGTCTATTAGAAAATAATTTAAACATTAAATAAACCCAAAAGGCTGTTTTTATTCCAATAAAAATTAATTATATCTTAGTTGGGATCAATTACGAGATACTGTTTTATTATTACAAGGAAAAAAGGAAATGCATCTTTAAAAATTTAATTATTTTGATAAAATTGGGTCTAGTGTTTTTTTTTCAGTTCAGATCTAAAAGTAATTCATTATATTACGTTAAGGCCCTTTGTTATATGAAAGATTTAACCTGCAGTTTATTTAAGGTGTAAACTGTTAATTTTAGCAAGTCCTTGTCTACATCAAATATACACAAGAACTAACTGTTTATTTAAAAGACATAAAAACCCTGTTCCCTGTTGAGAGATATATGGCTGCCAAAAAAAAAGACATTGTGAAAAACAAGCTGATTTATGGCATAAGTGTGAATCATGAGGAACTGAGCAGGAAAAATGATCAATGTTGTTTATTGGTTTTGTCTGCTTTTGTGGCTGCAATGCCCCTGCATCATCCCTCACATTCACGGGGTCATCAATAAAGCTAATATCTTTCAGGGACTTGAATATCAAGCAAAAAGGGTCTGTTTGTTTCTAAAAAAATAAAAAAGCAGTGTATGGTGTTGAGTAGGTCATAAAAATATGAAATTTAAAATGTTTTTGTTTTTTGTTTTTTGCATTAATTTCCTGTTCACTTCCTGTGAACAAATAATTACAGGGAAAAATGATCCCTTTCTTACATATTAAGTTGGGCTTTTGTAAATGTTGCATATATTTGATTCAACCATTAGTAATGGATGAATTTATTCGCCACGCGCGAATTCGCTGCGAATTTGTGCAATTTGCCGCCAGCAAATAAATAAGCGAAACGCCCACGAAAATTCGCCCGAAAAAAATCACCGGTGTCCTAAAATATTTTCGCCAGTGGCGACGTCAAAAAAACGGGCCTGCGTCAAAAACGGCGACGTTTCGCAAATTTTTCGCCGTTTCGTGAATTTCACAAATTTTCCAGCAAAGCAAAACGCCACAAATTCGCCCATCACTATCAACCATATCTTGGCGCAAAATGGAAATGTCTAGAACATCGGTTACATTGGAATCCTCTTCCCTTTGGGTCTTTGCTAAGTGGAGGAGGAAGGGAGAGGTTCTTCAACATGCAACAAAAGGTTTATTGCCAGACTAAACAGGGTTATACTGAGTCACAGATAATTTGAGGTTTGTAATATGTTTATAGAAATATTCAAGGCAGTGCTTAACACTTGCATCAGGTTGTAGGATTAAGATTTGTGATGGGTGCTTCGCTGAAAAAGAATTTTATTTCCCTCAAAATTTGCGAAACTGCGAAAAATTAGACTCTGGCGTAAAAAAATTTTTGCGCTGGCGACATTTCTGACACCGGCGACGATTCTGACGTGTGTTAAAGTCAATGGGTGCCTATTAATTGACGCTGGCGTCAGAATTGTCTTCAACATAAAAATTTCATGACAATTTTGCGAATTTATTTGCCAGCAGCGAAACTCGGAAATTCACCGCAAATTTGTGACTGCCTAATAAATTCGCTCCCATCACTAATTAAGATGCATCATGAAGTTACCACCTAACGGTCCGGATCCCACCCAGTAAAAATGTTTACTGTAGGCCATTTTGAAACACCTCCAACTATCAATCCTTAAGTGGAGCACAAGGCTAAGTGGGTTATTTACTATGATCCGAATTTATCAAATTTTTCTTAATAAAGAAATCTCGACCAAACTCCCATCCATGATTTTACCTTAGTTATCATTAAAATAACTTGAAAAAATCACAGAAAGACTCTATAAAATCGATTGCTAAACGTACAATTTTTTGGACTTTTCTACTGAATCATTCTATTTTTATGGCTTATTGCATGAAAACCCCCGATTTATTCGAATTATCGGGCTAAACCCAGCACAGACCACAATATTTTCAATTGGGATAGGGACATCTGCTATTAACTTATACACGACCTTGACAGGTTTGAGATGGCAGATTTTTGGACTCTGGCTTTTTGAAACATTGTGGTATAATAAATGTAGAAAGAGAGTTTTTTCCCTCCAAAAATTTGAGTTTTTGCCCCAAAAAAGGCCAAACAGAAAAAAATTGAGTTTTATTTTTATCTTACTAAACCAGTGGTGTAACTACAGAGGAAGTTTATCCCACAGCTGCCTGGGGCTACAGGGGACCCAGTGGGGGTCTGCTTCCTTGGAATTATGAGCTGTGGGGGGGATTGTGGGTGACTTGCAAGTATGTGCGGAGGGGGCCTAGAATTTTTTTTAGGGGGGGCCTGAGCCCCAAAGTTACACCCCTGGTCTAAACCTTGTTCATGGGGTTCCTGCTTATCAACTTCTCTAGAAGGGTTGTCCATCTAAGGTAAGACTAGACCTTTATTAGGCCAGACTCCAAATTACACATCCACCTGGGTAAGAAGACAAAATCAAGATAAAGAAGTATCACCCCATTTCCCTACTTATTACTAAACACCAAATTTATCTGCTTGTGCTTTGGGGCAAAATAATTTTTAACATTTTTCAAGATTTATTAAATCCCCCTGCTGCAAAAAGACAGATTTTGAAAATCCTCCATCTCAGACCTGCCGAGGTTGTGTATAAGTCAAAAGAAGAGGTCCTTATCTGGAATTATTCCATAAAATAATAAATTTTATCGGGCTTTAACTCAAACTGATTAAATTGAGGTTTTTTTAATAATAAATATGACAAAATCGGTGTTGGGAGTTTGGTTGTAGCTTTTTAATTTAAATAATGAGACAATTTTGATTTTTAGTAAATAACCCCCTTAGTGAAATCTATTCCAACATTTCAGTCCCCTTGGGGAATATTAACAAGGAGAAACACTTAATTTATTTACATTTATTTCATTATATTTCCACTGGAAAATCACGGAAATGTAAAGAATTCAATATGCAGTACAAAGGTTTTAATCGACCAGGATATACAGTAACCAAAATAGTTGATTTTCATTTAGAGCAAAATAGCAGTCACAGTTTATACAAGGTAAATAGTGAATGCATGGCTCCATTTTTCATAAAGGCATGAAGAAGACAGAGAATTATTGAGTTTTTTCTTACGGGCTGGAAGCCATTTGCGGCACTAAAAACTAAAATTGTGGCTGAGAATGACAAACGACACGTGTCCATCACACTTAAACCTGAACAGACTTGCAATAATCCCATTTATATTGCTCTGCTGGAAGGCAAACAAAGCAACAACCACAGAGACATTAGCCTTTTAATCAGAAGAGATGGCAAGTATAAATTCATTCCTGAACTCAATAAGGCAATGCAATTTTTCCCCCAGCCGATTGCCACAGATAAGTAAGACAATTTGAAAAATGTCAAAATCCAACTAATTTTGGAAGGGTTTGTCACTAGTGATGGGCAAATTTATTAGCCAGGCGTGAATTTGTGGGACATTTCTGTGTTTCCGGCATCAATATTTGCGCTTCAAATTGTTCGCCCATTTTGCAAATTTTGCTGCAAATTCACAATTTTCGCGGTGAAGCGAAATGGGACAAATTCGCCCATCACTATTTGTCAACCTTAAATCAGTTTGATCATATGTTGCAAAATAAATATGAAACATCACAAGAAACACACTAAACGCCAATAAGAAATCCGCAGTTTATGATATTGAGTCAGATTTTAATGGACACTCGTTTATATCAGCGTTAGCTGCCGCCATATGCTGATGCTGGGTCGGATTGAGTTATTTGATAGACAATAGAAGATGAGAGTAGGGGACAGACAACTTGAGAGGTTGTTGAAAGGGTCACTTTTCTTTCACCTACAACAACAGCTATTGCTAGAAACAGATACATGCTAAATAAATGCATGCTAAATAAATGCATGGGATCCGTTATCCCATTATCCAGAAAGTTCCAAAAAAATGTTTCCTTTTTCTCTGTAATAATAAAACTTGATCCCAACTAAGATATACTTAATCCTTACTAGAGGTGAAAAATAAAAATAATTCACCACCTCAAATCTGCTGAGCTTTTTATTGTTTGAAAAATCTAAATATTGGGGGGGGGGGGGATGATTCAAGTGAATGGCAGCTAAATACTTGGACGCCTATTTATTAAAGGTCGAATTTTTTTGATTTTAGAGGTTTTTTAAACCACGACTAAATTCACTTTCTCTAAAACCACAAATGGCATGAAATTTATTAAAAGATCTGAATATAAAACATACAAATAGTGATGGCCAAATTTTTCCTGTTTCGCTTTGTAGAAAAATTTGCGTATTTGCTGCGAAATTCGCAAAACGGTGGAAAATTTGCGAAATGCGAATTTTGATGCCCATGTCAATTTTGACCCCGGCGTTAAAGTCAATGTGTGTCTGAATCTGAATCTGAACAACAGTTCTGACACAAGTGACTTTTCTGAAGCCGAATTGAAGTCGAAGGATTTAGCGCAGATAGTTCGATCGAACGATCAAAGGATAATTCCTTCGATCGAACAATGAAATCCTTCGAACCGAACCTTTTGAAGGATTTTAATCCAACGATCGAAGGAATATCCTTCGATCAAAAAAGTTAGGCAAGCCTATGGGGACCTTCCCCATAGGCTAACATTGACTTTGGTAGCTTTTAGATGGCGAACTAGGGGGTCGAAGTTTTTTTTAAAGAGACAGTACTTCGACTATCGAATGGTCGAATAGTCAAACGATTTTTACTATGAATCCTTCGATTCGAAGTCGTAGTCGAAGGTCGAAGTAGCCAAAAAAAAACTTCGAAATTCAAAGTTTTTACCTTGAATCCTTCACTCGAAGTTAGTGAATCGGCCCCTTAATAAATCTCGAATGTTTCAAGATTTGTGGAAAAAAATCTAAATTCTATTGTTAGTAAATAGGCCCCTTAGAGGTCCATTTATCAACATTAGTGATAAATAAATTCACCAGGTATGGATTTGTGGAGAATCTCTGCACTTCGATACCTGCAAATTTTTTTTTGCAAAACTGATGCAAAAATTAACTGAGGAAAATGTCAAAAAATATGTAAACCTTTTTTAGACAATTACCAGCAAAACAAATCCAGAAATCCTCTAAAAGTCTAAATGGCTAAAAAATAAGGTCCAATAGGACCTACGCAGCTCTCACTGACTTCTATGGGACCTTGACTGCTTTTATTTGCCAACGTTTTGTATTAGAGTTTTTTTCATGGTTTTTACACTTTTTACATGTCCCATTTTTGAGCTTTACAGAAAAAAATTCTAAAAAAAAAATACAATTTGTGAAAAAAAAATAGAAATCTGAAGATAGTAAATAGGCCCCTTAATGCAAAAGTGAATAAAGCTACCCCATGTGCATAGGCCATATTTTGCACAATTGTATGCTCCTTGGTGCTCTTTTGCAGACATCATTCTTTAATTTTTAAACAAAAATCATTTTTATGTACAAAATTAATTTTGCCTGCCCCAAATCAATTGTGCACAACATTACTGTAATAACATAATTTAAATCAATTTTACCAGCACAAAGCTTATTTGGTGACTACAAAAAAAATGTAGACACAGGTCTCTAAAAATATTTTTAACTATGAGAAAATGTTGTTTTTACAGTGTGAACATTTTCATGTCTTCATTCTACTAAGGTGTCTATCTAATATTATATGCTATTCGTGTTGTTTTCCCTCTCATTAAAAGCCTTAGACATTAATATACTATACATGTCCAGCATGTAACTTAGTGGCTATACAATAACAGACTATTTTTATAAAGCTTTTGTTTCCAAACTGCTTCCTCTTACCTTGATTTTCCACTTCCCAGCAATGTATGGGAAATAATATATCAACTAACACAGAGAATTGATATTGTTTACAGTAGCTCCACAACAGTGGCAATATATATATATATATATATATATATATATATATATATATATATATATATATATATATATATATATATATATATATATATATATATATATATACAGTAGAAATAAACTTGGAGACAAGTTTCAGTTGCAAAGATACAGACATGGGCGTCCACACATAGGGGCAAGGGGGGGGGCACTTGAGACACAAAAAAAACAGTTAAGATAAAGAGAAATATTTTCAAACTTTCATAACCTGCCAAATTTTGTAAAATGAACATGGTAATTAGGGAGTGTGGTCACAGAGAGGAGTGTGGTCAAAAAATCTCACTGTTCTACGTGCGAAAAAATTGTCCCTCTTTTTACTTCCAAAATGTTGGGAGGTATGGGAATAGAAGAAAATTAATTTGAAGTGGGAAGGACAGGGGAATGGAGAAGAGTATTTTGTGTGATGCTATAGCAGAAACATCTTGTTCTGTTGGCCCAACAGTTTTTTAGTTAGGTGTATACATATATACTATATAGTAATAAGAGCTGATTGTACCCAGTGTGGCCTAGAAATATGATGCTACAGCTTTAAAAAAATAACAGAATCATGTTTTAAAAATCACTGTATTGCAAAAGATTTGACCTGCTAAAACATTCTCTAAGCTATGGAATGCCACAAAGTAATAGGTATGATAGCCCAGCACTGGCTGTTTAACTATTCAGGTTTACAAGCAAACTATAGACTCTATAGAATGCTGAACTCTGCATATCCATCGTAGAATGGTGGTTCATTATGAGTGTGGGGCTGTATACAAAAAGCCTAAGAAGTTTCGTTGAATTGGCCCACCACGTTCAAACACAGAAATCGTACACAGAGGGGCACATTTACCCAGGGTCGAATATCGATGGTTAATTAACCCTCGATATTCGACCGTCTAAGTAAAATCCTTCGACTTCGAATATCGAAGTCAAAGGATTTTGCGCTATTCCTACGATCGAACGATCGAAGGAATAATCGTTCAATCGAACGATTAAATCATTCGAAGGATTTTAATCCATTGATCGAAGCATATTCCTTCGATCAGGAAATTGTTAGGAAGCCTATGGGGACCTTCCCCATAGGCTAACATTGGCCTCGGTAGGTTTTAGGTGGCGAACTAGGGGGTCGAAGAAATTTTTAAAGAGAAAGTACTTAGACTATCGAATGGTCAAAGTAGCCCATTCAATGGGCCCCAGAATGTGAGAAAGGGCATTTCCCTTAACTATGCAGTGTGAGTACAGCAGTGCATTAAAAGGTAGCACGTAAAGGTGCCGAGTGCAGCGAGCTGACTGATTCATTATTTGCTTTATTAGACTTGTTTTGTGAGTGCCATACATATACTTCAAGAACAAAAACAGTTTGCCATTCCAAAAGACTTAAACTGCTTAAAAGTTTGTGGAACCTGACACTGACATTGGTCAATGTAAGACTGGCCTGCTGCTAATCTCACCCGAGCACCTTCTGTTGTATGAGGAATTAAATGAAGTTCTGCTAGAAATAATGCAGGCTAACACTTAGGCTTTGCCACCAAAATATTGGTAGAAGTATTATTTGCAATACTTTTATTACTGAGAAAACACTCACTTTTTTTGTGAGAAAAACAACTCACCCTGGTGGTCCAGTGGTGCGGTGGGGACGCCCTCCTCGCCGCTCCTCTCTGGCCGCCATTGCGGCTACTTAGTGTGCGCGCGCCCGCGTCTAGTTGGTAATATTGTCGTCAGCACGCAATGGCGTGTATTTAAAGGGATCCCATTCATTCACTCATTGCCAGTGGTTTATCCTGTGGTGCTTTTGAGCCTTGTGCTATCTGTTTGAGCCTGTTCTTGATTCTGTTTGCTTCCTGCTGTGACCCTTGCCTACTCTACTCTCTATATCCTGACCCCTTGCCTGATTACCGACTCCAATTCTGCTTAACCCTCTGATTGACTTCCTGCTTTGACCCTTGCCTGCCTGACTACGCTTATTCTCTGCCTGCCTCGACCCGGCCTGATCTGACTACGATTCTGCCTAACGTTTTGTACTGTGACCTTCAGCCCAAAGACTCTTGGTTACAGTTGTGCCCCTTTGTCTGTTCAGAACCCTTCGTCTTGCACCTCTCGTTTTAAGACCTGGCGGCATCTGAGTAGCTGAGGGCTCCTCCCGAAGCCAAAGGCAGCTGCTACAGGCACAAGCACGAGTCGAGAACAGGGTGTTTGGCATCGGTTCTGAGTTTAGGGTGCCAACCGTTACAATTTTTACCTACTCCCCCCCTTGGAAAATTTTCTGCGGATGCCCATGGATACAGATACTCCTTTAAGCTGTCAGTCCACATTGGGGCAACCAAACAGCAAATCACAGCCCTTATTTGGCACCCCAGGAACTTTTTTTATGCTTGTGTTGTGTCCCCAACTCTTTTTTTATACCTGAATATGGCTCACGGTTAACAGAGTTTGGGGACCGTTGGTCTAGGAGACACTTTGTTTATTAGAAACTCATTATCTAAGCTCCTATTGTTAATATCATTAATTAAAAACAAATATTCTTGTTGTGCAATCTAGTTAATCTAAGAATATCTCTCGTCTCATTTCATGCAGGAGTTGGATTGAGATTTTGATTGGCAGCCCTAATACATCATAGTTGTGTGCTTGCTTTGCCTAGACAGTGTATAAGAGCTAACTGGCTTTCTGTTAGCTGTCAATCACCCTCAGAACTTGCTTGCTTGAAGCCCATTTATCATGAGGCAGCAGGTATAACTGCCAGTGTGCAAGGTTTTCTTCGACTTGAGTAATAGAGAGCAACCACAGAGATGCAGATGTTCAAGGAGTAGGCCAATAATAATTGGCTGAGTGGTGCCAAAATTCATGAAAATAAAGTCACCATGCTAAAATATGTAAGTAGAGTCCAGAAAAGTAAATAGATAGGAAAACATCTCACATTAACCCCAGTCTTAGGGGGTTAATTATCATTATTATTATTTAAGGCCGAATTTATGTCAATTTTTACTGCTACAAACTTCAATCAAATCCGCTCAGGTTTTTTACGCTTATTTAATATTGCATCTTCCAGAAAATTTGGTTTGCGAGAAAAAAAAGGTTTTTCAAGTTTTTTTCATCTGATTTTCATGATTTTTTCAGAATTTTTACCCGAAAAACTCTGAAAACTTCTGGGTATTCCACGAAACCCATCGCACATCAAAAAATCTTTGGGACTTCTCCCACTGACTTATATGCAACCTCCACAGGTCTGAGATGCCGGATTTTCCGATTTGGACTTTTCCATCCGCAGAGTTTAATAAATTCTGAAAAATTCATGATTTTTTAAAAGTCTGATTTTATAAAAAAAAATCTCTGTCCCCTTATACTGTGAACAAACAAAGAGTAGACTCGGGGGGAGAAATAATTCTAAAACTCTAATCATGGTTCTCTGCAGCACATTTATCATTTATAGAATTCTTTCAAATGTAAACACGTTACATTTATCCTGACGTGATTTCCCTTTAAGCTTTAATTTACGATGGCCAATAAAAGTTCTTCCGAAAGTTTCATTAGTTCACTAAAGCATTATATGTCACTGGTCCCTACAGGACCTCAAAGCCTTTAATGGCATAATAAATACACGACAAGCGCAATGAGAAACAAATGTAAAATCAATTATTTCTAAATCCAAGGCTCAATCTAAAACAGGGTCCAGGTATTGATACATTCTATTAGATATATCGGTTTCTATCAGCACTTCCTTCTACAAATGAAAACTTAGATCCAGAGTAAAAAATGCAGCCAAGGGTGGAGCTCTCCTTGGTTCTAAACAGATCAATAAATCTCTATTAAATTAAATAATCCCTAAAGTGCAATAAGCACCAAACTGAAATCACGGAACAGCAAAATAAAGCAACGGAATTATAGCTAACAGTGCCTTGCAAACCCATAAATCTTTTGGACCCAATCCTGACAGACGGATCTATGCAATAAAAATGCAATTAGGAATCTTGTTCTGAGTGTTAATAGGAATTTATTATAGTTATTCCTTCACAGAGCTAGCAATTATACTCTGTACTGTGCAAAGATTTTTTCAAGCACAGCAGCAGCCAAATGTATGTAATACATCCTAAAAGTAGAACACACCCCTCACTATCAGGGCCCCCATTCTACTTGTTGGCTGGGCCTTCTTCCCAGGGGTCCAGGTAACCAATGAGCTAATAATTAATGCTCCCTGAGGTGGAAGACCCTGATAACATAGTAGTATGGGACCCCATGATTTCTGATGACAGTTCACTTAGGGGGTTATTTATCTAAGTCCGAATTTATCTCAATATTTTCTGAAAAAAACTCCAACCAAATCCGCACAGGTTTTTTTCGGCTTATTTATTAATACACTTTCCCAAACATTTTGTATGTGGGAAGAAATACTAAAAAATCTTGAAAAATAAAAAACGTATGAATTTTTCTGTATTTCCACCCGAAAAGTCAGATTTTTTCAGATTTTTGCACAAAACCCCCGAAAGCTTTGGATTATTGCACAAAACCCAGTGCAGATCAAAAAATCTTTGGGACATCTTCCATTCACTTATATGCAACCTCAGCAGGTCTGAGATGCCGGATTTTCGGATTCGGACTTTATCCATCCTCTGGGTATAATAAATTCCGAAAAATTTGTGATTCTTTTTTTCCACTAAAAAATCGGATTTTATACTAGAAAAACTATTTTTGGGGGTTTTGGCATTCACAGTTTAGTAAATAACCCCCTTAGCTAGGCTAGAAAATATCAAACTCAATTTTATGGATTCTGTTGCCTTGAGTTCCCATTGAGAATTCATTTGTATGGCCTGAGTGCTGATGGGACTTATAAGTATTAAGCTGTATGTGAATCATTGTACATGCAGTCTATCATAGCAAGCCATATCAGCTGTGATTTCTTGTATCTGTTTTGGGATATTTTCACTGGGACTAGTGCTACTGATTGCACTAGTACTTTGAACAACTGCGGCTGCTTATTGATTTTCAGGAACTGTTCGAGGGCTCCATTTCTTGCTGAAGACTTTTGAAAACATTTTTAATGAATTTCATTAGATACATTTGAATTTTGAGTGGTATTATTCATTATATTTTATATTTTTTAATGTGTATGAACTGGTAGACTGGCCAGTCACCTACTGCTTGTGAAATGTATGTTATATTGAATAAACAGTATTTTAATTCCACACAATCTATTTATATTTTATAATTCCTTTTTGGAATTATATATTGTGAGGTCAAGTATTGTGTGTGTGAATTCAGAGCAAGTATTGTGTGTGAATTTGGTGTGATTAACCCTTCCAACCTACAAGGGCTCACCAGAGACAGAGAGTCCTATAAGTGTGAGCACCCCATCTTCTAAATAGAGTTTCAGATATATAAAACCATTGTCATAGGATTTACTCTATTTTACATAGTTGCTCTTATAGTCAACATGCTAAACATTCACCTTCACATCTTCTGGCCTCACCCTTCACAGCTCTGAACCTCTTGGGGGAGCCTTCAATATTTAAAAAAATAAATAAAACACTGCTTTAAGCTCCCACACACTATTCATTGTTAAATATTAAACTAATGTGACCCTACTGTCAAAAATGCAGCTTAATAATAGTTTGGGAAATCCGGAACTTCAAAAGTGCTGCGAGTGCTTGAACATCCCTATTAAATTGTATCAACAGACAGATGGGTCACCAACTCATGGAATTAAAAACTATTATTTAACTCTGGGAGTTGGTACCTTAAAATTTTATTTAGGGTTCCACTTGCTCCAAGTTCAGCCCTTCCTTAACTAGATAGATAGATTGATGCTAGAGAGAGAGAGAGAGAGAGAGAGAGAGAGAGAGAGAGAGAGCAATGATAGATAGATGATAGATAGATAGATAGATAGATAGATAGATAGATAGATAGATAGATAGATAGATAATAGATAGATAGATAGATAGATAGATAGATAGAACTGTGACAGATAGATAGTCAAAGCTGAAACTTAGATTCAACCCAATAGTAGTCGAGATCTTAATAGTGAATCTTTGTAGCTAGATGTTAGATAGATAGATAGATCGATAATAGATAGTTGTTGGGCTGTTTCCCTATCTAGGTAAAAGTGTTTCCTTGTAGTTGGCCAGGGGTGTCAGGTTTCCATAGTCTATAAAAAGGGAAGTCACCACATGGTCTCTCTCCCTGGATCCACTTGCTGGAGGGGATGGTTAGTGACAGAAAAGCCTGAGGTGGATATAGGCCTCACTAAAAATAGATCTGTAATAACTAACTTTTGAAGTGAGAGACAGGATCAGTGTAGTTAGCAGAGCAGCCAGAGGCTCAAACAAGGCAACCAGAGAGGTTGATGTCCAGCAGTGTCACCTGCCAGTATAGGGTCTAAACTGGTTATGCTCAAGAATAGGAGATTCCTGGAGTAAGGCTAACGGAGCACTGTGAGCAACTGATACAGTGTACAGCACTAGTTCACCTATAAGCGAGTACTATCTCTGGGTGTCTGCAACTGCAATGCCTGTGTAACATCATTCAGTGAAAGATCTTACACAGGCATAACAGGCATTGTCAGAAGTATCAGAGAAGATCAGGGACTGATCATTGATCATTGTATTGGAACAGTGCCACCAACGAGATTGTGTAATATCCAGAAGTCGCAAGAACAAGTGGCACCCAAGTAATTGTGACATCAAGTTCTGTGTGTGTGAATTCAGTGTGGTTAACACTTCCACCATCAATCCAACAAGGGCTCACCAGAGACAGAGAGTTCTATATGTGTGAGCACCCCATCTTCTTAATCAGTAGTCTCCAACCCTTTTTGCACCACAGGCCAGTTTCAAGCAAGACAATTTTTAGGAGGACTGGGGGGTCCAAACAGTATTTCGGTCCTTATCATGATCAGTATAAAACTTCCTGGGCTTCACATAACTGTTGTCATGGCAATGGCATGTCAGGGAACTGGGATTTCAGGTCATTAGGATCTTTTTAATTGTTTTTCCAGCTATTATAGACTGTAGCCGGGACCAGAGGTGGCTCAGTTCAACACAGCCTTCTGTATGTTGCCCGGTGATTGGGGACCCCTGTTCTAAATAGGATTTCAGATTTATAAAACCATTGTCATAACTATAGTTGTTGGTATATTTAACATCTGAAATATTCACCTTCACATCGTATGGCCCCAAACTCCACAGTGGAGAGCCTTCCACATTGTGTAGAACCCACTGCTTAAAGGTCCCACACACTATTCATCATAGTTAAATATTGTGCTAATGGGATCCTACTGTCAAAAATGCAACTAAATAATAGTTTTGGAACTGAGAACTTCAAAAGTGCTGTGAGTGCCTGAACATCCCTATTAAAACGAAATATCAACAGACAGATGGGCAACTGCAAGCGTAAACCTTTTTACGAGATCCTAAACTTTTCTTGGATTGATGAAGATAAAACAGAATTCTGACGGAGAAGCTCATATGTTGAGTACTATAAAACAGCAACAACAGGGAAAGAGACAAATAGGGTGACAGCTGTATAATAAAAAGGAGGGTTGGAAATATATTTCTCAGCTGCATTAATTCATAGTGTATCTTCATAGTATTTGCAATGCTCAGAGATGCAGTACAGCAACCAGGAGATCACTTAAGTCAAAGCAATTCAGCCTGAAGCAATCCAGCTGTTCTTATAGCAAGCAGCATCCCTAGACACCCCTTTCTATTTCTGGCACATGTACTGTTTGTGCTATTTTTATATTCATCTTACATCTTTGTTCAATGGCAGGTATACATCCCTCATCTGATGCCTGCTTAGGGACTGATGAAATTCAGCACCTCCAGGAAAGATATAACCTACTCATGTCAACAGCGAGAGTCACCTTAGCAGGCCCATCACAAGATGATTTGGGGAATGGGGTCCAGGGGTGGGTTTCAGCATTTTATTTCCTCCATGGCTCCCCTCCCAACCACCACATCAAATTCTGGAGCTATTGGTGGGGAATTCTTTGAGGCCCACTTGGACCCCTGATGCCCATGAATTTAAGTAACTTTGCCATCAGAAATCTTAGCACCCCATATATAGTTCAATGTTCAAGCTGACCTTTTTACAACTGCCAACAGAGCCCAGAAATTGCCTTGCTTGTAATATAACTATTAAGCAGAAAAAACAGCTGCAAATTTAGATTTTTTTTAAAAAAATTTGCAATTTATCAAAGGTTGAGGGGAGTTTTCGAATGAAAAAAAAAATCGAATTTCGAGCAATTTTGTGTGTACTTCGACTAGGGAATAGTCCCAATTCGATTCGAATTTTAAAAGAAATTCAAAAATTTGAATATCGAAATTTATCATGTACTGTCTCTTTAAAAATTCAACTTCGACCATTCGCCAAATTGCTGTTTTTGCCTATAGGGGACCTCCTAGAACCTATTTGGAATCAATTGGTGGACTTTTTTTGGTGGGAAAACTTTGAATTGAATTAGATAGAAAGCGCTATTCCTTTGATTCGTACATTCGAATTTGGCTGAATACGGACTTATTCGGTCTAAAACGGTCCTATTCGACCAAAAAAAACTTTATTTCGGTTGGTCTTTTTGAATTCAAAGTTTGAAGTTTTTTCAATTTGAAATTCAACCCTTGATAAATATGCCCCTAGATGTAGTTAAGTGTAAATTACTTTGAAATCAGAACACCTCTCTTTAATCAGTGTCTATGTTTCCTAAAATAACTTTTATTTTAACTGTACATTGGTATAAACTAATATCTGCTTTTTCTGGTGGTATAGGATCCGTTATCCGGAAACCAGTTAACCAGAAAGCTCCAAATAATGGAAACACTGTCTCCCATAGACTCTATTTTAACCAAATAATCCAAAATGTTTTAAAATGATTTCCTTTTTCTCTGTAATAATAAAACAGTAGCTTGTACTTGATCCCAACTAAGTTATAATTAATCCTTATTGGAGACAATACCAGTCTATTGGGTTTATTTAATGCTTGCATGATTTTCTAGTAGACTTAGCAAGACTTTTTCCATAAACCTTGGAGTTTTTAAGGGTATTTTTCAGCCAAAACTTGAATTTTCGGGTTAAAAATAAAAAACTTGAATTTTTTTAAATTTATTATACACCGAAACTGAGAATAGCTCAAATCCGAAAATACTCAAGCTTAAACCTGTCAAGGTTATGTAGAAGTCAATGATCAGTTTGAGTTTTTGGGTTGTTAAAGGAAAACTATACCCCCCAAACAATGTAGGTCTCTATTAAAAGATACTGAGTAAAACAGCTCATGTGTAAAACCCTGCTTCATGTAAATGAACCATTATCATAATAACATACTTTTTTAGTAGTATGTGCCATTGGGTAATCATAAATAGAAAATTGCCATTTTAAAAAATAAGGGCCGCCCCCTGAGATCGTAAGATTCACTGTGCACACATACAAACCACATGTTAGGTCACATGAGCCAATTAACAGACAGAGTTCTGCCTTTTGCTTCCTCACTTCTTCCTGTTACAGTTAGTGTTGTAGTATTTCTGGTCAGGTGATCTCTGAGACAGCACAGATAGAGTCACGAAATGGTGGTTCAAGGCAAGAGATGTAAAAGGGTAATATTTATGTAAATATATATTCCAGTTTGGTAAGATTCTTTAATATGTCATTCAATTTGATATAAACTATCTGTTGCTTAAGTATTCATTTTGGGGGTATAGTTTTCCTTTAAACTTGATTCACTGGTTCGAATTTTTTCCATTTCAGTTTTTTTCCATTCCAGTTTTTTTTTCAAAGGAACAGTAACACCAAAAAATGAAAGTGTTTTAAAGGAATGACAATGTCTTTGCGTAAAATATATTAATATAGTTTATATAAACAAGTTGCAGGGTAGCCTTGTTGGGAGCAGCCTTTCAAGTACAGGATACACAGTAAATAGATAAATTCCAAAGAATCCCACTGTATACTACATAGTTTATCTGTTACCTGCTGTGTATCCTGTGCCTTTTCTCCTTTTTCCGCTTTGAATGGCTGCCCCCATAGCTACACAGCAGCTTGTTTATAGAAACTATTTTAGAGTTTCTGAAGCAAACACACCAGTGCAGCACAACAACACATTACGGGGCAGATGTATTAAGGGTCGAATATCGAGGGTTAATTAACCCTCGATATTCTACTGGCGAATTAAAATCCTTCGACTTCGATATTCGAAGTCGAAGGATTTTGCGCAAGGAATAATCGTTCGATCGAATGATTAAATCCTTCGAAACAAACAATTCGAAGGATTTTAATCCATCGATCGAAGGATTATCCTTCGATCAGAAAAAACTTGGAAAGCCTATGGGGACCTTCCCCATAGGCTAACATTGACTTCGGTAGCTTTTAGGTGGTTAGGGGGTTGAAGTTTTTTCTTAAAGAGACAGTACTTCGACTATCGAATAGTCAAACGATTTTTAGTTCGAATCGTTCGACTCGAAGTCGTAGTTGAAGGTTGAATTAGCCCATTCAATGGACGCAGTAGCCAAAAAACCCACTTCAAAATTCGAAGTTTTTTTTCTTCTATTCCTTCACTCGAACTTAGTGAATGGGCCCCTACATGTTCATAACTTTGAAAGATTTTCATTTTCGGTGTCACTGTTCCTTTAAATCAGAAAAAAAATGAAGTGGTGAGCTCATTTGAGGCATAAAAAACCTCACAAAGCTCTACAGTTCGATCTTTGATAAATAACCCCCTTAAGGTATGAATATCCAAATTAGGGAAAGGTCTGTTATCCGGAAAACTGGACATTGCAGAACTGGGTGTTCTGTATATGTGAAAGCTAAAGACATTGTTGGAGCTAAATTGTACATAAATGGAGAAACCCCTCCCCCAGTAGGTCATTAGCAATGAAAGTATTTTTGGTTCCATGCAGGAAAAATAATACATTTTCATATCTATTGCTGCTCTTTCCTTTGGGAAGGAAAATATGGTAGAAGATAAATATTTCCTTATGCAGTACTTGAGCTGGCACACTGCCTCAGCACTGAATTCCCCTTGTATATACTTTAGATGCATTAAAAACCGACTTGCGGAGAATTCCGTGATATGTTCTGATTTGCTGCATAGTGCAGTAAATGATTTTTTAAAGCCAAATGCTTTGCTTTGGGAATTCTACACTTGTATAACATTAAGGATAGGAAGAATGCCAAGGAGATAACACGGCAGAGGTAAAACACCTGTCAACATTACAGCACTTGTATATATGAGTATATAGATATATATAAATATATATATAATATACATTGTTTCTTCATCTAAACAAACATACTCATATTGTATACGGTAATCAATGGCTTTGGCAGAGGAACAATTATCCTCATTCAGTCTGAGACCAAACTTTTGCTTTTGTTGATTCTGTTTTTACTACAATACAGTATTCATCAGAAAAAAATAGGGGTTTCTTTTCATCCGATACAAAAACCATTAAAACATAAGAGGCCGATTCATCAAGCTCGAGTGAAGGATTCGAAGTAAAAAAACTTCGAATTTCGAAGTGTTTTTTGGGCTACTTCGACCATCGAATGGGCTAGTTCGACCTACGACTACGACTTCGAACCGAAGGATTCGAACTAAAAATCGTTCGACTATTCGACCATTCGATAGGCTTTCCTAAGTTTTTTTGATCGAAGGATATTCCTTCGATCGTTGGATTTAAATCCTTCAAATCGTTCGATTCGAAGGATTTAATCGTTCGATCGAAGGAATAATCCTTCGATCATAGCATTTGCGCTAAATCCTTCGAAGTCGAAGGATTTTAGTTCCTAGTCGAATATCGAGGGTTAATTAACCCTCGATATTCGACCCTTGATGAATCGGCCCCTAAGTGTTATGATAACAAGGGTGTGGGGTTAACATACTTGAAAAAGTCCTATTGAGTAAAATGTGTTGCCTGCTTGTGATGTCAGGGATTGGGGTCACCACCAGGTTTGGATTAAGATTCAAAATAGGCATTTCAAGTAGACAGAGGCCCAAACAGCTCAGCACAAGCCAATAAATAGCGACCCATCTGGTATTTGGCAAAATCTACAGTCTGGGCCTGGACACAATTATGAACATTTATTAAAGGAGAAGGAAAGTCGTTTAGCACTTGGGGGTGCTAAATCTTAGGCACCTCCGATTGAATGTATTTACTTACCTGAAACCCCCGGGCCAGTGCTCCTATCAGTAGAAATCTGCACCGGCCCGGAGTTATTCCATCGAGCACCACAGAGTGATCCTCTTCCGGCTTCTTCTTTCTTCAAATTTTCCGGGGCAGACGCATGCGCAGTAAAAAATAAAAAAGCCGACTTTTTAGTTAAAGTTCGGCTATTCACTCTAATGTGCACGCACAGCCATGAATAGAAAGAAGAAGCAGGAAGACGATCGATCCGTGGTGCTCACTGGAATAACCCCCGGGTCGGTGCAGTTTTCTGCTGATAGGAGCACTGGCCCGCGGTTTCAGGTAAGTAAATACAATCACGTGGGGGTGCCTATAATGACTTTACCTCTCCTTTAATGATCAAAAATGCTTTTGGAGAGGGTTATGAAATTTTTAGTAACTTTTACTTACCCCTCAGTGCAGATTCAGGCATCGGAGCCATCTTCAGCTGCGTCGGTAATCTCCATAATGAGACCTGCGATTCGGCAATTTTCATGAGTTTCGGCGCATGAGCAGTTGTCGTGAAACAGGAAATTGCTCCAACTCGCAAGTGCCGCTTCGCCTGTCTCATTCTGAAGATTTCCGAAGAGAAGAAGATGGTGCACCGAGGGGTAAGTAAAACGTTAGGGGCATTTGGTTGCTATGGGTTACTGCCCAGGTGCAAATTTGCCCTGTGTTTATATATGAGCCCCACTGACTAACTCAGAGTTAGAGAGCTGCAAAGCAGGAAGTTGGGTCCTGTTACTGTTATGCTAGATATCCGCTCACTCCAGCCTTTATACATTACATTTTTGACATTTTTCACTATATTAGAAACATTTTTTATTTTGCACAGCCTGTCTATTTACCCAGTTTTTATTTTTACACTGAACTGGCCTTTTAACTGTGTAGAGTGGGACACTTTATCATCTATACCGTCATATGTTGTGATCCCAGTGCTTGCCACTATCAAATATTATCCCCGTATGGAATAAAAGGCATTACGTTTACACAGCAGCAGTTACCCTTAGCAACCAATAAAATGTTTGCTTTTAAACAGTTGACCAGTAAATTGTAAAGTTACTGCACTTGGGCAAACTTGTCTTTTATAACATATGCCCCATATGCCACTTGTTTCTCCAGTCCTAACCGTATAGGCCTCAATATTTAGAGCTGCTTACAAACATGATCATTTTGTCTTGCATATTAAAACCCATCTTAATTTAAACAAGCAATTAATGATTTGTCAAAAACAACAGATGACAGGTTTAATTATCTGTTTTATTAGAATTATGTTGCCATAATTATGGGCGATCTCAAGGACGTACACTTTCTCGCTACATCATTTCAGTTACCCGCCACGATACTGTACACTTTTATAGCCCGCAAAAACCATGATGAAGCTATAAAACTGGTATTTATGATTGCTGTAAATTGGTGTAAAGGTTTGATAACTTCCACCTCATTAGTGTTAATTATTTCATAAATCACAGTCTAAGCCAAGTACTTTTCATCATCATTGTGTCAGAGAACTGTTCAACAAAAAGGTTTTTGATTTTGCATGGAATCCTTATTTGTTTGCTAGCAAATAAATCTGTTGTATGTTATCAATTTAGAAAATTATTTTAATGATTTTAATTGTCTAAACTGATATCATACACGCAAAAAAGGATTCCAAGCAAAAACAAAACAGTTTTTATTGGCCAATTATTCTGATTCAACAAAATGACATGTTAAAGGGATAATAACAAATAAGTTGAGGCTGATTTATCAATATTCAAATTCAATTTTTTTTTTTTAAATTAAATGACACTAAGGGGCAGATTTATCAAGGGTCGAAAATCAAGGGTTAATTAACCCTCGATATTCGACTGCCAAATGTAAATCCTTCGACTTCGAATATCAAAGTCGAAGGATTTACCGCAATTCGTTCGATCGAACGATCGAACGAAAAAAGGATTTTTAGTTCGAATCGTTCAATTCGAAGTCGAAGTCGTAGTCGAAGGTCGAAGTAGCCCATTCGATGGTCGATGTAGCCAAAAAAACATTCGAAATTCTAAGTTTTTTTTTATTCTATTCCTTCACTCGAGCTAAGTAAATGGGCTCCTATGGGGCAGATTTATCAAGGGTCGAATATCGAGGGTTAATTAACCCTCAAATTCGACCCTCAAAGTTAAATCAAAGGATTTAGCACAAATATTTTGTTCGATCGATCGAAGTAAAAATCGTTCGAACGATTCTAAGGATTTTAATGGATCGGTGGAACGATTTTTCTTCGATCAAAAAAAGCTTAGGAAAGTGATGGGGAAGGTCCCCATAGGCTAACATTGTACCTCTGTAGGTTTAAACTAAGTATGTAGTCAAAGTTTTTTTTAAAGAGACAGTACTTCGACTATCGAATGGTCCAATAGTCGAACGATTTATTTTTTTAAGTCGAAGGTCGTAGTAGCCTATTTGATGGTCGAAGTACCCAAAAAAATACTTCGGAATTCTACGTTTTTTATATTCAAATCCTTCACTCGAGCTTAGTAAATTTGTGGCAGATTTATCAAGGGTCGAATTTCGAAGTTAAAAATTCTTCGAAATTCGACATCAAATTAAAATACTTCGAATTTGAATATCGAATTTGAACTTTTTCTCATAGAATTTGGATATTCTGCAGTCGAAGTAAAATCAAACGATCGAACGATTAAATCTTTCGAATCGAACGTATTGAGCGATTTTAACGTACGATTGAACGATTTTTACTTCGACTTCAAAAACTTTTTTTTGAAAAAAATACTAGAAAAACTAACTTTAATATTGAAACTATACTTCTCACATGTGTATATCAATGGGGGTCAGTGACCCCATCTAAAAAAAAATGCTCTGTTAGGCTACTCATCTTTCTATTCAGCCCTCTCCAATTCAATTCTAGTCTCTTATTCAAATCAATGCATGGTTGCTAGGGGAATTTGGAGCCTAGCAACTGGATTGCTGAAATTGCAGACTGGAGAGCTGCTGAATATAAAGCTATATATATATAAAGCTATATATATATATATATATATATATATATATATATATATATATATATATATATATATATATATATATATATATATATAGAGCTTTATATATTTATTTAGACTTTGAATTGGACCATTCTCCATCTAAAACCTGCCGAATTGCTGTTTTAGCCTTTGGGGGACCTCCTAGAACCCATTTCGCAGTGGCGTAACTACCGGGGGGAGCAGGGGGTGCGATTGGGCCAGGACTCGCACCCCCTCAGGGCCCCCCCCGGCAGCTCGCGCCACTGTTCTAATGCGGCTGTTTCTGGCCGTACAGAGGGGGCGGGGCCCGGCTGCACGTCCCGCGACAGGGCCCGCCCCCCTCTAGTTACGGCTCTGCCATTTCGAGTCAATTGGAGGACTCCAATGTGAAATCGAATTCGATCGAATGCGCTATTAATTAGATTCGAACGTCATTGGAAAAAGTCACTATTTCTGGTGATCTATCTGAAAACAACTAGTTGTTTGAAGGTGAATCACCCCTTTAACATGATTTTATTAAATATAGGTAAGAAAGGCCACCAAACCAAGAAAATAAGGTATATTTTTTCACAATGTATGCAAATATTTTAGGTTTCTAATATATATATATCAGGGAAGTTAATTGACCTGCCTCTATCTTTAGTGATGGGCCGTTTCGCTTCGCCGAAAAATTCGGGCGAATTTTCGCTGGTGTTTTGCGAATTTATTCGCTGGCGGCGAATCGTGCAAATTCGCCGCGAATTTGCGCCTGGCAAATAAATTCGCCCATCACTATCTATCTTTTGTTTTTTAGAGTATGAGGGAAAAAACTCACACAAACACAGGAGAACATACAAACTATTTGCAAATACTGTAGTTCCCAGACCGGAATCAAACTCAGGACCCTAGTGCTGCACGGCACCAGTCCTAACCACTGAATTATCACTTTGGGACCAGAGTGACCAGAATCCCCCCTGCACATAGTAGTAGTGATGGGCGAATTTATTCGGTAGGTGTGAATTTGCGGCAAATTCCCGCGATTCGCCTTCAGTTAATAAATTCGCAAAACCGCAGCGAAAATTAGCCGGCGTCAAAAAAAAATGGACACCGGCGTAAAAAAACGCCTGCTTGCATCAAAATGGACGCCGGCGTCAAAAACGAAATGATCGTTTGATCTAAATGACTCTTATAAAGCACATCCATGAAATCTTAGGCATCATGTTGAGCGGATGACTTTTAAAAGTAAATGAAAGACGACCACATTGTTATTTGTCTCTTAATCCTCTTGTAGGTACATATGTTTGCCTTTTAGCAGCTCTTATTATGATGTTATCTAATGGCGCAGTTAATAATTCAGCACTCCCTTCCCCTGCACACAGAGACATAATCAGCAGTGGCATGTGTACAGGTGTTCATCTGATTTTATTCACATCGCATTAGCATTAAGCTGAATCTTATACAAGTAGTTTCATTGTCATGTTTGTTTGAAAAATACTCTGCCTTTTGCAGTTCATAGCCCTCTTCACTTATTAAATGCTTCATAAACGCCTCCATTACTTAAATGAAATTAGCACTGAGCATTTTCTGTTGTATCAGGCCTGACATTGATCCCCTGGAGCGTCAGCCTTTCAGGTCAGTAGTATAGTCATTTCATTGGCTCTATGCTCAAAAAGCAAGTTTCTCTCATATGAAAGAACAATTTTGCACATTCATTGTTCTGTAAACATGAAGGCCTTTAATGAGAAAATATAAACTATCCAGGTAGGATTTTCTCTTGCTGTATTTTCCTGTTAATATTACAATGTGGTAAAGAGTTGAGCAGTTGTGCAGACCAGTCATGGCCAGAATTGGTTTCAACAATATCATAGTCATTCATAAGGCAGAATCAAAACGAAGGTTACTAGCCAATGTCTAAGTAAGAAGGGTTCAAGACAACTATCAAAAACGAGGCTGTTGGTACAGAGATGATGGCATCTAGGATTGGGACCTTATGGGTTGTCATGAACTCAAATATGTAGATTTTTTTTAATGCAGAAGAAGACGAGAGAATAAATAAGGGAGTTCTCAAGAAGCAACACAGGGGTTTGGAAAAGAGACTATGAGCATAGCAGAGCACAGTCTAAGGAACTTCAGATAGAAGTGGAATTGAGAACATATTTTCTTTGGTGGAATAGACGAATAGTCTTAGGAACCTAACAACTTTTGGCTTTTTTTGGAAACAGAACCCTTGGCTGGAGGGATTTTTACCAAACCTTGTCCAAGGTTTGGTAAGAAGAGACAGAGCCAGGTCCGGATTGAAAATTAAAATAGGCCCTGGCATTTCAGGTACACAGAGGCCCAATCAGCCCACATAGAGGCCCAAACAGCCTCCATCAGCCCACTAAATACTGACTTTCTATGGGACCTTATAGCAGCCCCTCTGGCATTTGCCAGAACCCACAGATTGCCAGTCCGGGCCTGGACAGAGCTAGAAAAAAAAAAAAAAACTTGTATGCAAATAGTTACATAGTTAAGTTAGGTTGAAAAAAGACAAAGTCCATCAAGTTCAACCCCTCCAAATGAAACCCAGCATCCATACACACACACACACTCAGTGTAATCATGTCCCCTCACAAGTGCCTTTTTTCCAGAGAAAACAACCCCAACCTTGACAGTCTCCCCTCATAATTTAAGTCTTCCCTCCCTCTAACCAATTTAGCTGCACTTAGTCTCTGCACTCTCTCCAGCTCATTTATATCCCTCTTAAGGACTGGAGTCCAAAACTGCTCTGCATACTCCAGATGAGGCCTTACCAGGGACCTATAAAGAGGCATAATTTTGTTTTCATCCCTTGAGTTAATGCCCTTTTTTATGCAAGACAGAACTGTATTTGCTTTAGTGGATACAGAATGACACTGCCCAGAATTAGACAACTACAAAAACCCCAAGTTTGCATTGATATACTTGGAGGCCCATTTATAAACATTCCCATTTGAGTGGTTTTAGAATAAACTAATTTTCTTTAAAACCACAAATTCCGTAAAAGTTATTAAAAGACTGACTGATGCGCAAAAAATCCTAAAACCTCTAAAAATGTGAATTTGCAAGCACTGAGTGGCACATTTATCAAGTTTTTAAAAACTCCCCTAAATTTGAAATTCGACTAATCAAAATTTATTTTAAAAATCACATTTTTAAACTTGGATGAGTGGAATTGACCCAAAAAAATTGAATTTGATTTGAATTTTAAAAACTCGATTCAAGTTTTTCTCTGAAAAAATCTCGAATGTTAGGAATGCTGCAAAATTGATCCCTGGACCTCTCCTATTGACTTACACAGCAAATTGACAGGGTTTAGGTGGTGAATAGTCGAATTTGAGTTCTTAAAAGGCCAGAGTATGTTAAAAATCGAATTAGAAGTTTTTTAAAAACTCAAATCAAATTTGAATAACTCCCTAGTCGAATTTGAAAACCTCGACAATTAGAATTTTTAATTAGATTTTTCAATTCGACCCTTGATAAATCTCCCATGCTCAATTTGACCTTATCTATTACTAAAATAATCTGAATTTATCGGATTGCATAAAAAAATGCGAATTTTGTCCAGAGAATTCAATATCACTTGCTGAGAGAATTCCATCGAAATGGGCTGAGAGTTCTAATTATTTAGATGTTAGATATGGTTCCAGGTAAAGTTTTTCATCCTGAAAAAGTTATGGGGTAAAACATTTGATATCAAGCAGAGCAAAGTAATGTAAAGGTGAGACCTAAGATGATAATCACAGCAAGTTTCGGAACATTTCAGTTCCTTTTTCAAAGAGCATTTCAGTTCCTTCAGTATCAAAGCCGATGTTAGATATGAACAGTAATGTTAGCCAATTTCTTCCCCTTAATCTTACTCCAATAAAAACCTATATTGAAGGGATGTGTTACAAGAAAGCACAGCAACTTCAACCAATTTCTTCCCCCGAATCTTACTCCACTAAAAACTGATATGATTGGAATATACAAGGATTAGAGTTGAACACTATCCAATCTCATTATATCTCTGCTCAGCTGATTTTCATTTATTTATGGCCTCATAATGATTGGGAAATGTGCAGACACATTTCTTGTGGTTGTGCATATGAAATACAATAAAATATTGATGGAATATTTGTTTAGAGAAAATAAAACACATATGTCCCATTCAACTATTGATTTAGTTTGATGAAAGTTGGTAAGACCGGTTGTTACCGATGAACAGGAGGTTATCTCCCATTGTGAAGGCATCCAAATGTAGCTGAGTTGCAAATAACTGTCAATTTTTAGAGTAAAAAGGTGTAATGAACCATTTAGGAATCTAAACTCATTGGAACTCTATTTACCATAATGAATCAAATGCTAATAGTGCTTCTGGTGTGTCATGCAAGTGGACCCCAACATTAGAAAAGGTGACATTTTTTGTTTGAGGAGGCTACAAAAAGAAGGCTTTTCATTGGAGAACTTATAATTATGCATGACTATATCGCAGTTGGCCTCTTTTTGAGGAGGCAATAAATTAGCATTTTCCTCCATCTATAGAGCCCACATTTTAAACATAATAGGCAACATAATTGAGAAATTAGTTATTTTGCCCAATATGGGGCATATTTATTGAAGGGTGAAAGTGAAAATTTGGAATAGTTTCAGCAAAAATGAAGATTCCCCTCAACATCACCAATTTACTAAAAGGACATCAAAGTTTTGGAGAATTTATTTTGCAGTTGTGAAAATTCTCTCCTCCGGGGGAGATATCTCCAGTGAATGTTCTCTAGTTTACTAAGAGCACAAATTTTCAGCAAGAGAAATTTCTCCAGGCTCAGGCTGGTGAACTGCCATTATAAAGATAGAGCCGACAGTTTTAAATTTCATTAACGACATCACCCATTCGCTTGCTAATTTTCCACATACATAATTTTTTCACAGTGAACATTGTCTAGAATAGATCATTTTACCCTCTATTTGTGTGGGTAAAATATACTGGTACATTTTTACAAATAATTTACACCAGGAAAAAATTCACCACGACTTAGACTTATAGTAAATATGAAATGTGTTGTGAAAATGTAACTGTCAAATTGAAGCGGATTTTGGTGAAGTTAGATGAAGAGAAAATTCACACTTTAGTAAATGAGCCCCTGTATGTGAATCATTAGAAGTTTGATTTTGTCTGCTGTAAGACTTCTGTGCCTATAAGTCATGACCCAAAATGCATAAATATACTGTTTAGGGTAGAACTACACAGGTGATTTTCGATGTGCGTCCATCCGTCCCGACGCGGTGCGAGGAAGCGCAGGCATCATGCCGGATTCGCCGAATCTAATGTATGTAATACAAATGTTGCACGTACAACCTATGGTATCCGACACAACTTGATCCAACAGCCGCGTTGTGTCGGAAGCATTCAGCTTGTAAGTGCGACATTTGTATTACTTACATCAGATTCAGAGCATCCGGTGTGATGCCTACGCTTCCTCGCGTCGCAATGGAATTGATGGACGTGCACAGAAAATCACCCAGGTAGTTCTACCCTTAGGGTAGATATAATACATTTGTGTTATAGTACCATATCTTGGACTTTGAAGTTGATGCCCCAACTTAAAGTGCCACTATTTAACAGAATAAATACATGTTTAATACAGAGAATGCATATTCTGGAATATACATTTGCAACAGTATTCCTCAGTATAAACACATAGACCTATTCCTGTCCTGATGATCAGTAGTGATGGGTGAATCTGTGCCTTTCTGCTTTGTAGAAAAATTTGCGAATAAACAGCAAAATTTGCGAAGTGGTTAAAAATGTATCAATTGCATTGAACTCAATGGGCGTCAAAATAATATTGACGCGAGAGTCAATTTTTATATGCGCGACTATTTGGTCCAAATGCATCAAAGTCAATGGGCATCCGAATAATTTTGACGCGTGGCAATTTTTATGCGCTCGTCAATATCCGATTTTTCGCAGGTGACGCTGCAAATTAATTCGGTTGCAGTGAAACGCGGAAATTCACTGCAAATTTGTGTCTGGTAAATTTATTCGCCTATCACTACTCATCAACTGACGGTGCTGGAGGGCACTCACCTTCTAACAGAATTGGAAACACAATAGGATCATTTAAGGCATGGCTAATATTAAAGCAGTTGTACCTTTATTGAAAGTTTGAAGAAATAATGCAAATAAAGACTATTGTTATATTCAGTATGCAGATGGTTATTATTTGGAGAAATAAAGGGCCAATTACACATTGGCCCTTTTTCTTCATAAAGAGAAAGTGCGCAGCAATATTGGCATCATAGGATATGACTGATAATTATTTTTTTGGCTTAATGGCAGGTCCAATCACAATTGACTTCAAACTCTATCATAGTGTGATAGTGAATCTCTTCAGAAATAAAATGGGAGACAAAGACACAAGAGGTAATGTACTACTGTGGCAAGTGAAGGAGCACAAAGGAATACCAAAAAATTCAACCCCCCCCACCCCCCGCTTAGAGCTCATTCATTTCAGACTTGCACCTCAAACAAGAGAAAAAAACTGAATTTCGACTCCTAGGGGCAGATTTATCAAGAGTCGAAATGAAAATTCAAATTTCGAATCTTGAAATTTGAATTTTAGAGGTTTTTTGTGGAATTTTCGTGGAAAAAATGAAAATGTTTGAAAAAAAAACAAATTTGATTTCTGAAATTGATCATGTGCTGGCCCTTTAAGAAATCGAATTTGACTATTCGCCACCTTAAACTTGCTGAATTGCTGTTTTAGCCTATGGGGAATGTCCTGAGATCAATTTGGAGTTGTCTGCAGCCTTCCCGAAAAATCAAGTTTTTTTGGTGAAAAAACTTGAATCGAATTCAATTTAAATTAATTTCTAGTTTGCGGGTCGATTCCATTTACCGGAGTTTAAAAAATTCGAATTTTTTGATAAATTGCGGTTGTTCGGTTTCATTTCGAATTTCGAGTTCATGGGAGTTCATTTTTGCCGCCCCTAGTAATTTGCTGGTTACTGTTGCCTTTGGAGAGTTGCTCAATACACCTCACTGGAGCAGAAATTAGGTATTCATTTACCAAAAAAAATTAGGCACTAATAGAGTTATTGATGCTGGGCAAACTGGCATGCCTGAACTACTTATTGCAGTGTATGCACTCTTGTCAGACAAAGATAATAATATTGTATTTCTCCACTCACTGAGCGTGCAGGGGAAGCAATATGCAAACACAACAATGCAGGGATAGCCTTGATACTGAACAGCATCACCGTGAGGCTGACATTAACCAGACACCGGCTATTAATCATTAGAGCAGTTATGTGTAATACAGAGACCCAGGGTGAAGGAGTGGAACTTACCAGGTTCTGCCGACTGAAATTTAGGTTCACAGTAACCTGCTTCTCTGCTTTCTGTGTTAGAACTGGACTTTGAGATATTCTCGCACTCAATTTCTTCTGGAGAGAGATTATACAGTTCAAGTTTCCCCGCTGCCATTGTTAAAAAATATTACACTGTTTAAAAACAATAAAGAAAAAGTTGTCTCAGACCCAAAATTTAAAAAAAAAAACTGAGAAAAAAAATATTTCCTTGAAATTTACACACATTAACTCCAGGCAACGAGTTTCAGTGCATCCTAAAAGCAGTGACCCATTGTGTCCTCAATAATTCATCACTTCATCAGGCTTGAAGGAGTTTTTGTGGAGTCTCTCGTGTCAGCAGGACAGGGATAAACAGCAGAGCCCTGAGATGTTTAACATGTTCTGAGGTCTAAGTTTCTTTCAGCAGCTCCCATTCAACTTTTGTATACAACAAAGGGATGGCCGGGTGGAGCTAAGCAAATGCCCATCTAGTGCATTCTATATAACAGGATATTATTGTGTCCAGCTGAGGATGTGCCAGCAAGCCCATAGCTTGGCATTAGCCTGTGTGTGCCTTTTATTTGAAATATGATGAAAGGATAATAATAAATAGGAGTTTGGTTTGTTTTATTTTATAGGAGAATTAAACTGGACTAAGAATTAGGGTGGAAATGCTGCTCCAGGGCTGTCATTTATGACCTGGAAGGTAAGTGCAAACTGCAAAAAAAGTATCGAATACACCATATTTTTGCACTTTGCACTTACCTCCAGTCTCACTGAATAGCTGCAGGTCTCTGTGCTCCGTTTTGGGCATGCGGTTGCCCTCACAAGTACATCACTGGCAACTTTAGGGTTCGGTCAAATGATGAGGAGCCATAAGGGGGATGCAAGGAGGATGCAGGGGTAGGGACAGGTCTGTGCTGCAAGGCACTAGCACTAGGGGTACACTCTGTGGTCAGTATATCATATAAAGCATTTCTAGCCGTATTATTTTTAGGATTTTTAGTTCTCCTTTAAAATCATGTTCTCCATTAAGCAAATTTATTCTGAGCATGGATTTTTAATGTTTTTATTATTTCATTATTATTTTTCATGCTAATCAGGCTAAATTTTATGCATTTCTCCCGTGGGATATCTATAGAGGAACAAGACCCCATGAATGCGAGTGGCCCAAACCATGGGGTTGGCCTCTTCTATAGCATTAAAAGGGGAGTGGCGTTACAGGTGGGAGTAGTTATGTGTGCCGTGTGCCCCTTCAAAGATTTTTGGGTGGGGGAGCCCAGTGCACTTTATCACTTCAGTCTCTGCCTGGCTTCTGTGGTAAGTGAGACTGTTGCTGTCAGATAAGTTTAATTCCGAACTGGAAAACAGCAGATCAAAAAGTGTAATAATTGAAAAACCACCAAAAAAAGAAAAGTAAGACCCATTGCAAACTGTCTTGCCTTGTCTATAACTTACCATACCTTGATTTTAAAATGATCATCCTCTATAGAGGCATATAGATCTGTTCTACATACCTGGGACCTCACTTACTTTTAAATCTACCACAACGGCAGGAGCTCTAAGGGGGCACACAATTGCACCCCTTAGTGCTCATTCATTTTGGACCTGTGGCAGAGGGAGCAGAGCCAGGTCAACCTTTAAGGTCACTCAAGGCAGAGTCACCCTGGACCACGACCCCCTCCATGAACACAAAAGCACACAGTGATGAGCCAAGCGGTGGGGTCGGCGCAAACGATGAGCAGACGGAGTGACAAGCTTTTCCACCCGCCATCCACTTTTGTTTTAACATTGTGCAGCCGTAGCCAGCAACTGGACTTTCCCTCTCACCTAGGGCCTAAAATAGGTGTAGGCAGACAGAAGAGATATGCGCCCAGCACCCCTGACCATTACACCCTAGGCACATGCCTCTTCTGCCTACTCCTAGTTCTGGTCCTGAGGGGGAGTGTATTAAAAATGCAGAACAAGGGACACACAGCAGCACTGGTGGATGCAAGGCAGCCCTGTCTTTTTCACCTACCATGGATTCCTTTTCCATTTTTCTCTATGTGAAGACGCACACTTGGAAGTGAAGGGGACACCATCCCTTTGCATAATGCTTATATGGAGAGGAAGCAAAACATCATTCCTAGGAAGGAAAGCAGGCAGACCAATCTACTCATCGTTTATTGACAATGGCTGCAGTACGTACAGATTAGTACAATGGCTATGAACACTTTATTATATTACACACTTATCCTTTATTGTATTAATAAAAGTGTAGTAGATCATTACTGGGCATATTGTGCCCTTACCCAGCCTCTGGTTTTATATCCATTATTTTCTCAGCTCTGTTACCTCCTCTTTTCATGATTTACCTTTTCCGTTCTACCTCTTTTTTAAAGACCCTGTAGTGGCAGTTATGGAGATTTTCGCCAGGTTTAGAGAAAAAATTCCGCATTTTAGGATCACAAGGTATTATAGAGCCCCGTACTTACCACCTGCCTTCTACAGGCTGCCTTGCCTCTTACTATGCTGTGTTTTGCATATACTGGCAGCAAGCATGGAAAAATTGTGTCTAATAATAATATATAATAATAATATTGTTATACATAATATTGTTATACATAAAAGTCTATACATTGTTAAAACGGTGCTGAATTTATAAAATAACTGCTGCAAGAGTGACTCCTACTGGTTTCCTATGAAACAACATACATAACATTAAAATGAAATGTTTATCCCTAAAATTCAATCACTGTGTATTTTTCTCCATAGTAAATAAGGAAATATTTCCCATTGTGGAGTCATAGTGCTGAATCATGGCAGGTCGACAGGTCTTTTGCTACAATGAGTTACGCTGTAATGTAATACTGACTCTGAGGGGCATATTTTTCGAAGGTCAATGTTCGAAGTTAAAAAAATCTTCAAACTTTGAATTCAAAAAGATCTATCGAATGGTGGTCGAAGTTTTTTGGGGTCGAATATCTACTTTGTTTTGAAGTTATTTTAACTACGACCTTCGATCTCCCAAACTCCCCCAATCAGGGCCGGAACTAGGGGTAGGCAGAGTAGGCATGTGCCTAAGGCGCAAAGCTGGGGGGCTCCAGGCACGTACCTGCTCTTTGGCCTACCCCATGTCTGATCCCGTCTCTTGCTGACAGCCGCTGGTAACTTTTGCGTGAATGCGCATGCCATTTTGCACATGCGCATTGTAGCGCAGTTTCGCGCATGCATGCTGGAGTGCTTGCTTTTGTGCAGTTGAGCGAGCTCTGAGCCGGCGCCATGGCCAGCCAGGTTGCCTAGGGTGCCTGGCAGGGTTGGCCTGGCTCTGCCCCCCAATTGCCTCCGTACAGGTTCTAGGAGGTCCCCCATAGGCTAAAACAGCACTTTGGCAGCTTTTAGGTGGCGAATGATCGAAATTTTAAAGAGACAGTACATGATAAATTTCGAAGTTTTTTTCAACTTTAAATCGAAGTTGGACTATTCGATGGTTGAAGTACCCAAAAATTATTTCGAAATTCGACGTTTTTAACTTCGAACCTTCACTTCGACCTTTGATAAATCTGCCCCTTAGAGATGAAAAGTTAAAAAATACCTGTATAACACACCTGTTTAGAGCCTGCACCCAGAGGGACCTGTTATTACTAAGGGCTAGCACAGATTTAGTTTAGTATGGTTGACAAATGACTCTAAATGTACTGCACCCATTTGCAGGGCTGTATTTAGGTCAATTGCTGCTCTAGGCACGGGACCTAAATGCCGCCTCGTCGACCCACAATTGGCACATGGCAGATGGTTCTGTATGGGGAGCTACCCTCACTCCTCAATTCCACTGCCAGATTTAGCCACAAGTATCTGGCAGCAGCTGGAGCTGGAGTGAAGCCCAGATACTTTTACAAATAGAAGCAGCTTCACAACTAGGTCAAGTTATTACAATGGGTGATTTCAATTATCCAGACATTGACTCGGGTAATGGGGTTGCCAAGTCAGAAAAATCAACAGATTTGTAAAATATGCTGAATGACAACTTATTTCAGCTCATTCAAGAACCTACTAGCGATGACTCTTTTGGACCTTCTAATAACTAATAATACTGAACTTACTGTATCTCTAGCATTTGTGTGGATGAGGATTTAGGGAATAGTGATCATAACATGGTCTCCTTTGAGTTTATGATGCAGAAACAACTTTATAAGGGATCTTCTAAGACACTTATGATGCATGGCTCACACAAGAGGAAATTCAAAAGAGACTAGTACATGTAAAGATAAACAAAGGTCCGGGTTTGGATGGTATTCATCCCAGTGTACTAAACAAGCTTAGCTCTCTGATTGCCAAACCTTTTTATTTAATCTTTCAGGATTCATTGAGGTCTGGTACGGTGCCAGGAGATTGTCAAATTGCTAATGTGGTGCTGCTATTCAAAAATGGATCCCGTTCTCAGCCTCAAAACTTTAGGAAAGTTAGTCTGACATGAGTGGTAGGAAAACTTTACGAAGGGGTATCAAGGAATAAGATATTTGACTTTATTGCAAATAATTATACCATGATTCCATGATTGTGCCAGCATGGTTTTATGAGTAGAAGATCTTGCCAGACTAATTTGATTTATTTTTATGAGAAGATGAGCAAAGACCTCGACTCTGGGATGGCAGTGGATGTGATTTACTTAGACTTTGCTGAAGCATTTGATACAGTGCCACACAAAAGGTTACTGGTTAAATTAAGGAATGTTGGCCTGGAACATAGTATTTGTACCTGGATAGAGAACTGGCTAAAAGATAGACTACAAAGAGTGGTGGTAAATGGAACATTTTCTAATTGGACCAGTGTGGTTAGTGGAGTACCGCAGGGCTCTGTACTAGGTCCCTTGCTTTTCAACTTGTTTATTAATGAACTGGAGGTGGGCATTGAAAGTACTGTTTCTATTTTTGCAGATGATACTAAATTGTGCAGAACTATAGGTTCCATGCAGGATGCTGCAACTTTGCAGAGTGATTTGACTTGAAAATGATGTTTAGCATTGATAAATGCAGGTTATGCACTCTGACAAAAATAATAAAAATGCAAGTTATACACTGAATGGCAGTGTGTTCTTTAACTGAGAAGGATCTAGGGGTTTTGTAGGGTTTTGTACAAGTTGTCTAATTCTGTGCAGTGTCATTCTGTGGCTACTAAAGCAAATAAAGTTCTGTCCTGCATAAAAAAGGGCATTAACTCAAGGGATGAAAACATAATTATGCCTCTTTATAGGTCCCTGCTGAGGCCTCATCTGGAGTATGCAGTGCAGTTTTGGACTCCAGTCCTTAAGAGGGATATAAATGAGCTGGAGAGAGTGCAGAGACTAAGTGCAACTAAATTGGTTAGAGGGATGGAAGACTTAAATTATGAGGGGAGACTGTCAAGGTTGGGGTTGTTTTCTCTGGAAAAAAGACACTTGTGAGGGGACATGATTACACTTTACAAGTACATTAGAGAACATTATAGACAGATAGCAGGGGACCTTTTTACCCATAAAGAAAGAGGCCAACCCTATAGATTCGAGGAACAGAACATCAATCTGAAGAAGAGTAGGGGGTTCTTCACATTGAGGACAGTGAGGTTGTGGAATGCACTGCTGGATGATGTTGTGATGCTGATTCTGTTAACACCTTTAAGAGGGGCTTGGATGATTTATTGGACAAGTATAATATCAAAGGCTACTGTGTTACTAAAATCTACAATTAGTATAGATATATATATAGGTATATATAGTTTACGTGAGTGTATGGAGGGGTTGTATCAGTGTATGCAGAGCCGGACTGGGAGCAAAAAGCAGCCCGGGCAAAAAACAAACAAAGCAGCCCAGATGAAAACACACACAAACACACACACAAAGAGACACACAAACACAGAAAGACACACACAGACACACAAACACAGAGACACACAAAAAGACACAAACACAGAGAGACACACAGAGACACACACACAGAGAGACACACACACAGACAAACAGAGACAGAGAGACACAAACAGAGAGACACACAGACACAGAGAGACACACAGAGAGAGACACACAGACACAGAGAGACAAACAAACACAGAGAGACACAGAGACACACACACACAAAAAGACACAAACACAGAGATACACAAACACAGACACAGAGAGACACACAAAGAGAGACACACAAACACAGAGAGACACACAAACACAGAGAGACACAGAGACACACACACACACAAAAAGACACAAACACAGAGATACACAAACACAGACACAGAGAGACACACACAGAGACAAACAAACACAGAGACACACAGACACAGAGAGACACAAACACACACACACACACACACAGACACCCCTACCTCCCCCCTACCTCTCTTAGGAGCTTTGTGAAACAGCACGGGAACTCTGACACCTCCCAACCCGACTGCTGGCCAATCACCTTTGCCTTTCCCTGACTGATCTTAGGAGGAGGGAGGAGGAACACGCAGGTGCTTGGTGTAAGTGAAGGAGAAGCACAGCGTGCATGCTGTAAGTCTCTCTCCCCCCTGCCCAGACGCCGCAAATCAGAAGCGGCCCATTTCAAAGGCAAATGGAGCAGCCCTTCGGGAAATTGCCCGAACTGACAGATTGTCAGTACGGGCCTGAGTGTATGTATGTATGAACGCTGCATTTTGTTTGGAGTGGTTGAACTTTATGGCCTATTTTGAATCCTATTTAACTATGTAACTATGTAATTTTTGAATGATTCCAAACTTGTGAATTCAAAATTCTTCAACTCTTAGGATCCCATTTAGGTCTCTCTACTTTTGGGCCCCACCACGGTCACTTTCTTTGCTTTCCCAATTACACTTCTATAAATGAGACAGTTGTGCATTGAAACATGATGAACATGAAAGTAGAAACTTGAGTAATAATGTATGTATAATAACAATATGTATATAAAATGCAGGTTCTGGAGGTTTCAGACCTGGAACGTGAGATGAAATCCATAGAAGCATAGGAAAAACATACAAACTCCTTGCCGATAGTCCTCTAGCTGGAATTGAACCTACAACTACAGGGCTGCAAGACCCATACAATACATAAGGTGGGAACATTATTATGGGCACGCTGTATATGGTATATCTTATTGCAACATAGTTTTTATTACAGTGCCACTGTTAATTGAAAGCTTTGTGTCCATTATACAGGCATTACACGTTACAATTATTGCAGCCCTTTGTTTGTTGGTGATGGATCGAGGCATCCGCAATATCCGTAAAAATGTAAACATAGAAAATATGTCACACGTGGTTATTTATGGCAGGAATGCCAAACTCTTGGAAGGACGACATGCCACAGTCTTGATGCCAAGTCCGAATCTCATTTCATAAAGGATTTAACTAGTTCAGCTCTAGAAGAGTAAAAATGGTTGCGGTGATAAGAAATCCCCTCTCTTTCCAACACAGCCAGAAACTACGAATTCAATAATCACTCTTCTATAAATTTTTTAGCAGAATTTATATTCTATTTAATTTCATACAAAAATCAGTCTCCTGTTTATTCAAGCACATAGGTCATCCTCTAGTTGTGTAGGACATCATATAGGGATGTTGCCATATCTCCCACCCTGCCCATTGAACTTTACCACCATCTGATGCTTGGGGGCAGATTTATCAAGGATCGAATTTCGAGGTGATGGGATAATTCTTTTCGAATAAAAAAATTATTTAAAATTTAAAAAAATCAAAGTTTTTAACTTTGGGTGAATAGGCTGTATTCGAATCATTCGAATCAAAGTTTTACCGCATTCGGTCGAATTCGAATTGAAGGATTTGCCCAAAAAACTTTGATGACTTAAATTGGGTTTTAGGAGGTCCCCCTGAGGCTAAAACAGATATTCAGCAGGTTTTAGATGGCGAATGGTCGAAGTCGAAATTTTTAAAGAGACAGTACATGATAAATTTCGATATTTCGAATAGTCTAATTTTTTTCAAATTCAAATCGAATTTTGAACTATTTGATAGCCGAAGTACACTAAAAATAGCTTGAAAATCTAATTTTAAAATGGGATTTTTCAGTTTGACCTTTGATAAATCTGCCCTTAGAATTCTGCACCTTTAAGTACGATCCTCTTCTTGCTGTAGACTTCACAGCCTTTCCACCAGTTGCATCTGGGTCCTAAATGGTTATCTGTGGGGGAACCGAGGCCTTTGTAAAGATTGCTGGAGCACTTTGTTCTATATGTGTTGACTTCTGCTTCTTAGTCTTTTGAAATGCTGAACTATTGGGCAGTACATAAAGGGCATGAATAGTGGGAGAACTAACATTTAAAGCAAGAGCCACATCCCTATTTTATATATATACATTCAACAGCAATTTTGCTCATCCTACAGTTTAAGAGGCAATTTTGGGTGCACAAGACAGGGCTAATTATATACAGTCCACACTCTCAGCACTCCATAAGTATAGTCTGGTAAAACTGCATTTTAGGAAAGAAACTGCATCAACAACCCTACAATCAATAAGTTGAAAACAAGACACATTTGGTCACTGGCTTGACAAGGGGAGGGTTATTTAATAAAATCCAAATTTTATCTTATTTTTTTAAAATAAACCCCGACCAAACTCCCATACTGATTTAATCAGTTTGGTAAAAAGGAAAACAATCAACAAAAACCCGAATTGTATGATTTTTAAGAATTTTTATCCAAATCACTCAAATTTTCAGAATTATGCCAGAAATGGTCGGATTTTCAGGCTAATTCCAGCGCAGACCACAGAAACTTCAAAATAGGATAGCAAACCTCTCCCATTGACTTTAGCAAGTCTGAGGTGGCACCACCCCCTCCACTCCGATTTTGTTTTGTCAGGGGCCACATCTGCTGGGGGGCTGCTCCCCCGGTAGTTATGCCACTGCCTGTATGTAACTTTAATTAACACTTTTCAATACAGTTACCAAGCTATGGTGTCAATTATAAGTGCTGCACAGTTGCATCCTTAAAGGAGAAGGAAAGGCTTGGTGCATTTGGGGGTGCCAAATGTTAGTGATTGTATTGACTTACCTGGAACCCCGGGCCGGTGCTCCTATCAGCAGAAAACTGCACCGGCCTGCAGTTAAAGGAAATAGCAGCATTTTAGTTAAAGTTCAGCTTCTATTGCGCATGTGCAGCCGCGTGAAGACAAAGGCAGTGTCCGATTGGCCCACCGGGATACCAGGAAATCTCCAAGTGCCTTTTTAATGGTCATTCTCTGTTTATTTATGGGGAAACAATGCTTAATAATTGAAGAATGTAGTAAGTAAATATAAAAGACTAGAAGAATAAAGAGGTTTAGTGAGGAGAGGACGAATAATATTTTGGAAAGTGGAGTCATGGTCTAACATTTCAGGTGGGCCCATGGTCTTAGGTTTTCTGGTTGGCCCTTGGCATCCCAGTCAGACACTGGACAGAGGAACAGCGAAGAAGATCACTCCGTGGTGCTCACTGGTATAACCACGGCCGGTGCAGTTTTCTGCTGATAGGAGCACCGGCCTGGGGTTTCAGGTAAGTCAATACAATCACTTGGGGGTGCCTAACATTTGGCACCCCCAAGTGCACCAAGCCTTTCCTTCTCCTTTAACATTATGTTTAAAATAAAGGTGTGATATAATCATTTTATTAAACAGCCTCTTATTGCATTAAAAGAGTGTACATTTATCATAAATAGCAGGTGCAATGCACATGGTTTCATTTTGCCTTACTGTGCTGTGCCTTGTATTTAAAGGGGTGGTTCACCTTTAAGTTAACTTTTAGTATGTTATAGAATGGCCAGTTCTAAGCAACTTTTAATTATTTATTTATTATAGTTTTTTTTTTAAAATTATTTGCCTTCTTCTCCTTACCGGCTTTCAAATGAGGGTCACTGACCCCATCTAAAAACAAATGCTCTGTAAGACTACACATTTAGGGGCCGATTCACCAAGGGTCGAATATCGAGGGTTAATTAACCCTCGATATTCGACTGGGAATTAAAATCCTTCTACTTCGAATATCGAAGGATTTTTAGTTTCATTTCGAATCGAACGATTCAAAGGATTTAAATCCAACGATCGAAGGAATATCCTTCGATCAAAAAAACTTAGGAAAGCCTATGGGGACCTTCCCCATAGGCTAACATTGAGTTTGGTAGCTTTTAGATGGTGAACTAGGGGGTCGAAGTTTTTTCTTAAAGAGACAGTACTTCGACGGTCGAATAGTCGAACGATTTTTAGTTCGAATCCTTCAATTCAAAGTCGTAGTCGAAGTAGCCCATTCCATGGTCGAAGTAGCCCAAAAAACACTTCGAAATTCGAAGTTTTTTTACTTCGAATCCTTCACTTCACTTCAGTTAGTGAATCGGCCCCTTATTGTTATTGCTACTTTTATTACTCATATTTCGAGGTCCTATTCATATTCCTGTCTCTTATTCAAATCAAACTGCTGAAACTGCAAACCGGAGAGCCGCTGAATAAAAAGCTAAATAACTCAAAAACTACAAATAATTAAAAATGAAAAACAATTGCAAATTGTCTCAGAATATTACTCTCTATATCATACAAGTTAACGAGGTGAACGACCCCTATAATTTTTACAAATAGGTGCAATTTGTTTATTGATGCTAGGTGCAAGGGAATAAAGGTGCAAGTGCTTTATTCATGGTCTGAGTTTCTGCAACCAGCAATGAGGGTAAATGAAGCTCAGGGATAATGATATTTATGGCAACTGGAGGGAAAACTTTTGATTATTTTCAGAAGACACAGTAGCGTATTTATTAACTGAATCTGAAGCTATCCTATACAACTGTGATGATTTCCACCCACTGAAATGAAATCTGAATGTAGCAGCAGTAGCAGAAAATGCAGAGAACAATACACACATTCCTTATTTGGCTACAAATCGGATAACATTCCCTGCTGTTTGAGCTTGCTTTGTATTCCCTTCAACTTACATGATTGGGTTTTAGTGAATACACGCCATATGCATTACCAAAGGCTTATCTTGTCCCATGTGTTACTTTTCTCATTCGTAATAGATTTCCATGTTTTTTCTCTGCATGTGCCGTACTTTGTCTGGCTCCCGGTTTCAATGTATTTTCAACATTACCCAAATGTTAATATTGTATTTTTCATGCAGGGTTGATTTGGATCAAAGGTCTTTGTTGTTGTGCGATAAAACTCTCGTGCTTACTGAAATGGCAAATCACTCAGGACTTGTAAGGGATGTCACAATGCTGGGAACTGGCAAAGGGATAAAATATACTCTTGCTTGAAATGTTATTTTTTTCATTAGTGGGGAATGGGCAGACAAATACACTGAAGATACAGTGCGCCACTCGAGCAGAATAAGGGACAGAATAAGTTGTGTTGTATTTGTGTTTTAATATATTCACATACCTAACAGGAAGGTAGCCCACATTCTTTAGAGAAAGATCATTTCTTCTGTAACTCTGCCAGGCAAGGATTTACTCTATTAAGCAGCACTCCATGGGAGGACAGGACAAGGTGAGCCTGAGGGATCTCACAGACTTATAAAAGTCTCTTCACCTTGGCAAATAATAGCAATGTTCTGAAGTGGAAGCTCTATTTATAAGCAGGGTTATTGTTACCTGTACTAATAATTTAAATCAGTGCTGTGAAAGGGATGGTACCAAGGGATGGAATTTTTCTGGCCTACATGGTGGAGGGCAGATAATGGAAGCCAGTGTTAACCACTCCCTGTTTTTAAAGCCCACCCACTTTAAGCCACACCCATTTCACAGCAAGAACTTCAAGACCATATTCACATTAATGGTGGGAGCACCACAAAAAACAAATGGTTGGTCTTCACTGCAGGGATATCACTTATATGTGAAATAATTCCATGTAATAATTCCTTCTCCTCCCCTGGGGATAACACAGCACCCCCCAACACAGGATTAAACACCCAAGGGGTCCTAACAACAATTTCCAAATGCAAACAACTCCCCATAACAAAAACTACCATGCTCACATCCCATGGGTAGCATAGGGCAGGCAGAGTATGGCACACACAGAGAGCATAGGGCAGGCAGAGAAGGGCACAAACAGGGACCATAGGGCAGGCAGAGTATGGCACACACAGGGAGTATAGGGCAGGTAAAGTATGGCACACACAAGGAGCATAGGACATGCAGAGTAGGGCACACCCAGGGAACATAGGGCAATCAGAGTATGGCACACACAGGGAGCACAAGACAGGCAGAGTAGCGCACACCCAGGGAGCAAAAGGCAGGCAGAGTATGGCACACGCAGGGAGCATAGAGCAGGCAAAGTATGGCACACACAGGGAGCATAGGACAAGCAGAGTAGGGCACACACAAGGAGCATAGAGCAGGCAACGTATGGCACACACAGGGAGCATAGGGCAGGCAGAATATGGCACATACAAGAAGCATAGGTCAGGCAGGGTATGGCACACACAGGGAGAGTATGGCACACATAGGGATCATAGGGAAGGCAGAATATAGCACACAGGCAGAATACAGCAGGATCTAACAGGACCACACTATAGGGAAACCTATATGATTTTTGAAAACCCAGCTTCAGCTCCAAACATAAAGAATTGCTGTGCTCATATTCAGATACATAAAGCACATGAGGCAAACAGGGATTTTTAGTTTCCACATATGAACATAAGTAATAATACTTTCATTTTCTCTTGTGTGGGTTTATCAAGCCTTTGCACATACTGTATAAATGTTGAAAGACATTCTATGCACCAGTAGATGGCAGTAGCTCTTAAACAACCATTTACAATTTCTAAACCGAGAATGAGATTTTATGGTATAAAAAATTTGGAAACATAAAGTTAGGAAATAGGAAATATATGCAAGCCTTTTTATGTGAGTTTTTATTTGTGCAAAATAACTGGCTCCTATTAATCACGGATAGCAGAACATACACTCATTTTATTTATTTATTGAAAGAATATTGTACCTTCTATAAAGGGTTACTAAAATACATTTATTTCATAGTGTTCCCTTTTGCTTGTTTATTACAGAAATAATAAGCATTCCATGTATAATGTAATCCTTGCTGCAGAGCTTTTCCACTTTCTAACACAGCTTTTGTCCTACAGAGGGGATTGTTTAATTTTTGAGTCCCATTGTCTTCCTAATTTCTTCCCAGAGGCAAATTTGGTGTGAAAAAGCATTATATGATACCAACGTAAGAAGGAGGGTCAGTCCCAGCAACAGCTTCGAGGACAGACAAAACTATAGTTGCAGTCCATTTTCACTTAATATATGCCCATCGTGTGGCCTGGTGTCATGTTGGTTAGCATTCCTATAAAGGTACTACCAGGGCATTGAATATATTCTATTTATATATCTGCCTCGTCCAATATTCTTCCTACATTCCAAAAACATAAATGTTCTGTATATTTTTTCAAAAAGCTACTCGTAATAAGTTACAGTTACTAATTAATAAGTAACATTATTGAATGGAGTTTGATAGTGGAAATGTCTATTTGAAGCCAGGAGCAGGTGCCAGTGGAGCAGGTTGGCATGCATAGGACTTGTTTGTGGAAGGTTAGGAGATCACCACAGAGAGATAACTAGCACAGACAGCTCCCTTCCCACTAAGGATGCTATGGCTCAGGTTAGTCCCAAGATCCTCAAGAGCTACAGTAGAAGAAACAGGAACTGGTGAAATGTGTTCCAGCACAATAGGGTCAGAAAGGGATACAGTGCCTCTTGATGGATAACCCTTGATATCCTCTGGCAGCTATGCTATGAATAGTGGTGGTAAACAGCATGGTTATTACATAGAAGGAGGTAAGAATAGCTAGACTGTATAGTCAACAAACTTATATCAACAAAGGATACGAAACTTTAAGCTAGTTGTCCATGACTGCAAAAAACGTCAAACCTTTAGTTCACAGAAAAATGAGTGTAACTGATTCGGTGCTCAGTAGAGGCCTGAAACAAATGTATTTTAATTGGACTACACCAGCTGTGTTTGACCTGCTTAAACACAGGCAGTTTAATTGGCTTCTGATAAGCATCATATGCTGGGTACCCAAACATCACTGACCATCCGAAAATGTTACGACCTCAACTCCGGTGAACCTGATATTGAAGCATGGGGTAATTGGTGGTACCCCACCAGACAGGGACCCAGAGGGGAACTATGTGAACTATGTATGTATAAGTAGGGTCTAGTACCACAACGCAATTATGACTCTAGTGTCTGGAGCAGTCGCGTAACTTGGTAGTGTCTGGCCCCCATCTGTCAAAAAATCTACTAAGGGGGCACGTTGCAAACAGTCCTCTTCCCCTGGCTCCCCTCCAGACCTGCTCACTCAGGGAGGGGGACTATGATGCTGCATAGGTAGTTACGCCAGTGGTCCAGAGTCTGTAAAAGACAGAGCCCCTGGTCTGAAGAGAGGGAGGCAGGGAAGAAGGTCACAGGTGTGCCCAGTGGGCTGGAAACCCTGGTTCTTTTCTAATGATGATAACAGTAGGACATTTGTGCTAATTATTATTATTGAAGCTATTCTGATGACTGTAAATAAAGGTATTGTTGTGTTCATCTTCAAGACTGCATGGACCTCCACCTTTGGATGAATAAATAGTGATTGGCGAATAAATTCGGCTGGTGCAAATTCATAGCGAATTCTGCATTTTGCCTCATTCTGGACATGCGTCTTTACTTCCGGTGTCAAATTTGACGCAATCGACTTTTTGGACGTGCATCCAAAATTAACGAGGGCATCAATTGTCGAGTTTAACAAATTTTTATCTAATTTTTTGCCTCAAAAACTATATATTTTCTTTTTGAGCCCAAACTTTAGGTTATTTCAGAAGAGCATTTATAAAATAGATTTAATCTGTAAGACCTTCAGCCTCATTGCCAATGGCAACAATATTGTGAGAATTAAATAACATAAGATCAATAGGGCAGTTGCATGGATGACTGGGAGTCAAAAATCTGCTTTAAATTTGTCACAGGTTGTGTAATAAGGATAAGGATTAATAAATGTGTTGCTCAATCTTAAATAAAAAGTTGAACTACCTTCATATTTCATTGGGTGACCTATTAAATATTAAGTTATATGACTGAAGTCAAATGCTCCATGTTGAAGACAACCCTTTATAAAATCCTTGGGCTAACCTAGACCTACTTTACCCATATACTACTCATTCATCTTATGCACAATACCATCTTTGGGCATATGCTGATATCATTGTAAAAGTACTTCCCTAAGTTCCTCTTCATCTTCATCTTCATCACATTTTAAATCAAATACCTGGTGGCAGGCATGGGGCTTACACTATAAGGGGATCCACATCCCCCTAGGTATGGGCCCTGAAATACAGATTTAAAAATTGGCTCTTTCAGGGTTATACGTCTTCTCTTTATTGGAGTTGCAAAAAAAAACACTGTCCATTTCAAAAATTCTATTTATGTGATGGGTACACAATGTGGCTCATTTATGAACTTCCCACAGTGAATATATTTGCCCTGCGCATAGTAATATTTATAAAGCTGAATAAAAGAATTGTGATTTTTTTTTCACATTGTAAATGTCTATAAGAGCTTTTTAAATATGTAAAAAATCGCAAATTGCGAATATTTATGTGCACACTCTGGGTGTCACTTCTAAAGTTCGCACAGCGCATATTTATTCTCAAATGGTTGCATTGCCCATGTTTTTTCCTGACGCTAAAATATTGCACTGCTTTGCCCGTCTTTCTTTGACTATTCGCCATCTAAAACCTACCGAAATTGTGTTTTAGTCTAATTTAATCAATTTAATCAATTTGGAGTCGTTTGGTGGACTTGTGGAAAAAAATTAAAAAATACAAAAATAAATGTTTTATTGTGAAAAAACTCAAATCGAATTCGACTAGAATCTGATTCAAGTTTTCAGGTCGATCCTATTCATCCAAATTTAATTTTTGTTATTTTTTAATAAATTTAGATTGGTCGGTTTTCTTTTTCCCCGAATGTCGAGTTTATGGGGGTTTATGAGAATTCGACCCTTGATTAATCTGCCCCTTAGTGACGTATGAAAAATAACCTGACTTTAATATTTTTCATTGATCCTTTGCCCCTTCCATTGTGTATTCTGGTTCGTCTAAAGCTGGCTGTTAATATAAGGCATATGCTATGACCAACAGGATTTGTAAAATTAGACAAGTAAAGAAAATACCCAAGACTGGTACATTTTCTAAAACCAATTTATTTCTTAATCTTTAAATTCATGGCAGGAAATTATATGATGAATTCTGCATTGAAAACTAAACTATAAATGAGAGTTCGTTTGCACATATATACAAAAGCTTAAGTCAATGGATCAGTAAATCTATATAGTGTGCTGTCAGCATGCAATGCTATCGACTATTCAGGGATTAATTATAGTGCACTTAGAAAGTTGACATCACTTATGTGCCTTTTTAAGCTCATTGCATTAGTCAAAGCCAAAAGTAACTGTACAGGGTATTTTATGAGTGTGCAGATCAACTTTAAATTACAGCTCAGCCCAGAATATGTAAAATTACAGGCCTAATTGCCATAATGCAACATTCTGCATTCGAAAAATAAAATATAATGAACATCAATGGCAAAAAAAAAAGAAAAAGAAAACGAAACACATTTAAAACCCCAAAGCACTAAACCCAGCTGCTATGTAATAATAATATAAGATCCATCTGTGAAACATACATGGAAAGAATCCAAAATTCATATCATGGATTTGTCGCTGACAGAAGAATTCACTGTATTTTCAAGCTCATCTCTTTGAAATGCTTCTGTCCCTGTTCTTTAACAACTGACCCTTTTTTTTTATTTTTAATTTAGGTTCTTGTCATGCATAAAACCTTCTAATTGGTTGCTTCATGGGCAGGATATGACCTTGGTAGTCTCGTTATAGAAAAGGAATAATATTTCCACAATAAACCAAAATAAACCCAAACCGCACACTTTATAAAGACATATTTATAAAGTGTTTTGTGATGTGCTAAAATGTTTAAAGTTGGTTAAACAGTAGTTATTTATTTGATACATTGTGACCTTTCCATCACCTGGACCTCACTGAAAGTGCCTGGAGGAAAGGTGTGACAGTAAAACAATGAAAGGAATGGTGGTCTGTGGTTCTTAATCATAATGGAAGATTAATTAAGCAGGTCTGCCCTTGGTTCAATTAATACTTCAGACAATATATCAAGGTCTTTAATTTTACCAAAGGTCATCCCCAGCATGTTAGATATTCACTGTGCAAGGGATCAGGGTGGAGTATGTTCCCTTAGAGCACCACTGAATATTTTATTGTAAGGTATTCAGGGATTGTGAGCATTAGGGATGAGCGAATTTTTGTACCGTGAATTTTTCAGTTTCGTGAAACAGTGCCAAAAATGTGCCATGCAGTCAGATTCACAGGCAACAAAGAACGTATGCATCATATTATACTCCCCTCTCCTTCCACATTAAGCAAAGTGATTTGAGAAATTGAGATTTGTGCACCCATATATTATCTGCTGGTGGTTAGATTTTTTAGTTGTTCCTGTGACCCAATGACTAGTAGGGGAAGCAGGGACTTGATGGGATTTAGGATTAGCGCCAAGCCCCGCCCCCTTCTTTTTGTTGCAGGGTCCTGATTGGAGGAAGAAGGTTCCCGGGCTTGCGGAAGGATCAAGGCGGTGATTGTACTCACCATTCGGTGCCGGGACATGGAGGAAGCAGGACGCAGCATCCCACGCACCCTCCCCGTATATGGGTTGGTTTCGTCACAGTTGTCGGGGGGTACCTTTACAAGGGGAAGTTAAAAGGGGGTGTTTCATAGGGAGTGGAAGTAGCCTGGTAGGCCTGGGTCCCAATGGGAAGGTTGACAGCCCAGTTTGGGGCTTGGGAGAAATGGAACAGGAACCTACCTTGGCAGTTTGGGTACAGTCATCCCCACCCCCATTCCTCTTTCCCCCAGATGGGGGAGTAATATTATAAAGAATGTTAAAAGTTTGTTGTACAAACGGTGTGTAAAATGTTAAAACGTAAGATGCGCCGGGAGATTGCTGCGGTATGTCTCTCCCCGATTGGCTGTGCGCAGACGTTGAAGTCCAACGCGCATCATGACATCAAATTCAATTCAAATTCATGACATCAAATACGAATTTTGTCGCCAAAGACAGCTTTAAAAGGCCAGTCTACTATTTTGTGAATGCCCAAGCATGTTCCAGTTTTACTGTTCCTGCTGAAGCATTTGTTGTGATTTTCAATTCCTGGTTTTTGACTTCTGCCCGACCCATTGCCTACGATTTCTGCTGCCTGCCTTGAACTCTTCACCTGACTTTGACTTGTTACGCACTTCCTTCGTTGGTTTCCGCAGCAGGATGCCCGGGCCTCAAAAGGGCTTCGATGAACACCGGAACCCACCTGTGCATCCGCAAGGTACAGTCACTGATTAAGGTTCCTGATAACGTGGTCGTTACACTGTGTAAGTAAGCAGTCATCTATAAACTATAGATTATACTTTTTGGTTGCTATTGAATAAGCAGTTATAGCATCAGTTGTATATCTAACAATGTTGGGCACGTTTGTAGTATACTGAGCAAAAAATGCATGTGATTTTGTCTTCCCATTGACTCCAATGCAATTTGGCAAATTTTGACACCAGTTTGCAAATTTTGACACAAAGCAAAACATGGTAGATTCGCTCAACACAGTCAACAAGACTTGAAAGTAAGGAAAGAATGTTTTACTGGTAGCCCAAAAGCAGAAAAAGGTGCCACGAAAAATACCCATAAACTCTAATTTAGTTTGCTACAAAAAAAAGTCACTGCAACAAAAAAGTTACCGATAGACCCATAGAGAATATATTTTTCTACAAATAAATTGCCACAACAAAAAGGCGCCCATAAACTTTGTGTTTCGCAAATGATTCCTCGTTCCAAAAATTTTCACATTTGTTTCGCTAAATTTTTACGAAGCGAAACAGGACAGAATTGTTCATCACTAGAGTGCATCTAAAGAGTAAATGTAGTTTGAGTAAATAATGTTATTTTGGTGCCAGTCACCAGATGGCGCTGTTAAGTAGGGGATCCCCCTGAGAAGGTTATGGAGAAGGTTCTCCTAAGTGGAATTTGGAGGGGATGTCCATAGAGAGAGACTATGGGAGAGAACAGTGTGCCACTTCCTGTTTGGCTGAAGTGAGAAGAAGGGTGAATGACACCAGGGAGCCTGAAGTTTGCCACCTCAGTGAGAAACCATAGGGAGTTAATAGCTAGGGTAGATAGTCATAGGTTAGGTTTTTGAAGCTCACCTTAAGTAGTAAGAGTGTTAGGCCAGTTAGTCATGCAGTTGAGGCTCCAAAAGGAAGGGATCAGTGTTCTAGAGGTACTCCACCATACAGGGACCCAGAGAAAGAGCGAACTAATTTAAGTATGGTCTATTACCACAAGGCAAGACTAACTCCAATGCAGGGAGGTAGCTAAAAGGCATGTTCAGCAGACTGGAAACCTTTCTTCTGTTTAAATGATAACTGTGGGACGTTTGTGATTATTATTGGAGAAACTATACTGAATGACTGTAAATAAAGATGTTGTGTTCCTATCTTCAAAACTTGTAGCCCTTCAGTTTATTATCCTCTAAGGGGCAGATTTATCAAGTGGTAGAATTGAAAATGTGAATATTAAAATTTGAATTTTGAGTTTATTTAAGTCTAATTCAATTAGAGAATAGTCTGAATTTGATTTGAGTTTAAAAAAAAAATTGTAATTCGAATTTAGAAATTTATCATGTATCTAAGAATTCGAATTTGACTATTCGCCATCTAAAACCTGCTGAATTAGTGTTTTAGCCCATGGAGACCTCCTACAATCAATTTGGAGTTGTTTGGTGGACTTATAAAAATCTAATTTTAAAAAAACCCCAAAAACTTGAATCAAATTCGAATCTAATTAGATTTGAGTTTGCAGGTCGATCCTATTCAACCTATGTAAAAAATGTAATTTTTTAAATACATTTCAATTGGTCTTTTTTTTCCGAATTTCCAGTTTATGGGAGTTTATGGGAGTTTATGGCAGTTTCGATAAACTCTAAATTCACCCCTTGATATTAGTGTACCCCCTGTATGTAATGATGATGCATACCTGTATAGGTAAGTTTGGCCAGTGATAACACCATGAAAGGTATTTGGGCATATTGTTACCTATGCTCCTCCAAGGAGAATTAGTAGTGTTTGTAAAATTGAATTCAATCAAGAGTATAGAAAAATACGAAAATGTATAGAGCCTCCCCATGCCTTAGATATATTTTACAATACAGAATGATCCAGTATTTTCAGAACTTATGAAATGCCATGCATTTTTCCAGGTCTAATATTAGCGATACCGGATGAAAATAATTTCTATTTTATGTATGTTTGATCAACAACCATTCCCCGGATTTAAACAAAATGTCTTTCAAGCATGTGCCAAGTTTGAGAACGTTGGCAGTAACTGAATGCTAATCACCTGAGAATAAAGCAATCCTGGCATCTGGCCGCAGTCATCTTAATGTTTTTTCCTAAAACCGATTGCTTTATACTGAAATAAAACCTTTCCTCTTTAAGCGCTGTTACCAAATTGCTTAATTATTATATGTATTTCTAGTCTTTTGGGCACAACCTCAACATAGTTCAGGTTATAGTATTATACATGTGCCGTTTTTGTGTTTTAATCCCTATGCCTCCTCACGGTTTCCCTCTTGTATATTTCAAGTACATGTAGGTCTGAATTGGTAAGGTGAACACATGTAAAAAGGAGATTAAAGACCCATATCCATGGTCAACAATAAAAATCAGGTGAGCACACACATAAACACAGGGCCGGAATTAAAGATGCCCTCGACCCTAGACCCCACTGGCTCACATCCCCCCTCGCATCGGACTCCTCTGAGCTCACACCCTCCCCAACCTCCCCCCATCGCTTGAACCTCCTCCTGCTGCTCCTCCCTTCGAAACCAACTTGCCGTCTCCACTTCTATTTTTTGCACTTCTGCTCACATTCCTTCTCCTACCGACTCCCCTGTGCTGTCCCTCTCCCACCGACTCCCTCCACCGATCAAACCTCCCCCCGCACCACCCTGCTGTCCCCCAACGGTGTCAGCATTGCTTCTTTGTGTACAATTCCCTGTCAATTTAGGACTCTTGGTGCAGCCAGCTGGCGGCATGCCACCCCCCCCATTGAGTTTTTGATTATTTTTTTTTCATAAATAAGTTAACCCATTTTTTTTTTTTAAATGGACCTGTCACCTACACATAACAATCTGTATAATAAAAATCTGCAAATTAAACATGGAACCCAAATAGTTTTTTTTATTAAAGCATCCATACCTGTTATAAAGGCGTTTAAATATCTGAGCTGTCAATCAAATATTACCTGACCCGCCTCTATGGCACAGAGGTGGGGCAGTCAATTACTTTCACTTTCAATTCAGCACTTCCTACATGTCTTTGCTCTCCTCACATTCCCCCTTCCTCCTCGCACAATTGTGTAGGGCAATGTGTATGGGTATTAGGTCCACCATTCGGGCACATACACAAGATTTTGCTGTAATACACAACTTTTCTTAATAACAGTGTACACAAAATGGCTCCTGCCTGCGTGCTGTGATTGTGTAATTCCAAGACTGAAGCAAACAAAATTTAAATATTAAATGCAGTGTAAGTAAGCTTAATTTTGCTCAATTAACATGATAAAAAATATTTTTTTTTTAAGGGTGACAGGTCCCCTTTAACTGTGTGTGAAAAAAACCCCCTAAAATACACATATCGAAATCCACAGTTTTATACATTCAAGGGCTTATTAAATGTTGGCCGCTTGTTTCCCTTGCGCAGATGAACAGGCCTGTTTCCTCTATAAAGGGATTGCAAGTGCCAATTTCAAGGGAAATACATTGTGTGTGTGTATGTGTGTGTAAAGTTAAGGCACTGTTGATAACTAGCCATTATCCTTATCTGCATTCCTCTCCACCCCTGAATAGATTGAAGAACTCATGGAGGCAAATTCATTAGTTCTGAGTTCTTGAAATTCAATCACAAAAAAAATCAGGATTAAACATGATGCTAGAACAATTACAAAAATGGGACAACATTTTTCGCAACAATTTTTTTATAATCTAGGAAAAAAATAAATCTAAAATTCCCCATACTGTGTTTTACTTCTCCCACAATACTTAGGGGCCCATTTACTAACAATCATATTTTGATTTTTTTTCCACAAATCTCTAAAAATTTGTGGTTTGCCCATTTTTTTTAAAAAAAAATTGTGATTGATTTAGTGTAAAAACCATGAAAACCACTAATACAAAACTTTTCCAGGTAAAAGTTTGCGAAGTCTCACAGAAGTCAATGGGAGCTGCACTGATCTTATTGGACTGTTTTTAATCAATTCAGACTTTTAGAGGTTTTTTAGAGGATAAAAATCAAATTTTCTGAAGTTTTAGCGACATTCATTTTTTTTCCGGATTTCTCTGCATAATTTTGCATTCATACTATTTTTTTCGGATCTTTTAATAAATGTCATGACATTTGTAGTTTTAGAGAAAGTGAGTTTAGTCGTGGTTTCAAAAATCGTTAAAACCACTAAACTCTGACCTTTCATAAATAGGTCTCTACAGTATAGTAATATTAATGCTTGGGTTTGTATTTGTTTTTGTGTGTAATGAATATTTTCCCTTTTTTCAACCATTTTGTAGTTTTTTTACATGTTGCTGTATTGAGGTGAATGGCTGCCTTTTAGAAGTTCCGCTTTAAGAATTACTGCCCTTTAAACTTTATATTTCCCTGGAAATGTATGAATAGGAATATAATACATTTTTGTAAGCTATGCCTGTGCTTTTTCTGCATTCACGGCAGTGGCTTATGACATTTAAATAGACTGTTTGCCATGGTAATGATAAGGAAGTCAATACAGTGTGTTTTTTGAGAACAGATTACACGACTTTAGTGCAAGTAATGCCAATTTAATAGTTCCTAAGATATGTTACACCGCTTAGACAACGTAATCAGGATTTTGATGAGCATGAGCCTGCATATGCCAAGCCACATAATTATAATGGGCAAGTTAGTGAAATCATTTTGACATTAACTGGGCAGGCAGTTAAAATAATTTATACACATTTTTTAGGGATGAATATTACAAGGATGTACTATCAACAGAAATGGCAATTTAACCCCTCAATATTAATTATGGTTAAGCAATTACTGTCTTTAATATGTGTATGATTTGGAAATGTAATTGAAATATTTAATCTGAAAGTCTTTAAAAAAAAAGCATTCCAAGATTGTCAGTGTTTTCATATAATAACGTTTAACATAGTGGCAAAGGAATGATTTTTGCCTAGGGAGACTTATATGCTCACACCACCTAATTATTGTAACTGATAAAAGATCCTTGACCCTCAGATAATAGTAATTGCTTGAGCTGTGATTAGTGATGGGAGAATTTGTCCCGTTTCGCGGAAAAATCTCACACAAAACTCACAATTTTGACGCCAACGTTAAAGTCAACGGCGTCTGAATAATTTGTTGTGCTTCCAAAATGTTCCGATGTCAGCCAAATATCGCTGCAGTTTTGTGAATTTATTTGCCGGTGGCGAAACGTGGAAATTTGCCGCAAATTCGCACCTGCCAAATTTATTCACATATCACTATATGTAGTGAATAAATAAATAAATAAATTCGCCAGGTATGGATTGGCGGCAAATGTCTGTGTTTCTGTGTTCCACTGACTACAAATACATTTGCGAAACTGTAGCAAAAATTAGCAGGTGAAAAATCCGATGCAACAAAAATAAATTGTCACACATGAGAATTGTTGCGCGTATAAAATTGTCGTACGTCAAAACTATTTGGACGCCCATTGACTTGAATGCATTTGGACAAAATAGTCATGCGTAAAAAAAATTGTTGCATTATTATTTTGACACCCATTGACTTCAATGTGTTTCATGAATTTTTCACCAATTCGCAAATTCTGTGGTAAATGTGCAAATTTTTGCCGAAGCGAAACGCCACAGGTTCGCCCATCACTAGTGATATATACTTAACTCTTTCATGAAAGCATGCTGGCATGTTTGTGGGTAACCATGTGCGTAACTAGATGTTACTTGGTCCCAGAGCATATTCAAGTTAGGGCCCTAAAATTCCTCATTCTGTGTTTTACTTCTCCCACAATAATTAGGTGTCACAGAAGAGAACTGGGGTCAGCAAATGTCTTTTGACATTTAAAAATCTAAATTCTGACTTTTTTAAACAAAAAAGTCACGTTATCAGAATTTTGTTTTGCTGTTGGCCCCAGTGCTCTTCCGTAGAAAACCACTAGTACAACACTTGGGAGCTGCGCTAATCCTATTGAACTGTTTTCAGCACATTCATTGTTATTTTCTGTTTGTACTTTTTTATTTGGATCTTTAATAAATTTCATGACATTTGGGGTTTTAGAGAAAGGGAGTTTAGTAGGGATGGGCAAATTTTTTTTGCCTTATTTCGCAGCAGAAATGACGCCCATAAACTTGGCGGCGGTGTGCGACAAAAAAAAAAAAAAAAAGATGCGCGTCAAAAATAATTTCGGCGGGCGACAAAATTTTTTTGATGCCCATAGACTTTAAAGGGTGTCGGTGACATTTTGAATTTTTGGCGAAATGAAACGGGTCAAATTTGCCCATTCCTAGAGTTTCGTTTTGGTTTTAAAAACCTCTAAAACCACTGAAATTTGACATTTAATAAATAGGCCTCCACGTGTCAGGATGAATTTGTATTTGAGATCACACCATGGTAACTCTCTTCTTGGGATTACGAAGTATCACATCCTTTTTATTTTAATAGTGTACAAGTAATGCTACATAAGGCCACTATGGTTCTGAACATAGTGGCCTTATCTAGTGTTGCTTTTAACAGTAGAACCAAACATTATTTCATCCCCATATGATTGTTAAATAGTAAGTAATGCCATAATAGTCATTTGTAATGTATTACTTTCCCTGAAAGAAAAGCTTGTGTTCAAGTTACTCTTTTTATCTTGGTTGAATAACTATTAAAAACATGTAGCACTCTATACAATGTTTTAAATGAAATATTCTTTTTGGTTTATTAAAAATATTTTTTAAGAGAGTATACATACTTTGTCATGGTCTTACAACCTTAAAGGAAAAGTAACATTGAAAAATGAAAGTGTTTTAAAGTAATACAAATATCATGTAGTGTTGCCCTGGTAAAACTGATGTGTTTGCTTCAGAAACACTACTATTGTTTATATAAATAAACTGCTGTGTAGCAATGGGGGCAGCCATGCAAAGGAGAAAAGGCTCAGGTTACACAGCAGATAAGCTCTGTAGAACATAATGATGTTATATGTTATCCATTATTTAACCAGGTCCATTCAAAGGAGAAAAGACTCAGGTTACTCAGCAGATAAGCTCTGTAGAACATAATGTTATCTGTTATCCATTATTTAACCTGTCCATTCAAAGGAGAAAAGGCTTAGGTTACACAGCTGATAGCCGATAAGCTCTGTAGAACATAAAGGTGTTATCTGTTATCCACTATTTAACGTGTGCCAAAAACCTTTTCTTTTAATTTCCACCATTGCTACACAGCAACTTTTTTTTATAGGAACTATAGTAGTGTTTCTGAAGCAAACTGATAAATTTTACCAGTGCAGGGCAACGCTACATGATATTTTCATTAATTTAAACCACTTTAATTTTTTGGTGTTACTGTTCCTTTAAGGGAGAACTAAACCCCCATATAAGAAAAGCCCCTACCTACTACACTAGATAGCCCCCCTCCCTGCTCCCCCCCACATAGTTGATTTCCCCTGAAAGTGCCCTAACACAGTACTCAAGTATGGTTGCAGAGTAATCGTAGCGGAGCTCATGGGCGCCATCTTTGGCTCTTCATTATTCTTCGGGTCCTCTTCCTTCTCTTTGCTAATTTCCAGCACTTTTGTCGCATGCGCAGTTGCTATGAACCAGAAAACTTCTCCAACTGTGTATGTGCCAATATGGCGTTCTCTTAAGGAAGAATACCGAAGAGCCGGAAGATGGTGGCCATGAGCTCCCCTGTTGTGATCGGCGAATAGATTCGCGAAACGCCCACGAAAATTTGCCCGAAAAAATTCGCCGGCATAAAAAAATGTTTTTGCCGCGTCGAAAAAAAAACGGACGCCGGCATAAAAAACGGGCGCCGGCATCAAAAACGAGACGCCGGCGCCATTTTGCGAATTCGCCCATCACTACTCCCCTGCGCTAACTCTGCACTGATATGTGGGTACTGTATTAGGGACACTTTCAGGGGTAATCAGCTATGTGGGGAGGGGAAGCAAGGAGGAGGGACTATCTAGTGTAGTAGGTAGGGGATTTTCTTATTGGGAGGGTTTAGTTCTCCTTGAAGAGGGATATGTGCCTATAGTTCCTATATATTTTATGAAAATTAATTTTAATGACTGACACAAGCAGAATTTATTTTCAAATGAAAAAAGGCTTAATTTTGTTTTCAGATTTCTACTCAATTTATTATGTTTTGTGTAATATCCATAATTACATTGATGCTATCATCAAGCAAAGGAAAATAAAATGTATAAACACGGTTATAATTGCAATTTCATTAAATTGTGTGACACCCTAAAGCCTACTGCACACTTAATTCCTGTATGTAGAATCCCACACAGACTTATACAGGCTTGTACAGTATACATATATAGGAATCACTTATTTACACATGGAACCTCTGACCCCATGGCATTTAAAGGGACCTTCATCCTACTGATGTGTAATTACTTTAGACTGTAGCATTTAGGTTCCTGAAAATATTATTTCTCAAAAAATGAATAGTTGCATTTACATTCAACACTATTTAATTATTTTTCTACATCCACCAGTTGCCTCACAATATTGTTTAATGAAGGGTTATAGTATAAAATAACTCCCCAGCAATTCCCAGCATAAAATTATGTTTAAAAGTGTAAGCAAAACGATGGTGTGCCAAAATGCTTTCAGAAACCTATGGAAGATACTCCAATGGTTCAAGTTATTTAGTACATGGACATTGGGTTGCCACCTTCTTCCGAGTGCCAGTCCGGGCAGTGGGCTGGTCCAATGACATCAGGGGCAATCCCGGTGATGTTGGGACGGGCATATGACATCAGAGGGCGGGCATGTGCCGGTCCAGAGGTGTGTCCATGATGTTGGGGGTGGGGTTATGCCTTGCCAATCGTCAATTGGCTGATCACCCCGCCATTCATTTTAAAGTTCTGTTGGGATTTCCTTATTTGGAAATCTGGACAGCCACCTGGACAGCCCTCTCAAAAAACCGGTTGTCCCGGTGAAAACTGGACAGATGGCAACCCTACCAGGACATTTGTGGAGTAGTAAAAGTTTTGCACATCCTTTGGTTTAATCAGTCCCATAAAGGTTAATGTCTATCCAAGGAGAGGACTTGCTTCAGAGTGGGAAGAGAGAGCTATTTCACTTTCCAGGCTAAAATATTACTTGAAACTACTGTAACTGGCCAGAAGTGTCAGATGTCCCTTTGGATCTCACTGGTGGTCAGTGTTGGAGGTCTCGGGCTATTGTCAGTTTTCAACCCAAATTAAAGGGGTGGTTTACCTTAACTTTTAGGGGAAGATTTATCCAAGGTCGAGGTGAATTTCTGAATTTAAAAAATTTGAATTTTGAGCTATTTTTTGTGTACGTCGACTAGGGAATAGTCTAAATTTATCATTTACTGTCTCTTTAAAAATTCAACTTCGACCATTCGATATCAAAAACCTGCAGAATTGCTGTTTTAGACTATGTCGGACCTCTTAGAACCTGTTTGGATTCAATTGGTGGACTTTGAAAAATACGGACCTATTCGATCGAAAACGGACCTATTTGCCCAAAAAAAAAAAAACCTTTGACTTAATTTTGGTTGGTCTTTTTGAATTTGAATTTTTTCAATTTTGACCCTAGCTAAACATGACCCTTAGCTTGTTATAGAATGGCTAATTATAAGCAACTACGTTTAGTCTTTTTTATAGAGTTTTAATTATTTGCCTTCTTCTTCTGACTTCTTTCTAAATTTGAAAGGGGGTCACTGACCCCATCTAAAAAACAAATGCTCTTTAAGGCTACATATGTATTGTTATTGCTACTTTTATTACTCACCTTTCTATACAAGCCCTCTCCTATTCATATTCCAGACTCTGGAATCAGTGCATGGTTGGACCCTAGAAACTTCATTACTGAAATTGTAAACTGGAGAGTTGCTGATGCTGAATAATAAGCAACATAGCTCACAAAACAATTGAACAACCAATGTAACTATGTAACTAAGTGGTTGCATTTAGTGATGGGTGAATAAATTTGGCAGGCGCAAAATCACGGGGGATTTCCACGTTTTCTTGTCCGCGAATACATTTGTGAAACTACCACAACAATTTGCCGGTGAGCAGCATTGGATAAGTCGCTCACGTCAAAACAGTCACGTGTCAACATTAATTGAACGCCCATTGACCTTAACAGCGGTGTCAAAATTAGCATTTTGTGGGTTTTTTTGCCGTTTCACAAATTTCGCGTGAAATCCACTAATTTTCCGGCGAAGCAATACAGGACAAATTCACCCATTATTAGTTGCATTACATTTATTGTCTAACTGCTTTATATTCAGGAATAAAACATACATCAGTTACATTTTTTTATTTACTATGGCAAGCATAGTAAATCTCTCTACTTGCAACATCCTAGCATTGCTGAGATTAAGGTAAACATCAAACTTGCCCTCACTAGATAAAAAGTCCTCATACCTGTCCTGAGCTCAGAAATACATGTTGTCACTGATCTGGGGGGAATACTTTAATCAATTTACCCATGCCTAATAAGTGTCAATTATTTCAGTGGATTGCACTCATCTGAAGTAGCAGTCTTCTAGCTGAATCATATATAGATATGCATGGCTTTGTGAGCAGTTGAATATGATTCACCCAAACTGGTGTTCATTACTAGTCTTCTCCCGACAGATTTCTCTGTAATAAATGCAACGTATCCCCCAATGTGACCATAGGCACCTCGTCATGCTGAAATAACCTTATTTCTGGCAAAATCTTGAAGGTTTTAAGTGAAATCTATTGCAAAAACTTTGTATAATTTGTCATTCACCTGTTCAAAGAAAGCTACAGTATCTATAGATCATAAACCCAAGTTAAACCCCACTGATAAGATTAAATACCTAAACTTATTCCTGCAGATTATCTCTTCATAATGTATCATGTTGCTTCCTTACGACAGATGTCAAGCTGAATCAGTTCTAGCTGAGATCCTTTCTCCCTAGCTGAATAATGGCACTAGGTACCGGATACTTCCGTTCCTTGGCATTTTTCCAAGCATCAAGTGTTCCTTGAAGATTAAGCGTGGGATATTGAAAAAAGACTTATCAACTACCTGTGGACGTGCATGAGCTCTCAGATACTTCATACTAAATATTTTCATTAGATCTTTTCTGAACTAGTGTTCAGCTGGTCAAACAATAACATTTTAAAAAATTCCATGCTATGTTCATTATCAACTTTATGTTACAGAAATAGACATTTTATATGTTATAACGTCTAATCTTTTCCCTTAGTACTATTGCTATTAATACACTCATGCACTTATAAATGTACTTAAAGTAGAAGGAAAGCTCCAATCCAAGGGGGGTGCTAAATGTTAGGGCACCCCCAAAGATTGTAATGATGTATCTGATACCCCAGGCCAGTGTTCCTATTAGCAGAAAACTACACCAGCCCAGGGCACTTGCAAACGATCTTCTTTCCTCTTTCTTTATGTGGGCGTGCATGCATAGTAGAGGCTTTTCCGCATTACTGCACGTGTGTCGGCCACTCAAAAGAAAGAAGAAGGGAGGAAGAGAATCGTTTGCTTACAAGTGCTTTTGTTAACAGTAGGGATGCATCCTAATTTGCATATGCAAATTAGGGGCAGGGAGGGGAATCGCAGGACTTTTTGTCACAAAACAAGGAAGTAAAAAATGTTTTCCCCTTCCCACCCTAATTTGCATATGCAAATTAGGATTCAGGTTCGGTGTTCGAAGGATTCGGGGGTTCGGCCGAATCCAAAATAGTGAATTCGGTGCATCCCTAGTTAACAGTAACAATGGCCTGGGCTATCAGTTAAGTGATTACAATTCTTGGAGGTGCCCTAACATTTGGCATCCCCCTTGGATTTGAGTTTTCCTTCTCCTTTAAAAGAGAACAAGCCCCTTTGACAATAGCAGGCCCCCCACTCCTGAACTGCACCAATCAATCTCACAACGGGTCCTATTTGTGTACCTGGCTAGGAATTGCAGAGGACTGCAGAGATATTGTCTCTCAGAAGAGGACTCAATGCAACACAACATGGCAACTCTGCTGCATAACTCTTTTCCAGATACACGATAGTGCCACGATTTTTCTTAATGTTTGTGATGCAATTGGGGGGCAGGCTTATAGATTGGACCTGGGATTGTAGGAACCATTTTGTTCTTAAAGGGCATGTAAATTCTAAAATGGAATAAGACTAAAAATGCTGTATTTTGTATACTAAATAAAAACATGAACTTACTGCACCACAAGCCTAATCAAACAAATGATTTATGCTTTCAAAGTTGGCTATAGGGGGTCACCATCTTGTAACTTTGTTATACATCTTTGCAAGACTAAGACTGTGCACATGCTCAGTGTGGTCTGGGCTGCTTAGGGATTGTCATAAACAAAGCTGCTTGAGTTCTGCATGGCTGGGAAGTAAGGCGGGGGCTCCCCCTGCTGTTCATAAGTATGATTGTTTCCCTGCTCAGCAGTTAGGGACCAAAACGAAATCACAGCACCATCCAAAGCGTATTTTTCTTAAAAAGCCTTTATTGCATTTTCTGGCTTAGATCTCAAATGAACAACGTTTCAGGCCTATGTGGCCCTTTATCAAGTTAATAAATTACTGCTGATTGCACAGTTTTATACTCACATGTTAGATCGCCCTCTAGGGGCCAACAATCAAAATTGATTGATGCACAAAAGAAACATAAAGGCAACATTGTCAGATACATTGTAATATATGGAAAAGTGTCCACTTGTTTCCTGTGGGTTATATTCTTCCTATATAAGATTTACATAGTATGGTATCTGCAAAACAATAAAAAATGACCAATATTTGTGAACAGAATGATTTGGCACTAGTATTATTAAAAACAATCATTAAAATACTATCGGTATATGGGATGTAAGTCATATTCGCGATTAAGGCCATGGGGTTCCAGTGTTTCTAGGCGTCGTATCCATTGTGCTTCCTTTTTTAACAGCATTTTAACCCGGTCACCGCCGCGTCGAAGTTTTGGAATATTGTCAATTACCTGAAACTTTAATTGCTGGACCCCATGACCTTTTTCTGCAAAATGACTAGAAACCGCTTGATCTAGTTTTTTTAATTTCACTGCCGATTTATGTTCCCGTATTCTGTCTTTTACAGCCCGAGTTGTCTGTCCTATATAAAGTCGACCACATGGGCACTTTATTGCATAAATTGCAAATGTAGTATTACATGTATGAAAACCATGGATTTTTATCGGAGTGCCCTTTCGAGGATGATGTACAACATCGCCTTTAAGGACATTCGAACAACAGTTACATGACAGGCAAGGGAAGGTGCCCATTTTTCTAGGGCGCAAAATCCGTTCTTCCTTTGAACATCCCCCCAAATCTGATTTTACTAATGTAGATCCTATGGTATTATTTCTCTTGTATGACATTAATGGCATATTTTGGAAAAATTCTACCTCGGGGACCCCATCTCTCAATATGCCCCAATGTTTTCGTATGATTTTGGCCACCTCTTGGCTCACTGTATTAAATTTAGAAACAAAGGGGATACGTTTAGGTTTCCCTTTGATGTTACTTTGGGGACCTGTATGTGAGGCTTCAATTCCCTCACGTTGTTGTTTAAGTAGCTCGGGGGGATAACCTCTCTGTAGAAAATTTGTTTCCATTTCATCCAACCTTTTCTTTTGCAAACTACTTTCTGTCACTATTCGCTTTACGCGAACAAATTGTGATTTCGGTAGCGATTTCTTAGTTTGCATAGGGTGGAATGAATTATAATGAAGTAAGGTATTTCTGTCCAAGGATTTGCGAAACAAATCCGTAGTCAGAGTATCCCCCTTCCTTATAATAGAGGTGTCCAAAAATGCAGTTAGGGACCGTCTGACAATTCCTATCCACAGCAGTAAATGAAGGGAGAATTTCACTGCATACAGTCAGGTTTTTTATAAAAACGGTACACATTTTTTAATTAAAGTATATTGGAGATAGGTTTCTTTTTCATTAAAGAAAGACAAAATGGCATTTTATTTTTTTGCCTTTACATACCCTTTAAGATTCTTCATATCTCTCTTTGCAGTCAGTTTTAGCAACATGACAATGTTTGCTGCATTCTTTTCTTTGATGTATTTTTAGACACCCCACCTTAGTTCTCTTCCATGTCCACCTCTAAATAAACTTTTTTAAGCCTTTTAAATAAACTTTAAATAAAATTTGAATGCATGAGCCAAAAGTCTAATGGTAAATGGTACAATGGTAGCATCCTGTACAATACAATGGTCAGAGAGACAAGGTGCCCCAGAATTATCTCACCAAGTAATAGATGTTGTCTGGTGCACCAACAGCAGATCCCCAGCTTTAGGGAGCGGCACGCCAGAAAATTCGAACAAAGAACAGGGCTGTCCGGCACTCAAACGGATCCACAGGACCAAAAAAGTTTTAAGTTAAAAAATAGATCTTTTTTTTTTACAAAGTTAAAAATGTATACTTGCATCTCCATCCGCCCTATGCGTTTTGTACCCACCAGGGCACTCAATCATGGGCTATGATGTCAGCCACAGAAAATGAGCATTTACACAAAAAACAACCAATCAAAACACAAATAGAAAAATGAAAGAAAATAAGAATCCTTACCCCTTTGTAGTGTGGACAATTATGAAGGACATTTATATAAATCAGTGATTTTGTAAATAAAACTCAATGGGGGTCATTTATAAAGTTTGCGCAGTGCTATTTTTTTCGCAAATGGTTGTATTGCGCATGCTTTTTACTGAACGTTAATATATTGCACTGCTCAGCCCGTCTTTCAAGGTTTTTGCGAATTCGCAGTGTGAATAAATTTTCACAAATCAGACGGGAGTTTGCGCAAGCACATCCAATGTGCGAGGTTGTTGTGCGAGAAAATAGCGTTGACAGTAACTTAAATTCGCAGTTTGCGAAACTGTTTTGCGAATATTTTATCCGCCACCAAAATTGTGGCGTAATTGAGTCGCAGAGTGTGCTCATAAATATTCGCAATTTGCGAATTGTGACATATTTAAAAAGAATTCTGTTGCACCCTGTTTGCGAACCAATCTGCCCTGCGCGAAGTTTATAAATGACCCCCAATATTTGAATACAATTGTTCCCATGCCTTAAAGACTTTGATTAATAAACCCCTGGGATGTTTTCTATGTCGTTGTTCTGAGTGAGTACAGCAATTTGTTATAGATGTTGCACTGTTAGTTATTTCTGATACATTTCGCCGGATCAACATAGAAATCCTATTAAGGACTTTGATACATGACCTTTAAAGACTGCTCTAGTCTCTTCATCAGATGGCTGGTGAAATATAAAGCAATCTATTAGGTGACTTATTTTCTACATTCAAATAATTCTAGGCATCATTCACTACAAAATCAATAATGCACATTGTCCTGGTGATTAATTTAAAGTTTAGCTTGAAAGTGGCTTTTTACCATTCTAAACATCTGCCCACAGTACTGTTTGTAATTACTGCCAACAAATCCAAATGAATCTACTCAAAGAATCAATTTTAATCCACTTACTTCAGATTTAGCGCCGTTCCTTCGCTGAAAAACATAATTGTGCCCAAACGTTTTTTGGTTTTAGAACAATGAGACTATAACAGTGCTCATATGTTACAACAAGTATGTTTTGAATATAAAATCTTTGTTAAGTTTTTAAGGCTGCACAACATATTTGTATCCCTATTTTAGTTGTGTTGTGTTGCGATGAAAGGGATTCATTTAAGTTCCATGTCTAACTTTAATGCTAAAAAGAGTTAAAAGGGTTTAATTGTTAGAGTTTTTCATACAAATTCCCATTTTAACAGAGCAGCAAAAGTATTTTTTTTTGTTTGTTTGCATTTAAATGTAATGTGCTGTTGCCTCACACTGTTAAAATTTGCCTCTTTCCTCTTATAAAGCTTCTATAGTTCTATATAAATGAGCCACTGTGTAATCATGGGGAGGCAGCCGTTCAAACTGAATAGGAAAGCAAGTCTTACACATTTACTAGACAAGCTGTTACTTGTCTACTAACACTGTTACTAAACAAGCTACTTGTCATATGCAATGGTTCTGTTATGCTTGAGAATCAGTCTTCTTACCTATCATTGCTCTGGTCCCATAGTACAATCTGCTCTCCAGCATGGGCATACACATCCCTCTTAGGGTTGCCACCTGTCCAGATTTAACCTGGACAGCCCGGTAATTTGAAGAGCTGCCCGGGTCAAAACTTCCTGCCTGGTTTTGCAAATTAGGAAAACCGGGCAGGATTCCCTATAATCGACATAGCGATCGGGCAATCGCCACTCCACACCGCATCACAGCCTCCACCGGCAGAAAAGGTGGCAACCCTAATCCCTCTAGACTCTTTCAGGTCCTGCCTCATGTCACATTTAGTGATGGGCAAATTAATACGCCAGGCGCAAATATAGTTCAAATATGCGCGATTCGCCGCCAGCGAATAAATTCGCGAACCGCCTGCGAATAAATTCGCGAACCGCCCGCGAAAATTCACCCAAAAAAATTCACCAGCGTCCAAAAAATTTTACGCCGGCGTAGAAAAAAACGGATGCCAGCATCGAAAACAGCCGCCGGCATCAAAAAAATGGGCGCCGACTGCAAAAACAGGCGCCAAAAACGAAACGCCAGAAAAATCGGTTTCGCTAATTTTTCGCCATTTTGCAATTTTCCGGCGAAGCGAACTGAATGCTTAGAATTTCTTTTACATTTGACGCTGAGGGTAATTTTATAGTTACATAGTTGATTAGGGTTAAAAAAAGCCCATCAATTTCAACCCCCCCAGTGAATATATGGTACATATTTTTTAAAAAATTTAGATTTATTAAGGGGATTATTTACTAAACCTCGAATTTATCTGGTCTGGCTTTTTGGGGTAAAAACTAAAATCTTTGAGGAAAAAAGATTTATTATACCCCGATGCTGCAAAAAGCCTTTTAGTTGTCTGTGCTGGGTTTAGCCTGAAAATCCAACTATTTTGGGGTTTCCGGCAAAAACTCAAAAAAATTGAGCAATTTGGGGAAAAATCTAGAAAAATTTCAGCAATTTACTAAAATCAAACTGTATCTTTTATAAATCTTCTTTATCGAGTTTTTCTTTGATCCGATTAATTCAGGTCATTTTATTAATAATTAAGGTCAAATCGACCATAGGAGTTTGGTCGTGGGAGTTTACAAAAGATACATTTGGATTTTAGTAAATAAGTGTAAATACCATGAAAACTACAAATACAAAACTTCCCCAGGTAAAGGTTGCCGAGGTGCTTTAGAAGTCAATGGGAACTGCAATAATCCTGTTGGATCGTTTTAAATCAATTCTGACTTTTCCAAGTTTTCTGATTTTTTCCCTAGGAATTGTCCGGAAACTCAAATTTGAGATGTTAAAGTTAATCATATTTTTTAGCACATTATTTATTTAATTTGTTTTATTCAGAACATTTAAAAACATTTAAATTCTTAGATTTAGAGAAAGTGAGTTGTGGTTTTAAAAACCTTTAAAACCACTAACATTTGACCTTTAATAAATAAGCCCCCACCCATTGATCATAAAATCAAATTAGCTTTGGATGTCATTCTTTTCCAAGAAATATTTTAAGCTCCTCTTAAAGACATTCATAGAATCTGCCTTCATAACATCATCTGGTAAGATATTCCACAACCTCATTGGGCTCACTGTGAAGAAACATTTTCACTGTTTCAGTTCCTCAATGTCTTTTTTATGCTGTTTCATTCTTTTTGTATGGGGTAAAAATCCCCCAGCTATCTGTCTATAATGTCCTCGAATGTAATGGAAAGTGTTATCATGTCTCCAATAATCAAGTCGAGCTGAACATCTCTGCACTTAACTACTGGAACTCAGAACTGCACTGCATACACAAATTGAGACCTGGCCAGGGATTTATAAAGAGGAAAAATTATGTTTTTTATCCCTTAAGTTAATGGTCTTTTAATTTAAGCCAGTACAGAAATTGGGTCCATTATTCAGAAAACCGTTATCCAGAAAACTCAGTGTTACGGGAAGGCAATTTCCCATAGACCTCATTTTATTCAAATAATTAAAATTTGTTTTTAAAAAATTTCCTTTTTCTCTGTTATAATACAACAGTACCTTGTACTCGATCCCAACTAAGATATAATTAATCCTTATTGGAAGCAAAACCAGCCTATTGGGTTTATTTGAAGGATTTTTTAGTAGATTTAACAGATGAAGATCCACATTATAGAAAGATCCATTATCTGGAAATCCCTAGGTCCTGAGCATTCTGGATAACAGGTCTCATAGCTGTAGTTTATTTCCTTTAGTAGCCACTGAGAGTGACATTTCGCTATCCACAGTAATCCCTAAAGCACACTATAATTTAAAGGCACATTTATCAAGGGTCGAATTTAGAATTCATGTGAGGTTTTTAAACTCCCCTAAACTCCCATAAATTTAAAAATCTAAGGGGCCGATTCACTATGGGTCGAATATCGAGGGTTAACCCTCGATATTCGACTGGGAATTAAAATCCTTCGACTTCGAATATCGAAGTCGAAGGATTTTAGCGCAAATAGTGCGATCGAACGATCAAATGGTCGAATGGTCAAACCATTTTTAGTTCGAATAGTTCGATTCGAAGTCGTAGTCGAAGGTCGTAGTAGCCCATTCTATGGTCGAAGTAGCCCAAAAAACACTTTGAAATTCGAAGTTTTTTTTACTTCGAATCCTTAACTCGAAGTTAGTGAATCAGCCCCTAAATGTTGTTAAATTATTAAAATGTTTTTTTTTTTTAAGTCACACAAATTTAATCAAATTTCATTCAAATTATAAAAACTTGAATAGAATTAAAGAAAAACTAGATTTGACTTTTTTTCTCCGAAAAAAACTTGAATGTCCGGAAGGCAGCAAACATCACCAAATTGATCCCTGGACCTCTCTCATTGACTTATACAGTAATTCAGCAGGTTATAGGTGGCAAATAGTCGAATTCAAGTTCTTAAAGAGCCAAAGTATAATCAATCTGGAAATTCGAATTTGAATTAAAACGTTCATATATAGGTGATTACAAGGTGATAATCACCTATATATGCACGTTTGTTACACATTTTGTTTGGCTTGATAAAGGGCTGGTATAGCCCGAAAGTTGCCGTTGCTGCATGAATAAAAAGTTTGATCAAAGATCGGAGTGCTCTGCAGTTGTTTTATTCACTAGTACCGTAGTTATGCCTGGGACATTGAAAAGGATAGACCCTTTTTTGAGGCCCTTACAAGGCCAAATTAAACAATGTTTAATTATGTTAGAATGTTAGAAATTATATGCACATTATTTATTCAGTTCTTTTGATACAGAGAATAATTAACATTGAAAGAGATTTCTGTGGGGACAGCCAAGGCCAATCCCTTTGCCATGGATTATTGTTAACCAGCTTTTGTTTTTCTTTTGGATACACTATATTTATGTATGACTAAAAAGTTAAGTTCTTTGTTATGCTGTTTGATGATCTTTTACCCTTTACACCGCATCCTATTCTATCTTCTTTGGGATTTAATCCCTTTATACTCCCAATCACAGAAAAAAACAAGTAATTGCATTAAAAATCTTGACTAATCATGATCACAATTATTTGTTTGTTAACAGTCATATATTCTGCTACACCAGCCCTTCAAGTTATGGTCTCATGCACTTCTAGTTTTTATATGCAAGTGCAGTTGGAAAGATACTCACATATAAAATCAGATAAGAGGGCTCCTTGCAATGAAGACAAGATGCAATGATCACATCAAATTGTGCCTGCTGAAAATATCTGTTTGCCGTCAGCATGAAGCATTTTAAGTGAGATCCATCATATATTAATTAGCAAAAAGTGGATAATGACTTATTAGTAATGACTATACTGCAGGTTTCAGACTAGAAAACGAATTATATAGTCATTTTGCTTGGAACAGTAATGTAAAATTGATCCTTCTGTCTATTCAGGGACAAAAATGAGGAAAAGATCTAGGGGCACATTTACTATGGGTCGAATATCGAGGGTTAATTAACCCTCGATATTCCACCATCGAAGTTAAATCCTTCGACTTCACATATCGAAGTCGAAAGATTTACCGCAATTCGTTCGATCGAACAATTAAATCCTTCGAATCGAACCATTTGAAGGATTTTAATTCATAGATCGAACGATTTTCCTTTGATCAGAAGTTGCAAGGAAAGCCTATGGGGACCTTCCCCATAGGCTAACATTGGTGCTCGGTAGGTTTTAGGTGGCGAAGTAAGTGGTCAAAGTTTTTTATATCGAATGGTCGAATAGTCGAATGATTTTTAGTTCGAAGTCGTAGTCGAAGGTCGAAGTACCCAATTCGATGGTCGAAGTAGCCAAAAAAATACTTCGAAATTCGAAAGTATTTTTCCTTCTAATCCTTCACTCGAGCTAAGTAAATGTGCCCCCTACTGTTTGAGTCTTTTCATTCATACACAATGTCTTAGAAGAAGCCATCACAAGTATCTGAAATACAGAACATTGAATCACCCTGACAATTAGGGGCAGATTTATTAAAGGTTAAGTTATTTTTCCCCATGAATTTTCGAGGGTATTTTTGATTTAAAAAAAGACTTTTCTGGTTAAAAAAACGTCTTTTTCAACTTCTTTTTTTTAAAAAAAACCCTGAATTTTTTGGGATGTGCTATACCCCAACCCTGGGAATAGCTTGAATCTAAAAATACACCATCTAACACTTGGGGGCCAATTCACTAACTTCGAGTGAAGGATTCGAATTTCTAAGTTTTTTTTGGGCTACTTCGACCTTCGACTACGACTACGACTTCGAATCGAAGGATTCGAAGTAAAAATCGTTTGACTATTCGACCATTCGACCATTCGATAGTCGAAGTACTGTCTCTTTAAAAAAAACTTCGACCCCCTAGTTCGCCATCTAAAAGCTACCGAAGTCAATGTTAGCCTATGGGGAAGGTCCCCATAGGCTTGGCTAACTTTTTTTAATCGAAGGATATTCCTTCGATCGTTGGATTAAAATCCTTCGAATCGTTCGATTCGAAGGATTTTATCGTTCGATCGAAGGAATTATCCTTCGATCGTTCGATCAAACTATCTGCGCTAAATCCTTCGACTTCGATATTCGAAGTCGAAGGATTTTAATTCCTAGTCGAATATCGAGGGTTAATTAACCCTCGATATTCGACCCTTAGTGAATCGGCCCCTTGTTGAGGTCATGTAGAAATTAATGGCAGAGGTCCCTTAAACCATTTGAATATGTTAATAGCCTTCATGATGTTTGATTTTTTTAATTCAAGCGATTCAAATTTTTTCTTTTTTACCAAAAGCTCGATCAATTCGAGTTTTCATGTTGTTAACCCGATTGCTGATTCAAGTTTCGAGTTCATTCAAGGTCTAAAAAAGCTCACATAGCTCTAAAATTAGACCTTTGATGAATAACCCCCTTATTGTGTACCTCAATTACATAAAAATACTATGAGCAGGAGGTAAGGGCATGAGCAGAAGTGGTCAAAGTTGACTCGTTGATGCTCGATATTCCACGAGTGCTCCCCTGAGTTGTATATCTTCCAAGAGAGATTTCTAGATTCAGCTGAAACCTGAACCAAACAGTAGAGATGTCGCGAACTGTTCGCCGGCGAACTTGTTCGCGCGAACATCGGGTGTTCGCGCTCGCCGGAAGTTCGCGAACGTCGCGCGACGTTCGCCATTTTGGGTTCGCCATTGTTGGCGCTTTTTTTTGCCCTCTCACCCCAGACCAGCAGGTACATGGCAGCCAATCAGGAAGCTCTCCCCTGGACCACTCCCCTTCCCTATAAAAACCGAAGCCCTGCAGCGTTTTTTCACTCTGCCTGTGTGTGCTGAAGAGATAGTGTAGGGAGAGAGCTGCTGCCTGTTAGTGATTTCAGGGACAGTTGAAAGTTTGCTGGCTAGTAATCGTTTTGATACTGCTCTGTTATTGGAGGGACAGAAGTCTGCAGGGGTTTGAGGGACATTTAAGCTTAGGTAGCTTTGCTGGCTAGTAATCTACCTTCTACTGCAGTGCTCTGTATGTAGCTGCAGTGGGCAGCTGTCCTGCTTCTGATCTCATCTGCTGACTGCTGCAATAACAGTAGTCCTTGTAAGGACTGCTTTTATTTATTTTTTGTTGTTTTACTACTACTACTACTACTACTACTATAAGAGCCCAGTGCTATTAGTCTAGCAGTGTTGGGGAGTGGGACTGGTGTGCTAATCTGCTGCTCCTAGTAGTTCAGCAGCACCAACTTTAATTTTTTTTTTTAATATTCATTTTTTTTTATTTTACTTTTTTTTATTTTACTACCGCTGTAGTAGTGTATAAGTTGACCTTTTAGGCATTATTTGCCCTGTAGGCATTATTTGCACACTGTTTTCTTCAACCCGCCATCGAGCTGTGTGAGCTTGTTCACATTTTGTCTAAATATTGATAATATTATCGTCTCTAGAAAAACCACACACAGGCAGATTTTTCAGATACATTTTTGCCCTTGATCCCCCTCTGGCATGCCACTGTCCAGGTCGTTGCACCCTTTAAACAACTTTAAAATCATTTTTCTGGCCAGAAATGTCTTTTCTAGATGTTAAAGTTCGCCTTCCCATTGAAGTCTATGGGGTTCGCGAACCGTTCGCGAACCGCTCGCATTTTTGCGCAAGTTCGCGAATATGTTCGCGAACTTTTTTTCCGACGTTCGCTACATCCCTACCAAACAGTCCCTATAGGGTACATTTTTATCAGCTTTGTTCAGCTTGTGAACCTTCATGTTCATTTTGCAGGAAGAAACATGGAGTTTTCAAAACTTAACAATACTCAAATACTTGACTGGAATTGTGGTTTCTGGTAGCTGTGAGATAATTCTATTGAATTGAAAAAATCTTGAAATGTGAACAATTTTGGCAACTAAAACCTGGCAAGCTGCTTTATATGCAAGTCTAAAAAAATAGAATGTTATTTTCATGTTAATTTACTTTTATACTCGACTTCATGTGATCAAGTTTTTTCGATTTGAGCTTTTTCCTAAATTTGCTAGTGATTAGGATTGAGTTTGGAAAAAAGAATTTTAAAATGAACAAATTTACCTCCCTTTCTTAAAGGAAAACTATACCCCCAAAATGAACACTTAAGCAACAGATAGTTCATATCATATTAAGTGGCATATTAAAGAATCTTTCGCCATCTAAAAGCTACCGAAGTCAATGTTAGCCTATTGGGAAGGTCCCCATTGGCTTTCCAAAGTTTTTTTGGTCGAAGCATAATCCTTCGATCGTTGGATTAAAATCCTTCGAATCGGTCGATTCGAAGGATTTTATCGTTCGATCGAAGGAATAATCCTTCGATCGTTCGATCGCACTATTTGCGCTAAAATCCTTCGACTTAGATATTCGAAGTCGAAGGATTTTAATTAACCCTCGATATTTGACCCTTGGTGAATCGGCCCCCAACTGTAACAGGAAGAAGAGTGGAAGCAAAAGACACAACTCTGTCTGTTAATTGGCTCATGTGACCTAACGTGTATGGTTTGTTTGTATGTTTGTGAGTACAGTGAATCATACGATCCCAGGGGGCGGCCCTTATTTTTTAAAATGGCAATTTTCTATTTATGATTACCCAATGGCACATACTACTAGAAAAGTATATTATTATGAAAACGGTTTATTTACATGAAGCAGGGTTTTACGTATGAGCTGTTTCATGCAATATCTTTTTATAGAGACCTACATTGTTTGGGGGGTATAGTTTCCCTTTAAGCACATAGGACTGAATTATATTTTGCACTTTTTGCCCTCAGACATCCATCTACTCCCATGTTTGTCAAACATTAGCCCATTGCATTTATTTCATCAACAGCTTTGCAAGTGTTGGCCCTTTAATACGTTTTTATTTTAATATCTACTTTCATTAAAGGGGTGCATCACCCTAAAATGAGTGTCTAGCTTAATATTCCTAGCAGCAACAAATTGGCAGTTTGGAAGGCAGAATATAAAATAAATATGAAAGGGCATGAGAAGGAAAAATAGCCATTACAACATAAGAATAACAATAAGGTTAAATCTGATTCTGGGGTCAGTAACAACCAATTCAGTTTGCAATTTAAAATAAAACAGTATTGCTAATATTCTAAAAAAAAAAAGCTAAAGCTTGATTCACATGTTGCTTACAAAAAAATAATTCTACAGATGAACTTCCCCGTTAAAAATGCTTTTAACTCACTTTTATTTCTTTAAAAAATACTCCAATAATTTAATGTACCATTTAAGTTCCTCATCAGCAATTTGTGTGTAGGTTAGTTAGTTTCCCCATTCCAGGAGCACTAATAGAAGACCTTTTTTGCTCTAAATTTCATGGAGAAGAATATACATCCAGTATTTGTATCCGGCCACACAATGCATTGTCTAATGAGCAGACTGTTAACTCACTAATTGTTCATTAGACACTGCACATGGCAGAGATACATTGGTAGCCAAGAAATACATACATTCTAGTTAACTTATATGTTTTTTAGTACAGATATTATTTGAGACCTGTTCCCTTGGAAATTTAAATTGATATTACAGGGGATTAATTGTGTAATATTTATGTTCCTCATATCTTGTAATAATTCCCTACTTTGACTTTTATTTAAATTCAGACGATCTTATGAAGAGGATGAATGTGCGATATATTATCTGCTTTTCTTTTTAATGCTGATGCATATTAATAAAGTGTAAGATCCAAAGGGGTATTCATGACAAGCCAGCACATTAAATCAAATTGTGCTTTGAATTGCTCAGTAGCTGGAAAAAGGGAAGAAAAAGAACAGTTTTTCTATTCATGGCACATTAGATATTAAGACTTTCTTGCTCCCGCTGCTCTTTTAACAATCCTCGATTTAATTACAGATATTATTTTATGATTAATCCAAAATATGAAGTTTTAAATCAAAGGGCATCAACAGGACATAGACTTGCAAATACTGTACTCTCAACTGACAATATGAATAAATATACTGCTGTTTTAGATCATCCAAACCATAAGGGGAAAATCAGAATGAATTTTGCATCCTCTGTTGAACAAGAGTTATAGCTGTGACATGAATTCTTTATATAGAAACGGGAAGCAAACCTCCATAAAATTGTACCATTGCACCCCTAAGATTTGTAATATAGGCAGCCCAAGTATGTCTAAAGATCTACATTAGCCAGCTTGCTGTTATTTGACATACAAACATTACTGTTAATAAAGAGCCAAGGGTATTATCTACAAGCCAGTCATTATACTCAGACGGTGGCCTGAGTGATTCCATCTCAAGACTCCGATAATGCCCTAGATTGTGTCCTTCACTCTAATCCAGTAAAACCCTACATCTCCCTACTATAAAAAAAATTATTAAGAACTCCATTATCTGACAAAGAATTTAAAAAAGGAATGGGGAGATGGCTGCATCAAATCCCAGATTTGTCAAAAGAAAAATTGTTCTACTTTCATGTGAATTCTAAATTGCTTCTTCGTTCTAGTCAGTTTCATGAAATGTTTTTAAAAATCTTACAGAGAGGCCACCTCTCCCCAGAAATGAGGAAAAAAAGTGGGATAGTCAGATTCAAATTGCTGTCCGAAATGTTCTGCTTCTAAAGCTGACATTTAGGGGCAGATGTATCAAGGGTCGGATTTCGAGGGGTTAAATCCCTCAAAATTCGACTAGGAAATAGAATCGAATAGGGAATTCGGGCGAATTTACGCGCTGGCGAATAGTCGAATGGGTGAATATTCGCCCGGCGCATAGTCCAGCGACCGAATATTTGATTGAAGGATCGAATGCCTTTTTATTCGATCAAAAACTTTTGTTTTTAAAGCAATTCGGTAGGTTTAATCTGGCGAAGTAGTCAGTCGAATGATTTTTAAAAGAGACAGTACTTGACTATCAAATGGGCGAATAGTTGCAGCGTTTTTTCGCTCGATCTATTCGAATCCTTCTACTCAGGCGAATTTACGGCAATTCAATAGTCGAGGAGCACAAAAAACTCCTCGAAATTCGAGTTTTTTTCCCTCTATTCATTGACCCGAGCTTAGTGAATGTGCCCCTTACCATTGTTTATGGACATGTCCTCTAATACAAACATTTTTGGGAAGCTGTCATTTTTTACAGCAAACCTTCCCTACAAATTAATATAACACTCACTCCCACATGGCCTATATTCAGAGAATTCCAAAGGCTGGTAGATCTGCTAGATCTCGAATACACCCCCATTATTAAAATTTGTGAGATCAAAACTTGACTTTGTAATCCGTATTGGCTCTCTGGAAGCCACTCTTAACAGAGATTGTCAAGCCCCAAACTTCTTTTAGACTTGGGCAAAACATGTCCACACATTGTCTCCCCAGAGACAACAAGAAATGGCTTATATATTTAGATTTGACACATGGGGGCAGATGTATCAAGAAGAAATCGAAGACATTTTTAAAGATACAGTACTTCGATTATCGAATAGTCAAACGATTTTTCGTTCAAATCGTTCGATTCGAAGTCGAAGGTCGTCGTTGAAGTAGCCAATTCGATGGTCGAAGTAGCCAAAAAAACCATTCAAAATTCAAACAATTTTTCCTCTATTCCTTCACTCGAACTTAGTGAATGGGCCCCATGGTATATGTCTGAGGAGTTAGCAGGAAGGCACCAGCTACTTCCCAGGAATTAAACGGGACTAATCGATCTGTGAATTTTAAATTAGATGGTTGTCCTGGATATTCGGAGAGGGTGTGTTTGCTGGGGGCGGGTCGATATCTCAGTACACTAGTCTGACGTTATTGAGAACGATATTGTTATTGAGAACTGATATTGAAAATAGTACACATGTTGTGCTTATATTTGGGGAAGGTCGAAGAAAGTGTCAAGACCAAACCAAGCTTTATTGTACAGAATGTATCTATATGTGAAATAATATGTGAATTGTGTTGCATATGTATTCTTACTTTGTGGTGCAAATAAAAACATTTAAAAAAGAGCCAAGTAGAGCCCAAAATGTTGTTGTAAATCCCACTGTTATATGCTCATGATTGAAAACCAAAAACTAAGACATTTAGATTAATGCTGTTCAGTTTTGCCTTGATGACCAAGGGTGGTGGTGTCAAGTTCATCATGGACGAGCACCTGGAGTTCATCCTGGAAAAGCCCAGAGATTTGTTGGGTTCATATGCCTGCCTATATAATTATCCACTAGGGCAAGGAGTGCCCATACTTTACTAATATGTGTTGTGGTCCCATAATGATCTACATCCATAATATCACTGTAACCATTCTGTTCCATGAAAAATATTAAATATTACATTAATTTCTAAGATAATTTATATTACAATATTTAAAAAAACAAATATTTCTTCTGGTTATTAACCAGACAGCTTTATTATCTTTAAATATATTTGCATGTCTTTAGGTAATGCTGGGCTTCCTTGGCTTAGTTTGGGGGCATTCCCCTCAAGTGAGCATGCACCAATATGGCTCTTTGGATGTTGTTATTGTGCACACGGCAAGCATGTCGGACACACATATGTGTAACAGCTCTCACGACTTGGGGGATTTCACCGTGGGTGATAAGGAAGCACCTTGAAAAGGGGTATAGGGTAATTTATGGGGTTATTTACTAAACTCTGAATGCAAAAATTACGAATAATTTGCAATTTTTTTTAATAAAATCTGGCTTTTGAAAAAATCACAAATTTTTCAGAAATTATTAAACCCAGAGAATGGAAAAGTCTGAATCAGAAAATCCAGCATATCAGACCTGTCGAGGTTGCATATAGGTCAATGGGAGAAGTCCAAATGATTTTTTGATGTGCGCTGGGTTTTGTGCAATACACTGAAATTTTCTGCGGGAAATCTGGGGGTTTCGGGTGAAAAACCTGAAAAAAACTTGAAAATCGGATGAATTTTACCGCAAAGCAAACTTTCGGGAAAATGTAATAATAAATAAGCGCAAAACCAGAGGGTATTTGTTCGGAGTTTGTAGCAGAAAATATTGAGATAAATTTGGACTTTGCTAAATATACCCCTTAGTGTTTATGAATCATGTCTCGGAGGAAGTGAGGTATTTAACCACGTGAAACATTGGACTGAATTTAACTCATCTATTTTTCTATGTGTTCTTTCTTTTTTGATGTTTTGTAAGTAGCCAATCTGTAGTGTTTTATTTATTTATCATAACCTGCAGTACTATATACTGCCGTGTATGTTTTATATACAATATGTACAGTATTGGAAGATTTTTTTCCACCACCGGTACATTTTAAGATCTTTTATAGGACTAAATGCATCTTTATTCCTTTTCATTCAGCTTAGCTATTGGTCTAGATCTACTGGTCTAGATGTGGTGAGTAGGCTGACTCACTGGGTGTATTGTAAAGGAAAAATCACACAAGTCACTTTAGGTGGATTTTATTGGTCAGTTTCCACACTTATTTTTGTATACATATAGGGGCAAATTTATTAAGGAACTGCTTTCTCAGCCTAGAGCCTTTATAAGCTCAGGACATGTCCTTGCCCACAGCATACCTTCCCAGAACATTTCTATATTTGTGGCATATTCAAGTATTTTCATGAATAGAGAATTAATAACTCAGAGCATGCTCATGCTCTGTTGTCCTTCATCTGAGGTGGGGGAAACTATTTTTACATGATGGGTGCTCTTTTTTAACGTTCTGTTGTCCAAGCATACATACTGTACTGCTAAGACTGGCCTTGATTGGTAGAATTAACATTGTATTCTGACTTTAAAGAAAAATACAGTAAGGGGCACATTTACTATTGGTTGAATATCGAGGGTTAATTAACCCTCGATATTCGACCCTTGAAGCTAAATCCTTCGACTTCGAATCGAACGATTCTAAGGATTTTAATCCATTGATCGAACGATTTTCCTTCGATCCCAAATAGGCTAACATTGGTGCTCGGTACGTTTTAGGTGACGAAGTAGGTGGTCAAAGTTTTTTTAAAGAGACAGTACTTCGACTATCGAATGGTCGAATAGTCTAACTTTTTACGAAATTCAAAGAATTTTTTATTCTAATCCTTCACTCGAGCAAAGTAAATGTGCCCCTAATTGTTACTCAATCGTATCTATCTCAACACAAAATAAATATACTATTAGAGCTATCAGTAGGAATTTGATTCTTAAACCGCTCTATTTTAAAGGTTACTGGGTCACTATCAAATAATCATTTTTGGGAACAGTCACTGTTACTTTTACTGAACGGAATAAATATTTCCTAAGTCAATTTAAAAGCATTATTCTAACAACATTTTCAGGTTTAATCAAGCAATAAATGAACATCCACTTCTTGCAAGGTGCATGGTATGTATAATCTGTACGGAAGAAAGACTGATGGTTTTCTATGCAGAGGCAATTTTTTAAAGCCCATAAACTTCCAGTTATATGTCTATACAAGTGTTATAAAATTAAAGGGACACTGAAAAGTACGTAAATATTCCATAAGGTCTAATACTGACAATCTTTAATTATACGCAAAAAAATAAAAGCGTTCCTAGGATCATTTAGGAAAGAGTCATTGTCTGCTGTAGCAATATAATCACTTGTTTATCTTCCAATATAAATTAAAAAACTGAAATTTTCAGCTACCTGCTGGATTTATATTTTTTTTTTACCTTACACCGGCTGTATTTTACACATAGGGGGTTATTTATTAAATTTCCGAAACTGGAGTTTTTTTTACTAAAAAATCGGAATTTTTAGTGGGGGAAAAAAACTAAAATTTTTCAGAATTGATTAAACCCTGAGGGTGTTAAAAGTTCGAATGACAAAGTACTCTCAAAGTACTCAGTACTGCTAAGTTCATGTAGTCAATGGGAGAAGAATTGATTGTCTATGCCAGAGAGTCTGAAAAGCTAAGGTCAGTGGGCCTCATACAGTATTTAAATTGCATATAATAAATATGTTCTGGCGTCAAGGGCATAGATAACCCTCTGCCTAGTAAATGTTCAATGCATTGCTCTCTTCTACATTATAGTACAGCACACTGCACCTTCAACTCAAGTTAAAAAGCACAAATGAACTATTGAAGTTACACAAATAATTTAACAGTAAATTCAATAAATTAATTATGATTGACTCCCTGTAATATTCTTGGTTGCATTTTTCTATACTCTCTGGGTCAAGAGCCATTCCCCATTTTGACTAAAACGAATTGTCGACAGAGGACATTAAAATGATTGCAGTATCAGTGCTAATAACCCACCAGTTGCTCCGGTAAAACAAACGTAGGTCTCCTGTCACTCTAGGAAATTCTCAGGGCCACAGGTATTAAAAGTAAACACTTTTATAGGGGACCCTACATGTCTCAACAAGCATTTAACTATGAGTCTATAGTCTAAACGCTTGTTGAGCATGAAACCCTTTTGAGGTGTCTATATTTTAATTTTTTTTTTAAGTTTTCGCTATTATATCCCTGGCCCTGTGACATTCCTAGAGTGCCGGGAGGCCTACATTTGTTTGTTCATGAAATTAACCGTTTTATGCTCCCTAAGATCTCTTGGAGGATCTGGGGCCAGAGCACCTGGACCACTGATTCTACTAGGTGAGCTATCTACATTGGTCACTTGTGGCACCTGTCTTTTGTTTTGAGAGCTATGACCTGCATACAGCTGGATCACCATAATATTGCTAATATTAAAAACTCATTCTTTTCATTCCTATGGGATTTGCAGAATCATATTTATCATTGCATACTTAAGAAAGGGTGACAAATCCCATAGGAATGAACAGAACGGGAGTGAGTTTTTATTTATTAAAGGAGAAGAAAAGTCATTTAGTACAAGTCAATCTGTTCACTTACCTGAAACCCTGGACCGGTGCTCCTATCAGCAGAAAACTGTACCGGACCGGGGTTCTACCAGCGATCACCACGGATAGCTCCTCTTCCGGCTTCTTCTTTCTTCGCGTTGCTGTGCATGAAAAGAATAACCTTTTCATTCTACTGCGTCTGCCCTGGGAAATTTGAAGAGGGAAGAGGAGCACTCTGTGGTGCTGGAGTAACCCCTGGCGGGTGCAGTTTTCTGCTGATAGGAGCACCGACCAGGGGTTTCAGGTAAGTAAATACATTGGCACCCCCAAGTGCTAAAAGACTCTGCTTCTCCTTTAAGCTCTAAACTCACATTTTGATAAATCTGCCCCTAAGGGGCCGATTCACTAACTTTGAGTGAAGGATTCAAAGGTAAAAAACTTCGAATTTCGAAGTTTTTTTTGGGCTACTTCGACCATCGAATGGGCTACTAAAAATCGTTTGACTATTCGACCATTCGATAGTCGAAGTACTGTCTCTTTAAAAAAAACTTCGACCCCCTAGTTCGCCATCTAAAAGCTACCGAAGTCAATGTTAGCCTATGGGGAAGGTCCCCATAGGCTAGGCTAACTTTTTTTGATCGCAGGATTTTCCTTCGATCGTTGGATTAAAATCCTTCGAATCGTTCAATTCAAAGGATTTTATCTTTCGATCTAAGGAATTATCCTTCGATCAAAGGAATTATCCTTCGATCAAAGGAATTATCCTTCGATCGTTCGATCGAACTATCTGCGCTAAATCCTTCGACTTCGATATTCGAGGTCGAAGGATTTTAATTCCTAGTCGAATATCGAGGGTTAATTAACCCTCGATATTCGACCCTTAGTGAATCGGCCCCTAAATGTTCATTCTTAGAGAGCATTTGTTTTTAGATGGGGTCAGATGGAGACCAATTGAAAATTTGCTTAGAATTGGTCATTCTATAACATATTAAGGGGCCGATTCATGAAGCTCGAGTGAAGGATTCGAAGTAAAAAAACTTCGAATTTCGAAGTGTTTTTTGGGCTACTTCGACCATCGAATGGGCTACTTCGACCTTCGACTACGACTACGACTATGAATCGAACGATTCGAACTAAAAATCGTTCGACTATTAGACCATACGATAGTCGAAGTACTGCCTCTTTAAAAAAAACTTCGACCCCCTACTTCGGCAGCTAAAAGCTACCGAAGTCAATGTTAGCCTATGGGGAAGGTCCCCATAGGCTTGCCTAAGTTTTTTTGATCAAATGATATTCCTTCGATCGTTGGATTAAAATCCTTCGAATCGTTCGATTCCAAGGATTTAATCGTTCGATCGAAGGAATAATCCATCGATCGTTCCATCGCAGCATTTGCGCTAAATCCTTCGACTTCGATATTCGAAGTCGAAGGATTTTAGTTCCTAGTCGAATATCGAGGGTTAATTAACCCTCGATATTCGACTCTTGATGAATCGGCCCCTTAAAGTTGCTTAAAGGTGAACCATCCCTTTAATTACTTACAGCACCACATAATTTAATATTGTCCTCCAATAAGCTATGTGTAAGGGGTCTAAGCATAACTACACTCTTCCAACACCCTGCCCAACACCATGTCCAGGGGGGTATTGTTAGTGATAGAATTACACATACATAATTAAACAGGTTTTTCTTAGCTTGTTGTCAGTTCACACAAAGAACCTGACTATTTATTAAGGTGCAAGTGAGATTTCTGAGAAATGTAATTTAGGAGTCATGATTATTTAATTACTGTAGCTGTTGAACAAATGCCAATCAGTGGTATTGAACCTGTATTAAAGATTCAGACAGAAACATATATTATAAGCAGTTGCAAGTCTAACAATATTAAAAATTCACTTTTTTTGGAAACATATTTTATGTCTCAATATATAGTCTATGAGCATCATACAGAAATCAAATCTAAAAGAAATTTAGAAATTAAGCATAAAAAATATAAGTTCTGTGGTGCTTAAGTAAAGTATTCCTTTTGCTTTGAGCCAGATACTTCTATCAAGGGGTAAGATGAGAAATATGTATGTGTTGATGAGAGTCATAAAATAGGATATAACAAGATCCTAAAGTAATTCACTGGGGCCTTCACTTTCTTTCCTACTGTTTTCTTTATCTATAATTATAGACCAGATATTAACAATTAAAATGAACACTATGATCTGTGCGGGGATGGGAATTATTCTCTACTAGAGGAAGAACAGTATGTTGTGTAAGTTGGTTTCTGGAAATTGGTGTTTAAATGGACCAGCTGACCATGAATTCAGATAGAATATAAATATCTATAGTAGAATCCCAATATTACATTTTCGGGGGGACCGGAAAAAATGGTGTACAGTCCAGGAAAATCTAAAATCAGGGAAATGTATCATTACATATTGGCAGGACCATAAAAATAAAACTGTTAAAAATCATTAAAACATTGATTCCACAGTGCAACCTATGGGTCCTATTTACTTTATTTTTCTTCATGAACATTTTTTTTCTCTAAAAAATAGTTTTTCAATTTCTCACAACTCTACAAAAACCTCTCTGAGTAAAAGGTCCCATAGAAGTCAGAGAAAGCTGAGCTGATTCTATTGGAATTTTTTTAACCATTCAGACTTTTAGGGGCCGATTCACTAAGGGTTAATTAACCCTCGATATTCGACTGGGAATTAAAATCCTTCGACTTCGAATATCGAAGTCGAAGGATTTAGCGCAGATAGTATGATCGAACGATCGAAGGATTATTCCTTCGATCGAACAATTAAATCCTTCGAATCGTTCGATTCGAAGGATTTTAATCCAACGATCGAAGGAATATCCTTCGATCAAAAAAACTTAGGAAAGCCTATGGGGACCTCCCCCATAGGCTAACATTGAGTTCGGTAGGTTTTAGATGGCGAACTAGGGGGTCGAAGTTTTTTTTAAAGAGACAGTACTTCGATTATCGAATGGTCGAATAGTCGAACGATTTTTAGTTCGAATCCTTCGATTCGAAGTCGTAGTCGAAGTAGCCCATTCGATGGTCGAAATAGCCCAAAAAACACTTCGAAATTTCGAAGTTTTTTTACTTCGAATCCTTCACTCGAAGTTAGTGAATCGGCCCCTAAGAGGTTTTTAGATGTATTTCTCTGGTAATTGTCTAAAAAAACTTTAGTACTATTCATATTTTTTTCGGATTGTTCAGCACTATTTTCCATTTGTACATTTTATATTCATAACTTTTAATAACTTTCATGGCATTTGTGGTTTTAGAGAAATAAGGGTTTAATAGTGGTTTCAAAAAGCTCTAATAAAACTAAAATTTAACCTTCAATAAATGACGTTTTATGGTAAAAATCTGAAAAAGTGGTTGGAAAAAAAAGTTTGACTTTTTCAGGATTTATTATGTGACAATTCCGAATCCGAAAATACTCCAGCTAAAACCTGTCAAAAACATGTAGACGTCAATGGCAGATGTCCCTTTTACAACTGGAAGATCTTTCTTTAATTTTTTTTTAGAGGTTTTTGGGAGTTTTTGAAGCTGACTTTTGTGCGACAATATGAAAAAGTCTTAGTTATTGTGCGACAACTCGAAAAAGTCACGGTTTTCTGCAACCTTTTACATTCATACTTTTTTAATTCTGATTTTTTAAATAAATGTTATGACATTCGTTGTTTTAGGGCTAGTCCACACGGGGAGATAGCCACGCGTTTGCGGTCGCGGCGACAAAGCGCCGCGCCAGTCGCCGCGACCGGCGCAGGCGACAGTTTTGTATGGGCGCCTATGTAAAAACGCCTGTGCTAACCACACGAGGCGATGCGCTTTTCAACAGTCGCCTGAAAAAGCCTGGCGAGGCATTTTCAGGCGACTGTTGAAAAGCGCATCGCCTCGTGTGGTTAGCACAGGCGTTTTTACATAGGCGCCCATACAAAACTGTCGCCTGCGCCGGTCGCGGCGACTGGCGCGGCGCTTTGTCGCCGCGACCGCAAACGCGTGGCTATCTCCCCGTGTGGAATAGCCCTTAGAGAAAGTGAGTTTAGTTGTGGTTTCAAAAACCTTTAAAAGCACTAAAATCCAACCTTTCATAAAAAGGCATCCACGTGTCTGCCAGAGTTTCTGTTTTAGAAGGAAATATCCATTATCTTTAGGAATACAAATAAATAATAGACTAATGTGCTGCACAAAGAGTAGTATCAGATGATTAAGCAGCAGTTAATTAGTAGCACAGACAGAATGTTTTGTTCAGTTAAATAAACAGCACATTCTTTAGATATTCTTGATTATAGGTAAGGAGAATAGATGATCTGAACCCTACTGTAATGGCCAATTCTTAAAGGGGACCTGATACCCGGAAAAAAAAATATTCAAAATCCTTTCTTATCATGTTAATCAAGCAAAATATACTTTAATTATATTGTTTGAATTATGATTGTGTTTCCTATGAATGCTTTAATAAAAAAAAAGAAGAATGTGGCTTTCTTGTTTCATTTGAAAAGGACTTTTATTATACAGCTTTTTATACCTGGGTGACAAGTTCACTTTAACTGCAAAGCCAATTCATTTTGTTTTCCACTTGTTCTGGATCCATAGTTTAATACAAAGAAAACTGTTGTTTTTAGACATAACGTTCATGGCCAAATCAAAGTATTCCTTGCAGCAATCAGGATCTTCATGAGATTTTCCTACTTTGCTTTATAGGCATAGAACTGAATGTATCTCTGGCATAACAGAATGCATTGTATATAATTTTTGTATTTATTATTACATGTTGTATCTTTAACCAAAATGTAATCTGTTGGTACAGGTATAGGACCTGTTATCCAGGATGCTCAGGACCTGGGGTTTTCCAGATAAAGCCTCTTTCAAAAATTTAGATCTCTATATCAATAGTCTACTAAAAATTATTTAAACACAAAGGGGCCCATTCACTAAGTTCGAGTGAAGGAATAGAAGGAAAAATACTCGAGTAGTTTTTTGTGCTCCTCGACTATAGAATTGGCGTAAATTCGCCTGAGTAGAATGATTCGAGTAGATCGAGCGCAAAAACGCTGTGACTATTCGCCCATTCGATAGTCGAAGTACTGTCTCTTTTAAAAATACTTCGACTGCCTACTTCGCCACCTAAAACCTACCGAATTGCTTTAAAAGCCTATGGGAAAGTCCCATACGCTTGTTTTCTAAGTTTCTGATCGAATAAAAAGGCATTCGATTGATCATTCGATCGAATGAAAATCCTTAGATCGAATATTCGATCGTGCGACTATTCGCCGAGCGAATATTCGCCCATTCGACTATTCGCCGGCGTGTAAATTTGCCCGAATTGCCTATTCGATTCTATTCCCTAGTCGAATTTCGAGGGATTTAACCCCACGAAATTCGACCCTTGATACATCTGCCCCTAAATAAATCCAAAAGATTTGTTTTGCTTCCAATAAAATTTATTATATCTTAGCTGGGATCAAGTACAAGGTACTGTTGTAGTATAACAGAGGGAAAAGGAAATCATTTTAAAAAATGTGAATTATTTCATTAAAATTGAGTCTATAGGAAACAATCTTCCCATAATTCAGAGCTTTCTGGATAAAGGGTTTTCAGATAACGGATCCCATACCTGTCTTTTAAAAGCAAGTGCTATCTATTTGGCTGATTTTCCTTGATCTTATGGGGCAGATTTATCAAGGGTCGAATTTCGAATTCATGGGAGTTTTTTAAACTCCCATGAACTCCAAATTTTACCAATCAAAATGTATTTAAAAAATCGAATTTTCAAAATGATCGACCCGAAAACTTGAATCAAATTTAAATTGAATTCGATTTGAGGTTGAAAAACGTAATTTGAGTTTTTGTCTCCAAAAAAAACATAAATTTGATCCCAGGACGTCTCCCATTGGCAGGTTTTAGGTGGCAAATTGTCGAATTTGAGTTTTTAAAGGGCCAGAGTATGATAAATCTCGAAAATCAAATTCAAATTTTTTTTAAAAAAAAACATGAATCAAATTTTAATAATTTCCTAGTCGAATTTGACAGTTTTGGTCATAAAAAAACTTAAAAAATTTCAATTGGATAAAATATAAATACTATAGTGCTATAGCAGCTGCCTAGAAACCTTGTAAATAGGTACATCTGTCATAATATAATACTGCATTGCTTAAAAAAGCACAACCATTGGCTTACAAAAGGTAGAGGAACAAGGGGAACCTAGATAGCCCTGAAATATAGGGGGCTGAGGTGGCAGAAATATTAGTAATGGTAGGGGTTGTATAGGCAATGTGACTCATTGGACGTGCCACTTTAATTACTTACAGCACCACATAATTTAATATTGTCCTCCAATTAGCTATGTGTAAGGAGTCTAAGCATGGGACCTGTTATCCAGGATGCTCGGGACCTGGGGTTTTCCAGATAAAGGCTCTTTCCATAATGTAGATCTCTACATCAGTAGTCTACAAAAAAGTATTTAAACATTAAAAAAATCCAAAAGGAATGTTTTGCTTCCAATAAAAATGCATTATATCTTAGCTGGGATCAAGTACAAGGTACTGTTGTAGTATAACAGAGGGAAAAGGAAATAATTTTAAAAAATGTGAATTATTTCATTAAAATTGAGTCTATGGGAAACAATCTTCCCATAATTCGGAGCTTTCTGGATAAAGGGTTTTCAGATAACGGATCCCATACCTGTCTTTTAAAAGCAAGTGCTATCTATTTGGCTGATTTTCCTTGATCTTATGGGGCAGATTTATCAAGGGTCGAATTTCAAATTCATGGGAGTTTGTTAAACTCCCATGAACTCCAAATTTGACCAATCAAAATGTATTTAAAAAATCGAATTTTCAAAATGATCGACCCGAAAACTTGAATCAAATTTGAATTGAATTCGATTTGAGGTTGAAAAACTTAATTTGAGTTTTTGTCTCCAAAAAAAACATAAATTCGATCCCAGGACGTCTCCCATTGGCAGGTTTTAGGTGGAAAATTGTCGAATTTGAGTTTTTAAAGGAGTATGATGACTCTCGAAATTCAAATTCGAATTTTTTTAAAAAAAACATGAATCAAATTTTAATAATTTCCTAGTCGAATTTGACAGTTTTGGTCTTAAAAAAATTTTCAGTTTGACCCTTGAGAAATCTGCCATATGTTTTTTTCTTAATAATAAGATTGGGATTAACATGGTAAATGACAGCTAAAATTTGCTCATTCCCCAGTACAATGCTAACCCTCACATTTATACTGGGCACCTCTGAAATATACAGTAAATGATGCTTGGTCACATTTGAAAATGGCTACTGTAGATTATGGGGCCTGTTTATTAAACCTTGTTTTTTTCTGGTTGAGTGTTTTTGTGGTGCGAATTTTTAGAGATTTATAATACCCCAAAGCTGCTAAAAATCCCAATACTCCATCTCAAACCTGTCAAGGTCACATAGAAGTCAACGGCAGATGTCCCTGAAGTTGTTTCTTGATAATGAGATTTGCAGTGGACAATCCACTAAAGTCAAGTTTCTGCAGCGACAATTCAATTTAATCAAATTTTTGGAGTGTCAACTGTACTTTTGTAGAGTTTCTCAGCACCATGCACCAGTTACAGCATCAATGGAAAGGAAAAAAAAAATTTGAGTGTAACAGGCAATACTGGGAAGGAAAGAATGGTATCACTGTGCAGTGCCCTGTCCCCCTTATTTAATGGTATCAAACAGAATAACGGTGAAAAAAAGTTAACATGTAACTTGATAAAATATAAACCCTATAGCTCTATAGCAGCTGCCTAGAAACCTTGTAAATAAGTACATCTGTCATAATATAATACTGCATTGCTTAAAAAAGCACAACCATTGGCTTACAAAAGGTAAAGGAACAAGGGGAACCTAGATAGCCCTGACATGTAGAGGGCTGAGGTGGCAGAAATATTATTGATGGTAGGGGTTGTATAGGCAATGTGACTCATTGGACGTGCCACTAACCCTCTGATTGCTTCCATGGAGTGTAACAGAAGCACTTGCGGAGCCTTGTGTGTCAGATTTATGTCAGTGTTACTTTACAGGCATAAATACATCACACAAGACAAAAAAAAGGTTATATTACACTCCCTGGAAGCAGTTTGCTTTGTTAGCACAGCATATGGAGTGCTTGTTCTGTGATACATATGTTCAATAAAAGGTAATGTATCTGTAGATAACCTTTAAGATAACTTTTAGGATGTTTCAGCTTTTCAATTGGTCTTCATTATTTATGTTTTATTTGCCTTCTTCATTTGACTTTTTCTAGCTTTCAAATGGGGGTTGCTGATTTTATATAAAAAAAAACCCCAAATGTTCTGTACAAATGTATTGTTATTGCTATTTTTTATTAATCATCTTTAGTGACGGCCGAATTTGCGAATTTCGTGAAACGGCAAAAAATTCATGAAACAATGCTTCGTTTTTTTGGCGTAAATGCACCGGTGTCCATTTTTTTGGACGCCGGTGAATTTTCGCGGCCGTTTCACAAATGTATTCGCCGGTGGCGAATCGCGCAAATTCGCTGCAAACTCGCGCCTGGCGAATAAATTCACCCATCGCTAATCATCTTTCTACTCAGACCTCTCCTATTCATATCCCATTCTTTTCTTTTCAATGCATTTTTATTTGAGAGTGAAATGCCTTTGCCTGTAATTGTTCAGTTTTAAACAGCAGATACAGTATCAGGGTTTGCTGCTTTACTTGGCTGTGCTTTTATGTATACAGGTATGGGATCTGTTACCCAGAAACCTGTTATCCAGAACAGGTTTAATACAAAATGTTAAAAATGATTTCCTTTATCTCTGTAATAATAAATCAGTACCCTGTACTTGATCCAAACTAAGATATAATTAATTCTTATTGGAAGCAAAACAAGTCTATTTGGTTTATTTCATGTTTACATGATTTTCTAGTAGAATTAAGGTATGAAGATCCAAATTACAGAAATATCCGTTATTCGGAAAACCCCAGATCTGAAGCATTCTGGACAACAGGCCTCATACCTGTTCTCTTTAATTTTTTTCCATAGAATAACTCTATTTTCAACTCAATATGCTTGGTTGTCATAAACCTGTAAGAAAGTATCTGTGTCGTGATTTTGTTGTGTGTGCTTCTGTGCACCCACGTGTGTGTTCAGATATGTATGGATATACAGAGCTTTCCTGGGTAACTTGTGTTTATCACTATTCTTAATTCATTCTTATTTTATGACCTTTCCAAGGTATTGCACTCCCAAAGCTTCATGTAAATGAATTATTGAACCCTAGTTGGATGTAGAGTTTTCATTAAGATGGAGTGAGCCTAAGGGAACACCAATTCACAGTGCATTCATATTAACAATTCCCAGTGTTTAATTTCTGCTCTTGATTTTTTTTTATGCAAAAATAATCCCAAAGCAAGAATGAAATGTGAGTCAACACAGCTATAAAATATACCGTGTGCTGTAACTTTAGGTGCACATGGGCATCTTTAAAAATAAAAATGAAGAGATATAGATTTACATGTACAGAGTGTTGGCACAGGTACGTCTAAAGTTGGGTGATATGAATCATGCAAAATAAAGTGATATTCACAAATGACAACAGTAATTTAGGCACTAATTAAGATTGTCATTAAATAATTATGCTTTCACCTAAACTGATTGGGTAATTATACATGCGTGTTCATTGAAGTGTGAAGCAAATTAGAACTGAATTTATCTGAATAAAGTTTTAGTTCTGGTCATTTACTAAGAAGGAAAATAAAGATAGTGATTCTAATGCTTTGTAGATTTTGTCATGGATAGCAAATCAATCATTTAATGCTTGCTGAGACAATAAATAATTGATTGAATTGATTTTATGTGTACTAGGTAGGAAGGGTATTGTGTGTGTATAGATACGTAGTACTTGGACATGTGTAGTAATATGTATACATCTATAATTCAAAACAACAAGAATGTACTTTAACTAGACTAATATATGGGAGCTTGGAAAATAAAGAAGATAAAGGATCTCTGTACTGGACTGGTGCTCATGTATTTTAACAAGAAAATGTTGCTGGCAGTAATTCTTAAGCAAGAACAACAAAATATAAATGCAAACTAAATTAAAAAAAAAAAAGCAAAAAATTAAGCAAATTATGGGTAATTATGACGCAGTATATTTTACAATGGTATCACACAAATAGCCTATGTAATAGAAATGTACGCAACAAATCTTCATAAGATATTCAGTGCATTTATGGTGGGAGAGGAGCCGACCAATATCGGCAGAACACTTGGATATCAGCCAATCGGGATAGCGGGAAAATATGGAGGCACCCAGACATCGGCCATTGTTAGTGCTGAATCATCAGATACAGGTAGAATTCTATTGTTTCTATATGTATATCTGGCGATTCAGCTCTACACGTGTATATTGAAATGAATAATCTTTCCTGGAAAGATCTTTTTCAGGAAAGATCGTAATTGTTACATCTATGGCCACCTTAAGTCCTTACTCTGATGGGTGTTGTATGGAGAACTAACTCCATACTGTCCAGCTATGGTGGAGCATAGGACTTCCCATACTATCTGACCCTGTCTATCATATACTTCTAGAGCATGCTCTCCTGTCACTCAGTACAAACCCTTTTTCACATGGTCCCTCCCCCAAGTACCTTTCCCAAGTTTCAGTAAGTCGTTTTTCATTGCTTAGCATTCTGACTTCTAATTTACTGAGGCTTCCTTCCTCAGGCTCTCCAGCAACCTGTATCTCCACTCCTCCCTTCTTATATAAGGAATACCTATAACACACCAAGGCCGATAGGAACACAATTCCCACAGGGCATAGGTAACACTGTCAACAGTCTGACTGATTCCTAGACAAGAGGCTCACTGTAGCTGGGTAGGATCATTCTTTATTGGAACAAATAAAGATTCAATATATACAGTAGGTAACTAACTTTTAAATTAGACTTATGGTCACTTAAAGCTGCATGTAAAGGCAAAAAAATAAAATACCATTTTTACATTCTTTAATGAAAAAGAAACCAGACGGCCCCTAACTGCTCTGCATGGAGCCAGATTTAAACAGATAAACTGGGATTCTATTTGGAGGATTATTTTGCTGCAGCCACTGGTTCTGCAGAGTTAGAGAAAGTTTATATTAAACAATACAAAAACGATAAAATCCACATTAGATTACATGACAACACAGGACCCAGTGCCGTCTGCCTTTTCCGATTATTAATCAGTCTTGCTGTATCGTCTTCTGGCAGATATTTTTCGATTTGTGCTGTTTTGATAATTTATGACGATCCCTAAGCAGCCCAGACCACACTGAGCATGTGCACAGTCTTGGTCTTGCAAAGATGTTTAACAAAGTTACAAGATGGTGACCCCCTGTGGCCAGCTTTGAAAGCATAAATCATTTGTTTGATTAGGCTTGTGGTGCAGTAAGTTCATGTTTATGTTACAAAATACAGCATTTCTAGCCTTATTCTATTTTAGACTTTAATTCCCCTTCAACTCTTTGTGTACCATCTGTGCTACTGCTTCCTCCTTGGTCCTGACTTCAATCCCAGTTACAGCCATTGGGCTCAGACACAAAAAAATGTTGACGCCGAAGGAGAAACACCCCGTGTAGAAAATTGCACTTTGCTCACTGCACCATAAATAACCCTTTATATGAAAAACCTGACAAGTATATACACTTCTTTATTAGTGTAGACCCATGCAGGCACAGGGAAAACACACAAAGATAGTGCCTAAGCCCTAATCGAACTCAGGACACCAGCGAGCTGCCCAGTAAACCACTTTGCTGCCACAAAATTGTTTGTCTTAACTAACAATGCAGTGCTTAATACTACCGTAGATGGGCAGTACCGCTTAAAAGCCCCCTAGAAGAACCCTTCTTTAGGGATTTTTAGTTTTTTTTAAGGTAATTATGATTACTGTACAATGCCACTATTAATTTAAACTGATAATGTTTCATTTTATATAATATTCAAACACTATAATACGGTGAATATGTTTTATTTTTTTATTATTATTTCTTCCCCCTAATACTTTTCATTCTTTTATAAATATGTTAATTACATAATTACAATCTGATGAATCATTTAGGAGGTTATTTACTAAAACTCAATCTTTTTCTGGTCGGGCTTTTTGGGACAAAAACTCAATTTTTTTGACTCAGATTCCTGCCACCTGCCTCGACCATTTTGTCTGTTTTTGACTATGCCTTGCCTAATTCTTGCCGGAACCTCTTTATGGACTTATTGACGCACTAATTCCTGTTGGTTCCACAGCAGAAAGCCCGGGGCCCCAAAAGGGTGTTGGTAAACACCAGAATCCACAGGGGTTCCCTATGCAGCTGAGTGTACCAGCTGTTTTCAAGGTTCCTCATAGACGAGTATGTTACATCAGGTTTTCGCTTGATTTTATTGAGTCTTTCCACGATCCCACCTTTTCAAGTTCTTGTAATGATAAATAAGGAAAAATCATGGATGGGAGTTTTGTCTGAGATAAATTCAGATTTTAGTAAATAACCCTCTTAGTGATTTAATCAAAATTATTATTTTTTCTTTATTCTGGAAATGAAGTTTTCTCCTCCTAATTGGAAGACAAATAATTGCACGATCCATTAAATAATATCTATGTTAATTAAGTTTCATTGCTGTTTATTGGGATTTCAAATTGAAGGCACATTAGTAGAAATTAACTTTTAACTTTTTAAAATAAACTACTAAGTAATTTATATAAATGTAGTAATAGAAGGTATATTAAAGAAAATTAATGAATGTATATTGAGTCATTTTCTTGTTATATTTATTATAATTGATTAATATGCATTTTATAAGGCCATAGTGAACTCAATAGACCATTTATAATTTTCATATTATGTAATACATTAATATGTACTTAATATGGCTATATTGAACACAATAGACCATTGGGGCATTGCGCAGACAGTTAAAAGATGGCTGAATACAAATTTGGTCTCCCTGGTTAGATTTCCTCAGAAATAATTGTTAGAGCAATTACTTTATTATTCATAATCAAGAAGAAAAGTTTATGTAATAAGCATTCATGTGTAGCCCCACTCACAATATAGACTTGTTGCTGTGATCTATTGATTTTCTTGTATAACACAATATCACTTTTATAATTAAGCTATGACTCATTGTCTGACTTGCTGATTTAAATGTTACCAATGTGTAAATGTTTATTACAAATATCCCTTTCTTTCCCAACCCTCTCCTTTTTTTTCTGTACCCCTTCCCCCTTCCTTGTTAAAATTATAAATAAAGAATTTGAAAAAAAAAAAGATGGCTGAATACAACAAAGCTGGTAGAAAAACACTGCAAAACAATCTGGTCTCTGCTTCAAAAAAAGAAACTTGGCATAAACAGAAAATAAATATGTCAAAAGAAATAAACAATATATACAAATAATATACAAAAAATATAATCAAAGCACTAAGGTTACAGCCTACCAAAGAAATAATATTTTATGATCTGAAATAAACTGTGGAAAAAAATCCCATTGACTTCTAAGCGTTTTACAAATTTTCACTTTCATGAGTTTTCTTCATTTTCTTGGCCCTTATAGGGGGCATGGAGATTTTATTTGTGATATGCATTTTTAAGTTTAGGTATGAGATATATTAGGACACATGAATGTCTGTCAGTTTAGTGAGCAAATTGCAATGTAAAACTAAATTGACTTAAATAGGACTCTGAAAAGCAATTGAGAGAAAGACAATGAAGCAGTATTAGCTGCTAATAAATGTGTTTATTTACACAACATATTTCGGGCTTGAGGCCCTTTATTGTTGTGTTCTCAAAGCATAAAGTATTTACAGGTAACGCTAAAGAGGAAATCTGTTGCACATAATGCAAGATTTTCATTCATCCAGGTCATGATATACAGCATCTTGTATAAAATGTTTCGAAACTCATCCGAGCTGCTTCTTCAGTTCAACTGAGTGGTAGGGAATTCCCCGGCATTTATACCCTTATGGCTAGTACAGTCAAAAACTTCCAATCTCAATATTCCCATTGAACGTATGCAGTTCTTAGTTGAAACGCACAGAGGTGTGAAAATGTGATCTATTCACAATGGTACCATGATCCTCTTTGAGGCAGGTGTTCATTTTTCAATGTACAACACTGGAAAATAGGAAAAGCAAATGGGGAGGGGAGTAAGCACAAGAGCCTTTATTATTATTATTAACATGTATTTATATAGCGCCAACATATTGCGTAGCACTGTAAAGTAAATGTGATTATACAACTACATCACATGAATTACATATATAGAATATATGGAGTAACAAACGATCAATACAGGTACAAAGAGGTGAGGAAGGCCCTATGCATAGGCATACGGTCTAAAGGGAAGGGAGTAATACACAAGGTGTGGGAGTGGGCAAAATCGAAGTAAGTGGGTGAGAAATGTGGTACTGTATGTGGTGTTGCGTTTGGTAGTTAAGCAGAGTGAGGGTAGGTTTCTCGAAAGAAGTGCGTTTTTAGAGATTTTTTGAAAGCAGAAAGGTTGGGAGAAAGTCGGACAGACCGTGGGAGAGCGTTCCAGAGGAGGGGTGCAGCCCTTCCAAAGTCTTGAATGCGAGCATGTGAGGAGGTAATGAGAGAAGAGTTGAGTAGCAGGTCAGTAGAGGAGCGTAGTAAGCGAGTGGGTGAGTATATATAGAGATGAGTTCAGAGATGTAGGGTGGAGCAGAGTTGTGAAGTGCTTTGAAAGTCAGTGTCAATAATTTGAATTTGATTCTGAAAGGTAGTGGAAGCCAGTGCAGGGATTGACAGAATGGCGAGGCAGAGGAGGAGCGGTTGCTGAGGTGTATGAGCCTCGCAGCAGTGTTCATTATGGACTGGAGAGGTGACAGTCTCTAGAGGGGGAGGCCAATTAAAAGAGAGTTGCAGTAGTCTAGACGTGATATGATGAGAGAGTGAATAAGAATTTTGGCAGCGTCTTGGGTGATAAATGATCGTATTTTGGATATGTTCCTTAGGTGGAAGTGACATGATTTAATAAGTGACTGGATATGAGGAGTGAATGACAGGGCAGAATCTAGGATAACCACAAGGCACCGGGCCTGGGGAGAGGGGGTGATAGTGGAATTGTTAACTATGATGGATACTTCGGGGATGCTACTGGTGTTAATTGGAGGAAAGAGAACCATTTCAGTTTTAGAGAGGTTTAATTTAAGGTAGCGTTGCGACATCCAGGTAGAGATAGCGGACAGGCAGGAGGAGACGCGAGTTAGGAGTTCTGGGTTGAGATCAGGAGATGAGAGATAGATCTGAGTATCGTCAGCATAGAGGTGGTAGTGGAAACCATATGAATTTATTAATTTGCCAAGGGAGGAAGTATAGAGGGAGAATAGTAATGGTCCCAGGACAGAGCCTTGAGGAACTCCAACAGAAAGAGGTAGGGGAGAAGATGATACTCCATTGTAGGAGACACTGAAGGAACGATTGGTGATGTAAGAAGAGAACCAGGACAGGGCTGTGTCACGAAGGCCAAGCGACTGGAGGGACTGGAGGAGGAGAGGGTGATCTACAGTGTCAAATGCGGCTGAGAGATCAAGCAGTATTAGTAGTGAGAAATGATTGTTGGCTTTAGCGGTTAAAAGGTCATTAGTTAGTCGAGTCAGGGCAGTTTCCGTGGAGTGTTGTGGCTTAAAACCAGATTGTAGGGGGTCCAGCAGGTTATTGTCAGAGAGGAATGAGGTAAGTCGGTTGTAGACTAGGCGCTCAAGTAGTTTAGAGATGAAAGGTAGCAGAGAGATAGGTCGGAGGTTGTCAAGATTGGAGGGATCAAGAGAGGGTTTTTTCAGAATGGGGGTGACAAGAGCATGTTTTAGTTGAGAAGGAAAAATTCCAGTTGAGAGCGAAAGATTAAATAGGTGAGTTTAAAGCATAATACATTATAGGGCATTGTCGGTTTTTTTGTGAAGTTAGGACACCAGTCTATTAACTTCTTGATTCCTTTCCTTCCTCCTCACAAATAGGATCAGAGGGCCCTACTCGCAAGAGCTTGCAATCTAAAGGAATACACTGAAGCAACAGAGATCATCAAAAAATATTCAAACATTATTATCATTGAAGCAGGTATCACTTTATAATACGGGCAGCCACATGTGACTAGTTAACACAAGATAACTTAAGGGAGGTATCAATGCTCCTGATATTTTTATCCATAAAGGGATATTATAAATAATATCTACCATTTTTATATCTTCAGTGAGCATTGGGGAGACTTTCATTATCTATATAAGGAAAAGCAGCATAGTAAACTTCTATTTCTATATACTGCCTCCAACTTCAGCAGTAAAAAACATCATTGAAGGGGCTTATGAAATTGAAATTGGCTAATGGAAATTTAAGATCATATAAACCTCCTGTTGCTCTGAGCTTCGTTTCAGCTCGCCATCAAGCTTGTCATTATAATAATACCTGAGCTGCTATTATAATAATAATAATGAACTGTTAGCTCACCATCAAGCTGTCATAATAACCATATCTTGGTATTAATATAATTATTATTGTGAAAGGATGTAGATGTGGTAGAAACTAAAGAGAGCTGATTATTAGCTTTAGTAATCGTTTTATTTGTATATGTTTTGATCAGTGTTCATGGTTTTTTGATCATTTGGAATGGGGCTCCGATTGAAATAAACTGTTTTCTAACCATTAAGCTTTCATACTGTCATAATAACCATATCTCTAGTGATGGGCGAATTTCTCCCATTTTGATTTACCGGAAAATTTGTCAATTTCCTGGAAATGGTGAAAAATTTGTGAAATTCGAAAATTTACTCCTGCGTCAATTTTGGACGTTTTTTGAAAAGTCGATTGTGTTCATTTTGACGCCAGCGTTAAAATCAATGGGCATCTGAAAGTGTTGACGCACGACTATTTAAACACGAGCGACTTTGCGGACGTGCATCCAAAGTTTTTTGACACCAGCAAATTTTCGCTAATTTATATGCCTGTGGCGAAACGTGGAAATTCGCCGCAAATTCGAGCCAGGTGAATTTATACGCCCATCACTATATATGTCTTGTATGGTTTTATCAGGTTTTTTTATCATTTGGAATGGGGCTCTTATTGTAGTAAAATGTTAAAAAAGGGGCAGGGTTTTAAAATAGGGGTAAACTGTTCCAGGTTGTAGAAGGCGAACCAACAGGCATGGAGATATCAGAAAGCCAGGCAAGTCAAAGGGAGATTCAGAAAAGTATGGTTAAATTTAATTTATCCCCACAATTTCTCATGGCATCTACTAAATGGTAAAGACCCACAGTATGTTGGCATTGTTATGTAAGTAGTGCAAATTAAAAAAAAAAAAGTTAAAGGAGCAGGAAAAGTTAAAACTAAGTAAGCTTAATCAGAAAGGTCTATATAAATACACCAGTAAATCCTTTAAGTAATATTGCTCTGCCCTTTGTCAAAAGAAACACCGCATTTCTTTCCTTCTATTGTGTATACATGGAGGCAGATTTATCAAGGGTCGAATTTCGAATTTTGAAAATACATATTCGAACGATTTTTACTTCGAATCGAAGTTGAAGCAAATTCGAAGTCGTAATATCCTATTCGATGGTCGAAGTATCCAAAAAATTACTTTGAATTTCGTATTTTTTTACTTCGAAAATTCCCTCGAATTCACTTCGACCCTTGATAAATCTGCCCCATGGACTTCTGTATCAGACCTCTCGAAATGTTGCTGTTACTGTTGCCCTGCTGATGAGAATAACGTGTTTTTAATGAAAGTTGCTGCCAATTTCAGATTTCTACATGTTTTTTTGAAAAAAAAAACCATGAAAATCTTGAATGCCTGAGAAAAAACATGAAACTCAAAAACTCAGTCACTTAATAACTTGAAAAAACTGGAATACCAGGAAATCAAAGTAATTGTTCCATGTCATTTTACATGTCTCTGCTGACGTTTTTTTATGTATTCAAGTTGTTTAGAAGTTGTAACTGTTAAATGCATGTTATTTAAACTTTTTAAACCATTCTCATGCTACATTTGTTTTAGGATGGGCTCATGTCTAGGACAACAGAGGATCACTTTTTTTTGTTGTTTCCTTGAACATTTTTATTAATAATTGTCCACTTCCAGCAATTTCACCAACATCACTTAACTTACATAACTTAGAGAATATGAAAGGGCTCATTTATGATTTATGTTTTGTTTACTCATACATTTTTCTCCCATAATTCCAGCATAATTGCAGCCACACATGGATCTACATCTGCCTAATATAAAAACCAATACATGTTTTATAGCAAATTGCATGCAGATGAAATTCACAGTTGGAACTTTTGCAAAATTGCAAATTTTCATTTGATTTTCCAAAATTCTAAATGTAATCATTTGTATTTTTTAATTTGAGTTTCTAAGACTAATTCTAAATTTGGCAGAAACATGGAAAATTATTTGCTTTCCCTGAGTTATTCAGTTTTACAGTTTTTCTCAGGCATTCAAGATTTTCGTCTTTTTTTTTTCAAATTTAAAAAACATGTAGAAATCTGAAATGGGCAGCACTCCAAACTTTCATTAAAAATACTTTATTCTCATCAGCAGGGCAGCGGTAACAGCAAAGTTTTGAGCTTGTCACGGCTCTTTATCAAGCTAACATTCAAGTGTACGTCACCTTATCATCTTACTTTGATACAGCACCACCTAGTGTTCCTTTAACAATAACACACAACACAACATATCCATTTGTGATACATAGGGGTCTATTTATCAAAGAGTGAAGTTAGAGATTGCCATAGTCCTCTAGAGTGAAATTCTGCCACTATCCATTCATTTCTATGAGGTTAATCAATCGGCGAAATTGAAAGTTCTTCCTTTGACAAATATGCCTTTCAAAATCCCATGGAAATGAATGGAGAGTGGTGGACTTTCACTCTAGAGGACTGTGGCAACCTCTAACTTCACTCTTTGATAAATATACCCCAAAGACTTCACTTATCTGTTTCAATTTCACTTAGAAGTCCACATTTCTCATGTAGTCAATTGTATCCACATAAATACTATAAGAAAAGAGAAACAATAAACCATAAAACAAAAAAAACTGATAAATTATCTAAAAATAGGAGACAGATCATATTTCATGTTTAACCCATTAGGAGACAGACTATCCAATTTCCATATCCACCATGCCACTTTATACTGCAGTTTTTTTTTTACTCGATCACCAACGTTTCTCATCCTTGGGACCATATCCATAATCTGAAATTTTAACTGTACAGGGTGTCCTGCTTCTGCAAGATGCTTAGCTACAGTTTGATCTATTCTTTTACATTTACTTGCTGATTTATGTTCCCTAATCCTATCCCTGGCCATTCATGATGTTTGCCCCACATAAACAATGCCACAAGGGCATTTAATTGCATATACCGCAAACATACAGTAGTTGTACACGAATAATGGCCAGAAATAGGAAATGGGATCCCATTCCTGGGATGATAAATCATCTTACCTTTTTTTGCACATTGCAGCAACAATTACATATACAGGGGAAAGTGTCTTTCTTCACTGGACGTAATACTGTTTGTTTACTCTCTTTCCCTGGACCAAAATATGCCTTTTCTAGAATTGAACCAATATTTTGTGCTTTTTTTACAAGACATAACAGGTGGGTATTGAAATGTTGGTATATCTCCCAAATTCACTTTCAAAATATCCCATTGTTTTTTAATTATTTTACTAATTTCATCAAATAACATATTATACACAGAAATAAATGGAATCCTGGAATTTTTTCTCACATATTTTGTTAATAAACGTGCCCATTCCACCTTTTCCACCTCCCTCCTCTGTTTCTGTTCCACTGTTCTCGGATAATGTCTAGACACAAACTTCTCTGTCATCTCAGCCAATCTAATTTGTGACAATTTATCATCTGAAACTGCGTATCTTGAAAGCGCTATATAAATAAATGATGATGATGATGATGAAACTATCCTTTTTACACAAACAAATTGTGATGTTGCTAAAGATCTTTTTGTCTGAGATGGAAGAAAGGAGGAGAAGTGAAGTAAGGTGTTTCAATTGGTCTCTTTGATAAAGATAAAGATATCCATTTGTATCTGATTGCCGGCCACATTTAATTTAGTATCAAGAAAAGCAATCTCCTGAGGGTCAACGTGGATGGTAAATTTGATATGAATGAATCTCCTGATAAAACTGATCTAGTGTGTTGAATGTAGCCCCTCCCATATCACAAAGACATCATCTATATAACATAACCATTTTAGGCAATGTCTTTTAAACAACCAGTTGGTATAGACAAACTTTTCTTCATATTTCTCCTTAAAGATGGTTGCATAGGAAGAAGCTACTTTCTACCCCATGGCCTTCAATTTGTAAGAAAAACTCATCCATAAACATAAAGTAGTTCCACTGACATATAACTTCAAGGCAACTCAATACAAAATGATTCTGTGCCCCATCCAGGGTTTCCTTGTGCTCCAAATAATAACAGACTACCTCCATGGGATGGAGGTGTAAAGGATCTCCACATTAATTGTTACCAACCAAATCTCTGCACATAGGATTGTTGTAATAATTGTATCATCAAATCTTGCCAAGGGGGTGAATACCAAATCGATGCCAGAAATTATTAGCCTCCCAAGCTCATATTTTTAGGGATTTTTGGTAGGATATAAAACGTTCCCCTGTGTCAAATAGCCCGCCAGATCCTCATTAATCACTTAAGGAGGCATCATTAAACAAAGTCAGGATTTTTTTTCAAATTTGTAAAACACTCAAACATTAGATTTTTGACCCTAAAGTGTCGGTATTATGTTACTTCCAGCAATGACTGTTGAAGAAACATTTCAGTGTAATTCTTTTGACTGCTGTGCCTATTAACAAAACCTGCCATGGGAAATAACTGCCACATTCAGGGTGGCAGTAGCTCCAGGGTTCAAAAGTGTCAATAAGTGCACCTGAGCAACATTCAGCAGAAGAGGTAGTATGGATACAATGGCAAAAACACAGTTCAAAAAAGCATGTTTGGATTCAATGATCTTTAATAAATGGTGCCAAAACTTGCAACATTTGTTTTTAGCATGACCACACTTGTGACTGAGTTTGTAAATGAGCCCTATACAGCATTGAACTGGTGGTCCGGGGTTGATTGGTACTGCTATCTCAGGGCCCCCACACACATCCGCCAGCCCCCCCCCACGATTCCAGGCCTGTACACACCTATGAAGCAACCCTCCCTGACTCTTGTAGCAGCCGATCCATATCATTGTGCAGCTGGAACACACGTCTTTTTGACAAAATAAAGTTATTTGAGGATTGCCATAAAAATAAATGTGTTCCCAGCTGAAGATAATGCAAATTTATAACACTCAGCTCTCCGTCTTTATAGTGTTACCCTAAAAATTGATTGAGTCCTCCGTTATTGTAAAGAATACATTTTTGATTAGGTTTTTTTTTTCCCTGGGCATTCATTAAATTCCTGTATATTAATAGTGTCTCTACCTTTTTGAAGTATTAATCCACTATGGGCATAGTATTCAGGAGATGCTAAATACAGAGATAATATTAATTAACACAGAGATTATCTACAGTAGAAGTCGTGGGCTCTCTGTCTAATGGTTCAATTACTAATTCACATTTAATATGGTATTTAAAAAATGTCTAATTGCTGTGTAGGTGGATTTGAAAACATGGTGTGCCTGCAAGGTACAAAACTGTTTTGTCTGGTAAGTCATACTCTGTCAGATTGTGCAGAGTCTTTATTTGAAGTTGGGAATCAATTTTTAGCACTTTTTTTATAGTATTTAACACTGTGCCATTACCAAGTTTTTTGCTTCTCATGAGTTGCTGGAGAAGTATTTCAAGTTTATATATTTTAATTGTTGGTTACCTAGCCTAGACAAGGGCATAGCCACATAGTGTAAGGGATTACTATGGAGAGGAAGGTGTGGAAGGTGTGAGTCCTTCAGGAAGGAACTGGTATTGTGCACACAGGTGACAAGAAGGGGTGATGAAAGAACAAAGCTCAGGGTGACGATGGCAAAGTGTCAAGGTCTGGCAGGACAGCGACAGAGTGGGCATAGGGACTAAGATGGAGCAGGTGAAGAATGGTGACAGAATGGAGCAGGAAGAGTCAGGAACAGACTTGACAGGATAGGGACGGTGTGGGCGAAGAATTTGTGACTGGAGCAGGACAGGGTAGGAGCAAGAATAGAACAAAAGTAGGACTATAGAGTAGGGAACAGGAACAGGTCAGGACAAAGACAAGGTGGAAACAGGATCCACAAAGAAGAGCCATGGACATGTCACAGTGCTCAGGTGCATAGGCCAGTGCTCAGTCACAAGAAATGAGGTGAATTGGCTTATATAGGGCCGATTCAGCCCTGATTGGCTGATCTTTTCCAACCAATACGTTTGCTGGGACCAGGGAAGGCCAGGTGATATATAATAAACAAGCTTGCTAGCTGCTCTCCTCACCTCGCCAGATGTTTCTGACTCAAATCCCAGCAAAGCCTTACATTTAGGTTGCAATTTTACCTAGAAAAACTTACTAGGGGTTGTTAATTTTCAAAAAAGCATCACTACACAGACAATACAGTTAGATTAGGGACATACAAAAAAAATTGAATGCATCAATTTTATTTAAAATTGAAAAGGATAGGAAAGTAGGATGGAAACTAATTTTTTTCTGGGAGACAAGGCCTCCCTCCATCAAGCTGAATTTGATTCGAGTTTGAGGGTCAATCCCATTCACTAAAAATTTAATTTTTTTAATAAATTGCAGTTGGTCGAATTTCGAGTTCATGGGAGTTTTTTCTTTTTCTCATTCCAAATACATGAGAGTCTACCAGGCGCTTTTTGTCTGTATTTTTTTCTGGCATCAAATTTATTGGAGTCAGAGGGTGGTGTATTATGGGTTTTTTTTTCGAGAAATAAAACACATGGTGAAATTTTAGTACAGAATTTATCTCTTGTGAAAATGCACATTTTGCCACATTTTTGTATCAGGCTAAACAATTAGCTCATATGTACTGTTAAGTATCTCTTCCTAATAACTATTAAATATCTCTTTCAGGATTGTGAACTTTAATATGAATGAGACTCTTTGATGAGGACTTTCGAAGCACATAACTACACATTGGTATTTTTTTTGGGAGGGGGAGATATTAGAACATGTCCTGTAGGTTAAGCTAACCATGGATTATATTTGTATTTTGTTGGCAACAGCTGATGATATACCATAAACAGTTAATTCAAAAACTTTTTTTTTCATCCATGTGATTTTTGGAGGACAAAAAAAGATTAAAGAATGTGAGTCAACCCATCAGTCCTTTATTTTAGTTTTATTTAAGTAAATCTGTAGCTTCAGATTATTTTGTGGTAAAACATTGCAGTTGTTCATACAAAGCAAAATATCAGGTAAAGCAATTGACTATACCCTGGCAGATCCCTGGTGGAGGCACCATCTGCTTGGCTTCATTTCAGCAGATTACATACAGAGTAGGTAGGGGGAAAACAACAAAATGCAATGATTTGTAGCAACCTGGGGATAAAGCTAAGTATCAGTGATTAGCAATAGACTCTTTGGAAGTATTCTGGGAAACATTTATGTCATACACATTACATTTAAATCTTTTTTTATCAGATACAAAAATGAAATAGTATAAAGCTAATTTACTATATGTACCAGTTGCTCTTCACAGCCCTAAGAGAATTGCACAAGTATCCATAGAATGTCCAATCTACACCTTTTGTATTTCAAAATGTAAACTGCCACGATGTGCTCAGTACGTCACTCAAAGGTTCAAGGGACATCCGAATAGGTATTAAGTACCTGAATTCTTCTTGCTTTCCTTCATAAATGCCATTCAAGTGAGTCGTATTCAAGGTGCCCATAGCCCTTTTATGCATATAGTATACAGTATACAGAAACCAACTTAGTGTTAAAGCAATCCTGTCATCGGAAAATATGTTTTTTTCAAAATTGATCAATTAATAGTGCTACTCCAGCAGAATTCTGCACTGAAATCCATTTCTCAAAAGGGCAAACAGATTTTTTTTTATATTCAATTTTTAAATCTGACATGGGGCTAGACATTTTGTCAATTTCCCAGCTGCCCCCGGTCATGTGACTTGTGCCTGCACTTTAGGAGAGAAATGCTTTCTGGCAGGCTGCTGTTTTTCCTTCCCAATGTAACTGAATGTGTCTCAGTGGGACTTGGGTTTTTACTATTGAGTGTTGTTCTTAGATCTAACAGGCAGCTGTTATCTTGTGTTAGGGAGCTGCTATCTGGTTACCTTCCCATTGTTCTTTTGTTTGGCTGCTGGGGGGAAAAGGGAGGGGGGGTGATATCACTCTAACTTGCAGTAAAGAGTGATTGAAGTTTATCAGAGCAAAAGTCACATGACTGGGGGCAGCTGGGACATTGACAATATGTCTAGCCCCATGTCAGCTTTCAAAATTGAATATAAAAAAATCTGCTCTTTTGTGAAATGGATTTCAGTGCAGAATTCTGCTGGAGCAGCACTATTAACTGATTCATTTTGAAAAAAAATTTTTTTCCCATGACAGTATCCCTTTAAATATGCACCAACTAATTTTTTACACTAATGTCCGCCATATTCAAAATGTTGTTTTAAGTCTAGGCTTCAGTTCCTTCTCTAACATGGGCTGCTTTTATAAGTAGAATTAAATAACCTCAACAGCAAGGCAGATGTTTATGTTGGCTACAGAACCTCATCCCGTAGATGAAATAAGAGATGGTTTACAAACACAAGTGCAATTCACAAAGGGCTAAAATGAATGCAAATCACAATCTTATTACATCTGTGTGCAAATGGCATCACATCTGGCACCCTAGGGCAGATTTATTAAAGAATGCAGCGAGTATATTTTGGCGAAAATTCTGCAAAATGACAATTTGCAGGGACATCGACAATTTACTGAAAGGCGAGTACAACACTTCACTAGCAAGAAGAAGAGTTTGTCAGTTTTGGCAGGCAAATCTTTGCTCAGGCAAACAATCATTAAACGCTAACCAAAGTATGAAAGTTACTATTCATTACCCTTTTTACCAAAGTCTATTTTGCCAATTTAGCTTAGTGAATTGATTAGAAGAAGTTACTAGTGATGGGCGAATTTGCGCCGTTTCGCCAAAAAATTAGCGGATTTTCACGAATTCGCCGCGAATTTGCGCTGGCGAATAAATTCGACATTCACTAGAAGTTACATCTTCGACATTATTATGTCAGTGACATCATGACCTGTATCGCAATAAATGTCTTACGCAAGCGTCAATACGCTGGAGTTTAAAGTGAGATTACGTTTACGTTGTAATCGTATTTACACTTTTTTCAATATTTGAAGCTTATATCACATTTGTTTTATGGTGGGTTCATGGCCTAGGACAATAGAGGATTTCTGTCTTCATTTTGCTTCCTTGGACATTTTTAATAAAAAGTGGCCACTTCCAGTAATTTTACCGACATCACTAAATACATTTATGAAATCCATACTTACATACAGTAAAGTTTCACTTGGAAGAAAGTAACACTAGAGACATTTACCATTTTTACGCCAATGAATTATCGCTGATGAAAATACACCAGCGTTCTCTTGCTGAGACATAATTGCGCATTTTGATGAATGTGTGTATCCATCACAAAATAACGTCTGATGTAGTTGCATGAAGTATGGCGGAGACTTTCGAAGCAAAAATTTGCATGTAAGTAAATGTGCCGCACTGTGTCAATCATCTGGCTAGTATGTGATTCACTAGACATTGGGTAGTCTGTAATTCATTATATATGCAAATAAGCAGAGGTGCAACAAGCTATAGGAACCCAGGAACTACCACTTCCTTAAGGCTATAACACTCTTCTCTATACACTACTGCATTTGTCTGGGCTGTGCTCCTTCACTACCGCAGCAGAGATCCAATTTACTGCCTTATTTATACAGTGGTGGAGGGGTTGGCAACCCCCTTCTCTGAAGGGGATATCCCAACCCCAACTTACAGTAAGTACTAACTTCATTTACCAATATTAAGCAAATGTTTATATTTCTATGTACAGGAATGTATTTGGGAAAGTACTTATTATGCAAATTCCTACCACTTAGGTAGATTTTGGAGAAGTTGGACAATCCCTTTAAAAAAAGCTGTGACCATCTCTCATCTTTAAGTACCTGCATTTATTTAGGGGTAGTTAAGCATGAATATTAAGTTGGGTCTTAGAGGTGGAGGAGGTTGGAATGTTCCCATCTCCGCAGTCGTATAATTTTTATTCTCCTCAATATATTTCACCTTGTTGCAGGATATGTTGACATACACTGTAATTTAAAAATAAGAAATTTGACTTGACCTGATATTGGCATTAATTAATTGTTCATCTGACTAGAATTGGGATCTGCAACTTTTTCAATCTCAGAACATCTAAGGTCTACCCATGAACTTCAAAGTAGCGTAACTTTAAAAACCCACTTGAACTTAAAAAATTGCCTATTCAATCGTTTAAAAAGTTGTATGGGTTTGGGACCTGTTATCCAGGACCTGGGGTTGTCCGAATAATGGATCTTTCCATGATTTGGATCTTCATACTTTAAGGGCCAGATTTATCCAGGGTCAAATTTCGAAGTACAAAAAACTTTGAAATTCGACCATCGAATTGAAAAACTTCGAATTCGAATATCAAATTCGACGATGTTTCACCAAATTTGGCAATCCTACGATCGAATAAAAATCGTTTGATCGAACGATTAAATAGTTCGAATTGAATGATTTTAGCGTATGATTGAAGGATTTTTATTCGATGTATAAAGACTTAGAAAAAGTTTGTAGAAGGTCCCCATAGGCTAACATAGCAATTCGGCAGGTTTAATTTGGCGAAGTATTGAAGTTTTTTTAAAGAGACAGTACTTCGATTGTCGAATGGTCGAATATTCAAACGATTTTTGCTTCGAATCGAAGTAAATTCGAAGTTATAGTATCCTAATCGATGGTCGAAGTATCCAAAAAAATTACTTTGAAACTCGAACTTTTTGTACTTCGAAAATTCACTCGAACCTTAGTAAATCTGCCCCTATGTCTACTAGAAACTCATGTAAACATTAAATAAGCCCAATAGGCTGGTTCTGCTTCCAATAAAGATAATTATATCTTAGTTGGGATTAAGTACAAGGAACTGTTTTATTATTACAGAGAAAAAGGAAGTCAATTTTAAAAATCTTGATTATTTGATAATAATGGAGTCTATTGAAGACAGCCTTTCCATTATTTGAAGAATTTTGGATATTGGGTTTCCTGATAATGGATCCCCTACCTGTATTGCTTCTATGTATGTTCTTATGTCAATGTGATGAAGAATTATTATTATTATTATTATTATTATTATTAGGTCAAGCTGTAGTTCAATGACATTTGCCTTTTAAATCCTAAAAAAATCTAATTTCCAGTAAAATGTAATCATAAGTTCAGTATATTTCCTACTTGATCTTATCTAAAACCGAAGGAGTTTCAAGCACTTGTCAATAGTTTGCAAAACAAGACCAAACACTAAATTTCTGCCTGTAAACCCATTTCTTTGGGGAAAGGATTAAGTATCTTAAAAAGCCTAACATTCAGTCTAACTGCACGAAGATTGGCTGCAATGGGGATTTTGCACTAAGCACTTAATAATTCCAAAAGATTTCTTTTCCTCGAGAAGATGTTTTAAGATTCTTCTCAGCTCTCCCTCAAGGAATTCACATGTTGATTTATACTTAGCAACAGGTACTCAATTCTCTTCAGACATTAGTATGCCTTTTTGTCAGCCTATTTGCATCAAAACTCTGATTCTACAACTGCAGTGTTTTTCTTGAATGAAAATAACTTTTTGTATTAAGGGGCAGATTTATCAAGGGTCAAATTTCGAAGTAATGGAAATTTTACTGAACTTCAAAATTCAAATAATAAGTATAAGTGTAATTAATTTATTAAAAAAAATGTACGTTTTTAACTTTGGGTGAATAGACGTTTATAAAAACTCCTATAAACTTCCATAAACTCTAAATTAGAAAAAAAATGACCAATCAAAATCTATTAAAAAATTCGAGTGAATAGAATTGACCCGCAAACTCTAATCGAATTCGAATCTAATTTGATCAAATTCAAGTTTTTTTTTTAAAAAAATGTGATTTTTAAAAGTCCACCAAACAAACCTAAATTGATTGTAGGAGGTTTTCCATAGGCTAAAACACCAATTTGGCAGGTTTTAGATGGTGAATAGTTGATTAGTGAAATTTGACTATTCTCTAGTCAAATTACACTAAAATAAACTCAACTCAAAATTCTAATTTTCAATTTTACCCATGATAATCTGCTCCTGACGTTGCTCACAGGTAAAAAATGTTGGCAACCCCCCCTACAGCATAGAAGTAATGTATCGCTAACGAATGTTGTCCAGTGCCCTCTGTAGAAATACTAGCATCTTTGAATACTAAGGACCCTGTTATTCTTTGTAGATTACACATTCAGTCCAGGGTACATGGCTATGACACAGTGACCTAAAAGTGTAACAATTCCTCATAATTGCATAAAAGCTAAGTATAGTGCCAATCAGAGCCTCCTGTAGGCTGCCAGTCCACATAGGGGCAACCAAATAGCCAATCACAGTACTTATTTGGTACCCCAAGGGACTTTTTTATGCTTGTGTTGCTCCCCAAACATTTTTACATTTACATTTGGTAAAAAAAGGTTGGGGACCACTGCTCTATATACCACTGCCCACTACCCATTACCCCCTCCTTGTTGTGCTCCTTCACCTGCTCCCCCACTGACTCCATATGCAACTGGAAGAATTAGAGCTGTAATTAATTACACATTTACACATATTACACCTTTACAAATAGGTCTGATTAATTAAGATTCCTAAATCAACATATTTTTAAGGTTTATCAAATGTTGAGTTTGTGAGGTTTGTGAGCTTTTTTCATGAATGAATGCAATCGGGGGAAAAACTCGTATTGGGTGAGATATTGACAAAAAAAAACTCAAATAGCTTGAGTTTTCAAGCACAGACTACAGAAAAAAAAACAGAAAATCATGAAGGCTAAAAACATCTTTCAAATGGTTCAAGGAACCTCTGCCATTGACTTCTACATGACCTTGACATGTTTTAGCTGGAGTACTTTAGGATTTGAGCTTTTTGCAGCTTCTGGGCATTATAAATCTCAAAGAATTAAAAGAACCCTGAACAATTTGAGTTTTTACTGAAACTACCCATGAAAATTAGATTTTTTCGGGAAAAACACTACTTGACCTTTGATAAATAACCCCCTTAGTGTCTCTGAGATGTATTTTGCAGATGAATATGTTAGTGTGTGTGAGCATGTATTATGGCAAGTTTATGTCGACAGGCAAGGTAGATCATTGAATATTCTTACTTTAAAAACTTGTCACTATAATTTCTTAAATATCATCACCTTTAAACTCTGCATTAATAGCGTTTTTTAATCAATAATTCCCAGCAGGCTTAAGTGCAAACTGTGCTCAGTGCTTCATCAAAACTACATTAGAGGAAGTTTAAAATACAGAAATAAGAGCAGGTTAATTAAAAAAGAGATGTTTAAAAATAGACAAACTCACGGGGGATAGAAGACCCCCTACTTGAAAAGAAAACCATGTTTAAAGCTAGTAAAGTTCACATTTGACTTAACCAATTAATGAAGTGAAACATTCTAAAGTACTGTGATATGAGCTACTTTAGTAGTCTTGCTCATTACATTGATAAATAAATATTCTTTAGAAATAAAGAGATCAGTTATTTGAGAGTGTTTGAAAAAATAGATATTACATAAGTGTTCATATTAATTTGGTAATGAATTGGACGGGAAGTGAAATTCTGCAAGCGGCGCAAATTCACTATCGACCACTTTGCCCACTTCGCAACACTTCGACAGGTGTAAATTCGCCAGGACAACGCTAATTCCCGAAAATGCGAAGTTGCATCCAGGGCACCGAACGTTGGAGAATTTGCGCCAGCATAACTTCGCCAAGAAAAGCGAAGTTGCGCTAGCGTTGGCTAATTTGCATATGGCCGGAAGTTAAAGTTGAATGGACGTATATGTTGCAGCAAATACATTAAATTACACAAGCCCAGGGAACCTTAATAAAATAGAGTTGTTATAATGCCCTACACATGAGCCCAATGTATAGTTTATCTGCCATATGTAAGGAAATGTAGGGGGGAACCCAGGAACCCAAAAGAAATCTTACGGTCTTTTGCAGCCTATCACCCTGAAAAAAGGAAAAGATGCCAGCATTTTTTGGGATCAAAAATTAAGGAAGTCCTATGCACTCCATTGCACTTTACCTGGTCTGAGGTGGCGAAGGCAAGTCTGACGCAAGAGGAAACATTCAGTAAAATCCGCATCTTAATCCGAAATTTGCGAGTTAGAGTTAAGTCCATTCGCCAGAGCGAAAATTCGTCTGGCATTAGAGTGAGAAGCAATGGTAGCATCTATCTTCTTTGCTAGTGAAGTGACGCCTGCGCCCGTTAGGGAATCGGCGTAGTTACGAAATGATTTCACGCTGGCGAATTTTCGCTAGCTTGAGTCACTTCGCCCTTTCAGGAATCTGCCCCATAGGCTTTTCAATATGCATACATTCTTTTGGTTTACCCATATATATTTACAGACTTAGGATATGATAACCTTTTTAAAAACAAAGGCAAAGTTGTTTGTAGTATGACTGGATGCTGTAAACATAAGGGGCAATTTATGTAGACCCCAAACAGAAGTGCAAGCGCACTAAGGGGTTCAAATTAAGCACTCCTAACTGAAGTCTGGCTGGATGCAATGATGCTGTATTGTAGTCCCCCCTCCCCAGCCCCTCTTATACCATTAAAACTGTGGCCGTTAAATACAATGAGTGCAGCAGGGCCAACCCAAGCCGCACAGGCGCCCTAGACAAACCCACCAGACATGGCGCCGGCTTAGCTCCAGTGCACATGCGCAAGTTGGCGCTCGTGTATGCATGCACAAACACGTGTTTGCTCGCATGAGCATGAGCGAAAAAAGATGCAAAAAGCTCAGCGAGTCTGGCAGAGAGGGGAACGGACTGGGGGTTGGCGACAGAGGAGGTACGTGCCTGGCGCTCCCAGCTTTGCGCCCTAGGCACGTGCCTACTCTGCCTACCCCTTGGCCCGGCCCTGGTGTGCAGGCTGGGAGAAGGTCCTGAGGAGGAGGGACTGTTAGCTCCCCTTTGTAGATTTTTTTCTTGTGTAGGGCCTGACAAGATGAAGTTACCATTGTCCTTATCACTAGGACAGACAGTAACTATAAGGCTCTAATGAGGTCTATAATAAATATGCATCATTATCTACACTTTTTGCCACAAGGCCATTTTTGAGCTGTCCAGTTTGGCATTTGATTCCATATTATATTTCTATAAATCCAGGGCCAGATTTACATAGTGGGCGCCCCTAGGCCCACTGCCATTCATCACTCCTGTACCCTCCCCTTTATTTGGGCAAATTTTCATCATCTGGACTGGAGCAATGGGTATTGGTGCATGGGAAATTAAAAAAATTATTGTATCTCCAGCGCATCCCCAGTGTTTTTTGAATCAATGTGGGTGTGGGTGAATTACATACATAGAACATATGAAGTTACATACATCACAACCAATTCAGGTACAAAAAGTGAGGAAGGCATTATGCAAAAGGTCTTATAATCTAAAGGGAAGGGAATAAGAAACAAGGAATGGGAGTGGGCAAGATCAGAATTAAGTGGGTGATTTGGTACTGTATGTGGTATTGCATTTGGTAGTTAAGCAGAGTGAGGGTAGGCTTCTCTAAATAAGTGTGTTTTAAGATATTTCTTGAAAGCAGAAAGGTTGGAAAAAGTCGGAAAGAGCGTAGGAGAGAATTACAGGGGAGGGGTACAGCTTTTGCAAAGTCTTGATTGCGAAAATGTGAGGAGGTAATGAGAGAAGCGTTGAGTAGCAGGTCAGTAGTGGAGCGTAAGAAATGGTTGGTTGAGTATATAGAGATTAGTTCAGAGATGAAGGGAGGGGCACAGTTATGAAGTCCTTTGAATATCAGGGTAATTCATTTGAAAGGTAGCGGAAGCCAGTGCAGGGATAGGCAAAGTGACATGGCAAAGGAAGAGCGGTTGCTGTGGTGTATAAGCCTGGCGGCAGTGTTCATTATGGACTGGAGCAGTAACAGTCTCTGGTGGGGAAGTGACATGATTTAATAAGTGACTGGATATGAGGAATTAAGGACAGGGCAAAAATTCAAAGATTCAAAGAGACTGAACACTGTTAGTTAGGACAACACTAACCTGTCTCAAAATTAAGGGGACTGCATGTACTAAAGGGCAACTAAACATTTCCCTTCAAGTTCCTCAAGTTCATCCCCTCCAAATGGAGGACCCAATACATGGCAAAGATCATGGTGGAACAGAGAGTTGCATATTGCAATAGAAGCGTATGTCAACAGCTAAATATAATTATTAAAATGGAGAAAAGGATAACAAAAGGTAATGGAAAAAGTGACACATGTAAAGATAGTTTTGTCTTGAATGTACAGCTTTTCAATTAAATATTGATTTAATTCAGCAGGCACTGTTGTCGCACAACCTTGACATACCTACCTAATAGCATTGACTGCATAACATCAAGCCATGGAAGTTTTGCACATGACACGAGTCCCGTTCTTTAATTATAAAACCCGCTGTGAATTGTAGGGGATAAATAATTATGATTATGGTTTTCCAGGGAGTATAATTTATACCAGAAATGTTCTATGCTTTTCAGTACCAATCTACAAAGCACCATAACAACCCATGTCATTAGTTCTTTGAAAATCAATTTCTTTTATGTCTTTCTATGATTTTTTTTAATTAATTTATTAAACTAGCGTGCTGTCAAATTGGATTTTTTTTAACTGAGCTGCTGCTACAAAGAATGGAAAATAATCTTGTTAAATTCTCAAATGTATGACAATCATTCATCTAGCTGCACCAAGGGGTGTATTGATAATATTTGGGGGGCAACAAGTTGAACTCTGCATGTCCATGCTTGTCAATCTGCCTTTTTATGACTAATAACAGAGGCACAACCTATACAGCTAAATTGAAATTTAGACCAATACGTCTCCATATGCTTATCATACTCAACACCAAGCATTTTCTCACTGGAAACCTCACTACAGCAAATAACAATTACTGCAAAAATTATTCTTGCATATAAAATAAAGGGATTCTTTCATGATTTTATTGTGTTGTCTTAATTCATGACTGAGGGCACCTTGGAAACTGACAACATGTCTAGCCCCATGTCAGATTTCAAAATTAGATATAAAAAATCTGTTTGTCTTTAATTTGTGCCAATATGCCTTTAAATGGAAGGGGAGTTTAGGATACAACATTCCCTGATGATGGGTCACATGACCTGAAATACATAGGAAGCTGCTGCAGGAATTCACCCATGGAGCAGGAATAAGCTGGCCTTACAACCCCCTGACTGCTTGCTGGGTCGCTTAAATGCATCCGAGTCTTTACAATTAATTTTATCAATAAAGTTCCCTAAGTCGAATTTCGAATTTGATTGAATTTAAGGGAGTTTTCAAAAACTCACGTGAATTTCGAAAATTCAACCCTTGATAAATGTGCCTGCCCAATCCTGATATGCAGAAAGAGTCATAGGTTCTTCTTTATAAAAATGATTTCCTTTTTCTCTATAATAATAAAACAATACCTTGAACTTAATCTTAATTAAGATGCATGAATCCATATTGGTGGCAAAGCAATCCCATTGGGTTTATTAAGGGGGTTAGTTATTAAAGGTTGAATGTTAGAGTTTTTTTATCCTTCGATTGTACTTGAATGAACTCACAACTGGAATGGTTTAATTTTAAGAAAAAACTCGAATGGAAAAAACGTAAAATGAAATTCAGCGAATTCCAGTTGCAAAAACCAGAAAACTCAAATTAATCGAGTTTGCGTAGAAAAATAACTCGAATCTAAGTTTTTGGGCAAAACCCTCCATAAAAAATTGAACATCATGAAGGTTATTAACATAGTCAAATAGTTCAAGGCCATTAACTTCTACAACCGCAACAGGTTTTAGATGGTGTATTTTCGGATTCAAGCTATTGTTGGCGTATAATAAAAAGTCGATTTTTTTCGGGGGGAGACTTACACACTTAACAAAAAATAATAAAAAATGAAAACCAATAATAACCATAATTAAAAAATTAAAACAAATTGCAAATTTTCTGAGTATTATGTTTTCCAGCACACTAAAAGTTAATTTAAAGGGGAACAACCCTTTTAAGATATGGTGATCCAAAAAAGAGATCCCTCCTCTGGAAAAGTCCTACGCATTATAAATAATAGATTCCATATCTATATTTTAGTAGTGGGAAACCATTCACTACTTTTCAAAGCAAGATTCTTCAGGGGATTCCACAACTGAAGGAGCAGCTCTGATGAGTAGTGAAGTGTATTCAAGATTTCTGAGCTAGTGATGGCTGCATTTATTCGGCAGGCTTGGTTTTGCTCCAAATTTACGAAATTTCACCAATGTGAATGTTTTTGCGAAACTGCAGTGAAAATTCATCATGGAAAAATTCACTGTGACAAAAAAATTGTTGCTCGTCAAAATTATTCGGATTTACATTGACTTTAATGAATTTGGACAAAAGAGTGGCACGTATAAAAATTGTCACTTGTGTCAAAATTGTCGCTTGTCAAAATAATTTTGCCGCCCATTGACTTCAATGCATGTCACAATTGTTTCAGAGTTCTGTGAATTTCTCAGCAAAGTGAAACGGGACAGATTCTCCCATCAATAGTTCTGTTGATTTATACTAGCAGCTTCCAGATACTGTACTTTTCAATGTATAAAAGGCAATGGAAGAATAAGCATGGATAAATGTCTATTGGATATCAGTTGGATTGTTAATGGCAGAAACCACATTGTCGGGTTTCAGGTAAGGGAAACACTTTACAAGTTACACTCTAAGAACATGTTCAAAAAGCGAACTGGCAGTTTGATTTACTCCTGATAAAATTGACATTAGTGTGAGTATGTGATAGGCACGTTCAAGTGTAGCTGTAACGTAGAATATCCCAAACTCAGAACTAACACTAAGGACCCGGCCATGGCTCGCCCTTTTGCCTACAGCAGCCAACTTTGGCTTCGGGAGGAGCTAGCCGCTACTCAGACGCCGCCTGATCTTAATGGTAGAGGACCAAGGTGAGAATGGATGGGGAAGCAGTCAGCGAGGTGTGAAACAGGCAGGGTCAATACCAGATGGGCAATGCGGTACCAAATCAGAAGCAAAGTCGGAGTCACAGGCCAAGGTCAAACCAAACAGCGTGGTACAAAATCGGAATCCAAAACATAGTCAAATACAGGCTGAGGTCAGTACAGGCTACAGAATGTCAAGGTCAGGGACAGGCAAGGGACAGGAACATGAATCATATAAGACAAGCACACCCAGGAACTATAGGAATATAATTTTACATTGGGCAATTGGAAAAAGACTTCTGTGCCTTTAGATATTTGAATTTTGTGCCAACCCTGATGACGTCATGAGGGACTCTAAATATAGCCAAAACTATAGCAGCGATGAACAGGAGCATTGACGAGGAGCAGCAGGTGGCGGGTGTCCCTGCCGACCCACTAGATCACCAGGTACTATTACAGTAGCCTCCATGATGTATCATCTCTATGAAACGTTGAGGAATATGTTGGCGCTATAAAATAAAGGTAATAATTTAGAATAAATAATAATTTAAATAATAATAATAATAATAGAGAGATAACTGATAGAATTTCTCCACTAACCCCAATAAACGTAACACTTATTGAGCCCTATTACAGTTACACAAGGCATCAGAATAAGAGATAAAGATATTTTAAATAGACAAATAGCTCATTTACCATTTCAGAGCTCATATTCACAGCCAAACCAATGCACTGAGCTTTTTCTATCAGATACAATATGTATCTAATATGTTTTGGTCCCTGTGGAAAAGTAATGGGTCAGACATGCATTGCCGTGCATAGTGGATTGCCATAGCAGCAGCAGCAAATAAGCAAAAGCTCTTTTTATTGCATTTCTATATCAAACTGTTTTGCAGATTTTCACGCACATATTTTGAATTAAGAAAGGGAAAAAATTATTTGAAGATAACCGTTTATTTTCACAGAGAGGAAATTAAAGATATAAAAGATTACTTACAATATTGCCTCTCTTCATTGTAGGATATTGTTTCTAAAACTGGTACAAATGGTTAATTATGAACAATATTTTCTCCAGTTTTTAATATAAAATGGGTTAATAGTTAAAAATGCAACAAACTGGTTTTGTTTTCAGGGGTTTTTTCTAATTAAAGGTTCTGGTTCTGATATTTTGTAAGAAACTGGGTGTCCACTTAAAGTTACTGCATTCGGTGACTAGAATGTCTGCTCTTTCTCCACAGGGACAACATGAATTACTGTGTCTAGAGTATTACTTGCTGATCGCTGGTGTCAAAGTGAGCATTCTTCTTCTTAATGGTTCACTGTAGCTTGTTGGAAACTGGAGCAGAACAAATGTAGTATGTAGGACCAGGGTCGGACTGGGCCGGCGGGATGCCGGGAAAAAACCCAGCGGGTCCAGATCCGATCCTTGATTGGCTTGATGTACGCCAGCACTGCACCGGCATTTGTGCATTCGCACCGGCGTTCGCGCATGCGCACCACAGGAGTAGGGATGTAGCGAACCGCCGATAATGTGTTCGCGATCGCCGTTCGCGAACACCGGCAAAAATTTCGAACAGTTCGCGAACAGTTCGCGAACTTCGAACATCCGAAAATCGTTCGATTCGAACGATCGAAGGATTTTAATCGTTCGATCGAACGATTTTCGTGATCGAATGGTCGAACGATTTTGACGCGAACGCCTATTGGCGAACGTCGCGCGACGTTCGCGAACTTGCGGCGGACGCGAACAGCCGATGTTCGCGCGAACAAGTTCGCCGGCGAACAGTCCGCGACATCCCTACACAGGAGCCCTGGAGGTTGGGACCCGGTGGACCCCCAATCATCCAGTCTGACCCTGTGTAGGCCAAATGGAGAAAGGGCCGCCTACTGAAATCACGGAGCCCTGTACGGCAAAATTTTCTGGGCCCCCTGGTCCCCGTCTGCCCCCAAGCCCCAACCCATATCTCTCCCACCCCACAGTAAAAGAACCATACAGAAATCAGTGCTAAAATAGTAACCCCCAGTGGTGGGCAGCCCCCCAACACATGTTATAAAAAGCCATTGGAGATTAGTGGCCCCCTGCTATTAAAAAAAATTTGATGGCCTGGGCCCCCAAGTTATAAAAAGCTATTAGCAATCTCACCCCCCTCCCTTGCAGGTAAAAATAAAAATTGATTGCCTGCCCCCCCCCACAAGTTAAAAAAAGCCATTGATCAGGGCCCCCCTGCAATTAATTTTTTTTTGATGGCCTGCCCCCCCACAAGTTACAAAAAGCCCCTGGTGACCAGAACCCTCCGTTAAGTAAAAAAAAAAAGCTCATCACTCACAATATACAGTACACATAGAATATAAATGTCACAATATAAGGCTGATTAGTAATTAATACAGATAATTACTACATGGCAGCACAGAAACCAGTGCAATTAGCATCAGAATTTAATAATCAGCCCTGTAGCATCAGTTTATATTACAGACCAACCTCATTTTCTGCTGGATAATTAGTGACGACCCCTAAGCTTAGCTTCTCAACAGCTGCTCAGAGCCCACTGAGCATGTGAGTGTCACAGACACTTTCCAAGATGGTGACCCCCTGTGACAAGTTTGAAGTCCTGGATCATTGCTGCTATTGACAAGCTGAAACTTTAGTCTGGTGCAATAAGTTCAGTATATAAAATATGACATTTTGAGTCAAATTCTGTTTTTGTGTTTAGTTCTTCTTTAATCTGGTCCCTTATACTTCCAACAGTTAGTGATGGGCGAATTTGGGCCGTTTCGATTCACCGAAAAATTTGCGAATTTCCAGCGAAATTCACGAAACAGCAAACAATTTGCTTTTGGATGCCGGTGTCTGTTTTTTTTGAAGCCAGCGAAATTTCACCGGCGAATTTTCACAGCCGTTGCACTAATTTATTTCCTGGCGGCGAATCGCGGGAATTCACCGCGACACCAACACAAGAGGCTCTTGGCTATTTCCACTCATTACTAATGGTTTACAATGTACAAAGAAGTAGTATGCTGTCTTTTCAGTTAGTGAAGAATTTTGCAGTCACACCACTTTCTTAAATGAGCTCCACTGAGAGGACATATTGCAACATGGCTGCCAAATTTTCATTGATATAAACAAGATAAATGAGAGGTTCCCTTGATGAAAAAATGCGGGGGAACATTTAGTCAAATGGCAGGGAAACAGCACAATGAAAATACTGTACAGAAACTGACACATCAAGTTTTTTATGCAACACCATATATCTGGCTAATTTTTAATTTTTGCTCTTATTTTTAAGACTCTTGTTTGCTGCATGAGACAATTTTTCTAATTTAAATATATATTGCTTCTTAAAGGACTTGCGGTCAGCAAATATCCATGGCTTTCAATTTATATTAACAACAGAAGTGTAAAGTGGTTTATGTGTTTTAAGTACACTCAGTTACTTTTTAGCTAGAATAAGAAATTATATTAATACTTTTGTTGTTTTGGCAAAACACAGCTTTGCACATTACATTTATTGAATTTTTATTCAGTGCTTAACTTTCAGCAGACTTTTCTATTATTTACAGACTATGGTTTATGATTTCATTTGGATCCTTCCTAATATGCCCCGTGGCTTAAAGGGCTACTGTCAGCACATCATTTTGGTTATCCTTAATCATATTATAGGTTCAGATAACTTTGTGGTTTTAAACTTTTTAATAATGGAACTTTAGATAATATATATATTTTTCTGCACACGGTAGGCTTACTTACTGTAGATGTTGTTTAATTTTATTATCTCTGTTCCATTTAACATTTATTTTATTATTTCTCCTGCCCTAGCAATACTCTATCCCAATGTAAAATATATTTCAAAAAGCAGATGTTGGAAGTGGAAGGAGGTAACAGGAAAGCCAAACTTAGGGGCACATTTATCAAATATAAAAGTGTTGGATCCTTAAGAATGTCCAACCATTTAAATTGTTAATCCCTGTTGCAAATTTCAATTAAGGATTACATTTTTTTCTGCTGGGAACAAATGATATAATTGCCATTGACAGATGAAAGAGGTGTGATTTAGTTGTGTTTCACTAGTTCTTAAGGTAAAGTCACACTGGGAGATTTGATTGCCCGGCGACTAATCAGCTCTTCTTTGGGGCGACTAATCTCCCCGAACTGCTTCCCCCATCTTCCGCCTGCTAGAATGAAAAATCCATGTGGCATGGCACACGCGGCGCCTGAAGTTTCCTCGTGAGGCAACTTTGGGCAACTTCAGAAAATGAAGCGCCATGAGTGCCATGCCAAAGGTGATTTGTCATGCTAGCAGGCGGAAGACAGGGGGAAGCAGTTCGGGAGATTAGTCACTCCAAAGAAGAGGCGATTAGTCGCCGGGCAACTAAATCTCCCCGAATCTTCCAGTGTGAGCTTACCCTTAGTAGTAATGTTAATAGATAAACAATACAAAGATTCCCAGGCCACTTGTCCCTCTCCTGCTGCCTATCTTCATGATACTCCTTCTCAGATCCTTCTTCACGGTGAGAAATCTCCCCGTTCTGCCTTCCCCTGCCTTCCGCCGGCTAAAATGTAAATTGCCTGGGGGCAGGCACACGGAGCGCTTCATTTTCCGAAGTTGCCCATAATTCGAGGAAACTTCGGGCGACTTTGAAAAACGAAGCGCTCCGTGTGCCTGCCCCCAGGTGATTTAAATTTTAGCCGAGATTAGTCACCGCGAAGAAGAGGAGACTTGTCGTCTGTGAACTAATGCCCATGTGGCCAGACCCCAATAGTTCTAATAGTTTCCTGACACAGGATAATGTTTGTGTTAGGGTTGACCATTCTTTGGCAAAAGAATGGCACATACTGGACCCCAGACTGGTGAGGTACTGTTGGAGTGCTGACCCTTTTCTTCGTCCTGGTTTAAATCTCTGCTGCTTTACTAGCACTTTTTCTCATCACCAAAAGTGGGATCTACAGGTCTGGTGTACCATCTAACCTATGGAGAAAAAGAATTACCCTTACACACCCTGGCCGTCCAATCAATGCCAGGCCTGGATTTTTGGAAAGGCCACCAAGGCCAAGGGAGGCAGAATTTAAGGGAGAGGCCTAGGAAGCCAGTCTGCAATTTCAGCAATCTTTGCTGCATAAACCTGCATAAACTATCTCCCCAGAGATTATTTCCCTTTGGATATCTCCCCAGAGATCCTTTCCCTTGCGCAATCTCCTCAGAGATCCTTTCCCTTGAGCTATATCCCCAGAAATTGCAATCTTTCCCTTGAGCTTTCTTCCCAGAGATCATTTTGCTTGTTTCTTCTCATAGAATATTATGGAAGAGACATTCCCTCTGCTTGAATCAAACATGTACTGTATTTGTTTCAACAACAGATTGTACAAATACAGCAGGGGTTCATTTTTGAGCATGGCTGAAGATATCTCAAGGACATCACTGACTGATCTGCCTGCTTTGGAGCTTATGTATACAAAGTATACACAAAGAACACATACATGCTTAGTCCAGCAGCAAGTATTAATACGTAGGACAAGAGATTAAAGTTTGAGCAACTATAACAGCTCTCAGGAAGCAGTTTTTACAATCATTTTTCCACTTATTAGTACCAACAAAAAGATGTCTGTATCCCTTTAAAGTCTGCAGACTACTGGTGAACAAAGCTGTTGATATTTGGCAACTGTCAGACTAGTGGATTATTGAAGAGCACAATCTACTTTGCACAATGGAAGAGCATGACAGATTTATTTAGTAGTGTGGAAGTTGTGGAACAAGAAATTAGATCATGTTATTTATGACTATGCCAAATGGAAGTTGAATCATCGTCTCATTAAATAAAAATAGGAACATATTTAGGAGACCCAAGAGAAAAGTTGCTTTAAATATTGTTTAAACATGTTAGCTTCTTAACCTAAATACTTCTAGTGAATAGGTTTAAACAACAGAGCTATAGCTCAACTACAGTATGATGAATGTCTGTTCTCAAGCTTAGTTTTTCTTCTCCTTGGGTAATTTAATCTCTTTTGAAAATTTTGGCTGTCCTGCTCAGGATGAATTGTTTTCCTATTCTGAAATGGAAAATGTTATTGTTTTTTCTATTACATTTAATTTCACTGCGAACTGTACAAAAATCTCTGGTGGTTTGGTTTTTGTTACTCGAACGTATGTAATTTTCTAAGATGCATTAAATTGTGGATGTAATGAAAAATACATTACTTCCAGCATTGCATGGGAATTTTGTCACATTTTAATAGTGCTGGGGTATACATCAGTTTTAATCTAAAGCACTATTAATATATTGCTAGATAATGTATTGCTTGAATTTAGCAGCCCTGTAAATATAAAACCAACACCCCCAGAGAGATAAGTCTAATTTATGCAAAGAGCAACTTACAGACCCAAATCACAATGTATTATTAATACAATACAGAATTTTCCCCATTATTCCAGTGTCACTGTGTCAGGGTGATGAGTTTAATTCGCTGTAATTGCTCCCATTAAAACAGTAGTGCGTCAACTTTTTTGGGAATAGGGTGCAACTGCTACAGTAGCTAAGATTTTTAGTGTGAGGGTTGCGCCACACAATTGTTAAAACTGCCTCTGATTTTTTTTTAGTTTTAAGTCTGTTGTGGCTATTGAACTCTGGAATGAGCACTACCGTTAGGGGGTTATTTACTAAACATGAAGGTATCTGGTCTGGCTTTTCTGAGCAAAACTTGAATTTTTTGGTTTTTATTCAAAAAACTCAATTTTTTTTAGATTTAGTAAGCCCGAATACGAAAATCCGCTATCTCAGACTTGCCGAGGTTGTGTATGAGTCAGAGAGGTCCCTATCGTTTTGGAAGTTTCTGTGGTCTGCACTGGGATTAGCTCGAAAATTTGACCGTTTCTGACAAAAATCTGAATAAAAATAGAGCAATTAGGGGAAAAACCATGAGAAAATCATACGATTTTGCTTTTCGTTTGAGTACAATTCATCACTAGATAGATGTAATGGCACTTAGCATAACCTTAAAGGGATTCTGTCGTGATTTTGATGATTTTGTTTTTAGTTCTAAATTACACTGCAAATAATTCACTCTACAATATAAAATTTCATTCCTGAACCAGCAAGTGTATTTTTTTTAGTTGTGATATTGGTGTGTAGGATCCATCAGGTCATTTTGCCTGGTCATGTGCTTTCAGAAAGAGTCAACACTTTAGGATGGAACTGCTTTCTGGCAGCCTGTTGTTTCTCCTACTTGATGTAACTGAATGTGTCACAGTGGGACCTGGATTTTACTATTGAGTGCTGTTCTTAGATCTACCAGGCAGCTGTTATCTTGTGTTAGGGAGCTGCTATCTGGTTACCTTCCCATTGTTCTGTTGTTAGGCTGCTGGAGGGGGGAAAGGGAGGGGGTGATATCACTCCAACTTGCAGTACAGCAGTAAAGAGTGACTGAAGTTTATCAGAACACTGGTCAAATGATCGGGGGCTGCCGGGAAACTGAAAATATGTCTAGCCCCATGTCAGATTTCAAAAATAAAAAAATCTGTTTGCTTTATTGAGAAATTGATTTTAGTGCAGAAGTCTGCTGGAGCAGCACTATTAACTGATGCATGTTGAAAAAAATTTTTTTTTCCCATGACAATATCCCTTTAAAGAAGTACAAAAATGAACCTTTATGTTACCTCACTTTATGTGGTCTGATGTTGTCTCCATTTGGTAACATGGAGGTCTATTTCCTAATTTTTGAGGTTGAAGGGGAAAAAAAGGATGAAAAAACACGTGAATTTTTTCCCTTGGTCGATTTTTTTCCCTTGAAAGCAACCTTGCTGTGCTTTTTTTGTCTTGAATTGAGAAAAAACAGCAACTTGACTTTTCATAAATAACCCCCTGAATGCTAGAGAACGGGCGACTGGTGAATGAGTCTCTGTACATGGAGATTTAAATGGTGGGGATCATGGGGGAAGAGGAACTATTTATTGCAATACTCTGGGGTTTCCTTTGCAACTTGGCAATGCAAAAAATAATACAAGGTCATTTCTGTATAGAGACTTCGTCAGAATGGGTCAAACACTATAGATTTTGATACAGATACAAAAATAGGGGGCCTGAGCAAGCCTGGTACTGTACGTGTTGAAAGTGTTGTCAGTCTGCAGAAATTAATAGTTGGTGCTTTTGCCCCTAGATTGTTCTGCAGAACCTTTAAAGGAGAACTATCGCAAAAATGAAAATTCAATATAAGCTTCAGCATACTATCCATCTCTCAGCATCTGTTTCTCATGATTCTGTCTTCACGCAGCAATTGGGTGTCAGATAATCATTGACAGTTAGATCCAATATATCTTATAGGGAGCTTAAAAGATGTATTAGAGCTTGCTTTATTAAAATCAGCAGACATCATGTCTCTCTACATGCAGGATTTGTGCAAAAGGCAATTATTTTGTTAGATTCTGTTTGTACTGGAATCAGTTATTTGAGTGAGCTCTAATACATCTTCTAGGCAAAAGCCCCTCTATAAGATATATTGGATCTAACTGTCAATGAATATCTGACAGCATGAAGACAGAATTCAGAAAAACAAATGCTAAAAGAGGCATAGTGAAAATAAACTTTATTATTTTAGAAAAGATGCAGAATATTTAACTGATTGTATATGGAAAGTTTTTAGTAGGGATGCACGGAATCCAGGATTCGGCCAGGATTCTGCTTTTTTCAATAGGATTCGGATTCGGCCGAATCCTTCTGCCAGGCCGAACCAGGGAGGGAAATCACGTGACTTTTTGTCAGAAAACAAGAAAGTAAAACATTTTTCCCCTTCCCATCCCTAATTTGTATATGCAAATTAGGGTTCGGATTCGGTTCGGTATTTGGCCAAATCTTTCACGAAGAATTCGGGGGTTCGGCCAAATCCAAAATAGTGGATTCGGTGCATCCCTGCTAACAAGTACTGTTTGTTCCTTCAGTACCCTGAGTCAGTCAGTTACAATTTTTGAGTGTTTCCCCTAACATTTGGATTTGGCATTTCCTTCTACTTTAACCATTTTGATGAAAAGTCCCATCAGCTGGACTGTTATGTAATCCTATAACAAAAAACATTTCTAGCCTAAGGGGCAGATTTATCAAGGGTTCGAATTGAAAATTCTAATTTTTAAATTTGAATTTCGAGTTAATTTTAGTGTCCGACTAGGGAGTTAATTTTAGTGTTGGACTAGGGAATAGTCCAAATTCGATTCGAATTTGGAAAAAAAAATTGAAATTTAAAATGTATCATGTACTGTCCCTTTAAGAATTCAAATTTGACAATTCACCATCTAAAACCTGCCCAATTGGTGTTTTAGGCAATGGGGGGACCTCCTACAATCAATTTGGAGTTGTTTGGTGAACTTTTGAAAAAACAAATTGTAAAAAAAAAATTTTGGTGAAAAAACTTGAATCCAATTCAATTTGAGTTTGCAGGTCGATCCTATTCACCCGAATTAAAAAAATTCTAAATTTTAAATAAATTTCGATTGCTCATTTTATTTCTGAATTTATAGTTTATGGGCGTTTATGGGAGTTTTTATAAACTCTCATGAACTCAAAATTCGACCATTGATAAATCTGCTCCTAAATGTCCTGCTTAACTATGGATCTTGGATTTGTATGCTTTATCCATGTTGCCATGTGTATGAACACATTTTGGTATTTCCAATATCCAGAATTGCATACAGTTCCTTCTTGATAGCTATGAGCATGTGTGAGCTACAGACAGGTGTGTGTCTACTTGTGATGGTTGAAATGGTTAATAATACATTTTAATTTCCCCCCATTCATTATTCTGCTGTCAATATGAATAAATAGCATATTCCTTGACAACTAGATTTTGCCTACCACTTAACTAATAAGGTAGTTGCCTGCAAAGTATACCCTTCTCTCTTAGGACAATTGATTTTCTTTAGTACATTCCACCATGTAAATAACTGCTGACAGGTTGTTAGGGTCTTTCAAGTTTCATTGTGTTTTCAGGATTGATACGGGCACATTGATAGACTCTTTGCTTTGTTTCCATCATCTTTTTTTACTGGATCTAACATCAAACATAGAACATTATTATGTGCAGGTCGATTCATCCATTGAAATTAATTCAGTGCTATAATTGCTACACACTCATTTTGCTGCTAAGATGCATAGTAATCAAGCCAATGTATTTCTTAAACACAAACCCATTATTGCATTACGCTTTAAAGTGAAACAATTTTAAAAAAGTTGGATTTGATTAAAATTAAGAAAATATAAACATTTTAGAATGGGTCTCAATGCAATGAATGGGGGCCATTATGAATGCTGGTTAGGGGCTGGTTTGGCGGTGAGTTCTTGCTTCTATTCTGGATATCCTATGTTGGATATTCATGAAAGGTTAACTTAAAGTAACATGAGGTTTGGTAAAAACAAAAATGTAGTATCTGCATTGAATTGCATTTCAAATTGAATCTTGTCTATGACTTTTCTCACCATAAACCTTTTTCTTACTGAACTGAATCTGGCCCCATAGATGGAAAAAACATACAGAGCATGGGTGGATTATAAATGGGTTTAGACCTCAATGGATAAATGGAGTTCAGCATTCCTAAAGTCTTCTGTCACGTTTGGCACCCTAATTCCAGAACCAATGCTAGGCTCTCTGGTCTCGGCTCTTGCTTCTGCCTTTAATTCGTCTTTCACCGCGGGAGGAGCCCTCATCTAATTGGATGCAGCCATGTCTTACTAAGAGAGGCGCAAAGCTAAAGGTTCTGGATGAGCAAAGGGGCATGATCGTTTCACCAAGAATACTGGATGGAAGACAGGCCAGACAGACAAGCGTGGACAGGCAGACTGGGCCAGCAAACAGATACAAGAATAGTCAAAACAGGCCAAGTCGGTGCAGGCAGAGTTTGAGGAATGGTCAGACAGGCTAGGATCAGGATTGGAGAGCGTAGAATAGTCAGGCAGGCAGGGTTCAGCTTGGAAAGGTCAGAATAATCAGGCAGGAATAATCAGATTGAAGAGTTCAGAATAAACAGGCAGGCAAGGGTCAGGATATCAACGGGCAAAGAGCTCAACACTGAAATCCCCTTTTATACCATTTGAATTTCGCGTCATTGTGCCATGACATCATCACGCCAACGCATAAACCCGTAAGCATGTGGCCACGTGTGCCATAGGCGAACCAGCACTGGAGGAACGCGGCAGCATCCCCGCTGCGCACTAGACCACCAAGGTTTAGTCCTTACATCTTCTTACTGTAATTACAAAACTAAAGGGAAGCACAATAGTTTGGCAATAAAGAAGATATTCTATTTTAGATAGAACACTTTTGTTTTTAACCAGAATATCCTGGATCCCTGTCATAAGAAAAATAACTTTTAGGGGGTTATTTACCAAAGTTCGAGTTTGTGGGGTTTTTATCTACCTTGAATAAAAGTAGGCGGCCTACAGCAGTTTTTTTCCCAATAAACAGAAGTCTGTGGAGTTTTTGCTACCTCAAATAAACTCACATCTTGAATGTTGCTTATTTATGAAAAAACACGAATATAAAAAAACTTGAATGAATGCAGTTGGTGGTGAAAAACTAGAATACTTGAATTGATTGAACCGCCCCGAAAATCATGAAGGCTTAAAACATCTTCAAATGGTTCAAGGGACCTCTGCCATCGACTTCTACATGACTTCAACAGGGTTTAGCTGGAGTATTTTCAGATTCTTGGTTTTTGTTGCTTCAGGCATAATAAATCTCAATTTTTTTTTTAACTGAAACTTAATTTTTTCAGGAAAACACATCTCAACCTTTAAAGGAGATGTAAACCCTTAATTAAAAGAGCCCTACCCCCTACCCAACATAGATCCCCCTCCCTGCTCCCCCCCCCAGCCTTGCTGCTACCCTGTGTAAATGCCCCTAACTCTTTACTTACCCCTTGGTGCAGATTCAGGGTATCAGAGTTCACGGACTCCATCTTCTTCTCTTCAGTCTTCTTCGGGAAGTAAGTGCCTTGTCGGCGCATTTGTAGTTGGAGCAGTCTGTGGGTTTCTGACAACTGCGCATGTGCCGAAAGTCACGGAAATTTCCCAAGTGCCAGAAGGAGACCCAAAGATTACCGAAGAGAAGAAGATGGTGCCCATGAACTTCAATACCCTGAATCTTCACCAAAGAGTAAGTAAAGCGTTAGGGACATTTACCAGGGGTAACAGCTATGTTGAGGGCAGCAGGAAGGTGGGTCTATATATGGTAGGGGGGTAGGCTTTTTTTCATTAATCGTTTAACTCTCCTTTAATATATAACCCCCTTAATATTAAAGGGGCAGTGTAGTCCTTGTTCAACATGAGTCCAATGAATTGGGCTAGTGCTAAACTTTTTGCCTACTGTTTTAATCATGAAAAAAATGACAATTTTTGTTCTTTCATTAGCTAAATAGGGCAAACAGGGAAATTAACTTGACCTCCATATTTGGTTTTTGTGTGGTACTAGAAATTGATTTATTTACCTTGCATATCTGATATGGATATCAGCATTCAGCAGTTTACATTAAGGCACTTTATAAAAAAGGCTCCCAATCAGACTAGAACGGCACCAGCCAAAATGTCATTCAGAATTGCCCCTACTTGAACTTGTCTATAGTGTACTTGAACCGTGTCCCAATATACTGGCTGACTGTCTTCAAACGACTGTCTTAAAATGCCTCCTCTGCATCAATAGAGTAAACATTTTTCTTTTTGCTTAAATATAAACTGACCTTGTGGTATCAAACTATGTCTGAATATCATTTATTATTTTTTTGTGTTACATTGGGAAACCTGCTGTAGCATTTTGTTTCCCAATGACATAAAAACCGGGACACTGGATTATATGTAAAAAGTCTGATTTAAAAAAAAAAAAAAGTTAGTTACTGTTAAAGTTTTCTTTGCCTATAGCAAGTACTGATTTATTCTTATGAACAAAAATGACAAGTTTTATTTCAATTACAATGCACATTTAAACAATTACACACATAAAGGCAAAATTTTAATCCAATTTTTTTTAATGGAATACAGTTTCCATGGTGATGCAGGCATGCAGTCATTTTAATTCTGCTGTAGAACTTGTAGTACTGTATTTGCAAGAGATCTTATTGATAGTACATGCAAATCCATGATAGATTTATTCTGTCGGGTATTAAAAATATCAGCATTACAAAAAATCATTCTCAGCACAGAATATTAAATAAATATGTGTTGTAAGTCCAAATGCGGAAACAATGTAATAAAGTAGAACATGATAATAGAAATATATAAACACAACCGCAGGCTGCATAACCCGAAGGATTACACTCACATTAACTGACATTACCCATCAGTAAAAAATACAGCAATTACAATTATATAGTGAACAACTAGGGGCCCATTAACTAAGGGTCGAAGTGAATTTTCGAATGAAAAAACGTCGAATTTCGAAGTAATTTTTGGGTACTTCGACCATCGAATAGGCCAAATTCGACTTCGATTCAAAGTGAAAATACGTCACAAATTCGACCATTTGAAAACCGAAGTACTGTCTCTTTAAAAAACGTCGACACTTTGCCACCTTAAACCTGCCGGATTGCTATGTTAGCCTATGGGGACCTCCTAGAACCCATAGCCAGTATTTGGCTAAGTTTTGAGAAGTCGAAGGATTTTTTTGTGAAATCGTACGATCATAGGATTCAAAGTACAATTGTACGATCGAAGTATGATCGTAAGATCTTAAAAATGCTTCGACTTCGAATGTCGGACTGCAAATACATTTCATTACACAAGCCCAGGGAAGCTTAATAAAAGAAAATAGAGTTGTTATAATGCCATATGTTAGGAAATGTAGGGGGGAAGCCGGTTACCCGCAAACAAATTTACGCGAAGGCAAGTCTATCGCAAGAGGTAACGTTCAGTAAAATCTTAGTGAATTTGCGCAGTTATGTTCCTTCTCCAGAGCGCAACTTCGCCTGGTGATTGAGTGTGAATGAGCGCCAGTGGCAGTCTCTTTCTCTAGCAAAGTTACGCCTGCGCCCATCAGTAAATCGGCAAAGTTCCAAAATGACGTCACGCTGGCGAAAATTAGTCACTTCACCCTTAATAAATTTGCCCCAACGACTTTATTGTCTGTCAGTTTATAACGCCTGGATACTACATATATATATATATATATATATATATATATATATATATATATATATATATATATATATATATATATATATATTCCATTGTGTGTTTGCTGATAGATTTCCTGTGAATTGTCTTACAATCCTCCCCTAACAATACCTTTTATTTTAATAAGGTGCAATTTGTTTCCTTTACTTTGTTAAGTTGGTCATCAAAAGGTCCAACATGTATCAACCATGCCAGCGGTCCCCAACCTTTTTTACCTGTGAGCCACAATTAATGGTAAAAAGAGTTGGGGAGCAATATAAGCATGAAAAAAAGTTAATGGGGGAGACAAATAAGGCATTTGATTGGCTATCTGGCAGTCCCTTTTTGGACTTGCAGTCTAAAGAGGCTCTGTTTTGCTGTACACCTGTGTTTTTTCAACCAAAACTTGTAGATCAATAAAAGCAGCAGCACTCCGGTATTATTGAAAAAGGTGAAAAACGTCACTGAAAGTGCCTTAAGGCAACATTTTGGGCTATTCTGGTCTTTTGTCAAGGCTTCACAAAGGGCCAGAGTAGCCCAAAACATTGCCTTAAGGCACTTAAAGTAAAGTTTTTCACCTTATTCAATAATACCGGAGTGCTGCTGCTTTTATTGATCAATATAATTTTGCACCTGGGGCTGCAAAGAGACTGTTTTCCACTTTTGAAGCACACATGAACTGAATTCAACCAAAACTTGCCTCCAAGCCAGGAATTCAAAAATAAGCACCTGCTTTGAGGCCACTGGGAGCAAGAGGTTGGTGAGCAACATGTTGCTAAAAAGCCACTGGTTGAGGATCACTGTTGTATGCCATGATGCCAGTATCGGAAATTTTCATAGAGAAGTCATAGAGAATTTTTTTTTTAGAAGAAACTTTACTTATTATTACCCTCCTAGCTTCATATCAAACAGAGTGACACAACGAGTATAAATGTTTAAAAAAACTCCTTTTTCGTGTGCCTTTCCTTTAAATTATTTTTAAAGTAAAAGCAGAGAAAGAGCTGCCATATTTCTGTTAACTGACCTTTTCTTTTCCCTTCCCTATAAGGTTTAAAACATTTTTAAATCCAATAGAGAATAACAAAAGCATTTTAATTTCAAATCCATCAAATTTTAATATACGAGGACCCAATAATTTGAATTTCAGATTATGAACTCAATATTCATGTAATATTTGGGATTATTTTATTTTATTCACCGGTTTAATTGCAAAATGTGTGGTTGCCATGGAACCCGCATTTATTAAAGATTTCTTGTTTTCCCTCAAACTGCAGTACCATGGCACAAATGGAATGAGTATACAGAAATTATTATACAGTAGTTTTTGAAATTGTAAAGAGTAATGCTCTTACTATGGAATAAAGATCTTATTTATTTGACAATATGTACCAAATAGAGGAATTTTAGCAGCACCACAAATGCCATAATTGACAACTGGGAATTTATGTCATTACATTAATATTTGACTGTCCTGTCCTAAGAATTTAGTTTGTGTGTTTATCTTATGCCACAGTAATAAAAAGTATTCTCAAACACCATATTATACAGGTATGGGACCCATTATCCAGAATGCTTGGGACCTGGGTCTTTCTGGATAAGGTATCTTTCCATAATATGGATCTTCTGACCTTAAGTCTACTAGAAAATCATTTAAACCTTAAATAAACCCAACAGGCTGGTTTGTTTCCAATAAGGACTAATTATATCTTAGTTAAGGTTAAGTACAATGTATTATTTTATTATTCAAGAGAAAAAGGAAATATTTTTTGAAAAAATTTGGATTATTTGGATAAAATGGAATCTATGGGAGTCAGCTACCCTGTAATTCAAAGCTTTCTGGATAAGGGGTATCCGCATAATTGGTCCAATACCTTTACCGTACTAATAAACCTTTGTCATAATACCAACTGAAAAATGTTACACTACAGACACTATAAAAGGAGATATGGAAACAAGTAGCAAAAAACAGTTCTATAGAATATTATTAAAAGCAAGGCCAATAAAAGAGAGGCAAATCAATGCAAGAGGAAAATGTTCAGCTCTTAAAATTGCTGCATTTATGCGTATCATCAAAAGTAATACAATACTCAATATTGATCCAATTTATCAACATTTAAATTCCAGTTTGAGTTTTTACCATGAATCAAGTTCAATTTGAGTTTTTTGCACAAAAACTCACAAAACTGATTTAAACTTACCAAAATTCAAATCTGTAAAATTTAGTAAGTGAAAAAACTTGAATATAAAATTTTCCATCTAAATGCTGCTGAGTTCACTTAGATGTCAGGAGTTGTCCTAGGCAATATTTTAGCAATTGCTAGACTCCTTGAAAATGATTAGTAGAATATGATTTTGCTGCGCTCAAGATTTTAATTTTTTTTTATTTTATTTTCATTGAGGGGTCAAGTTTTTTAGAGTTATGATGACTTTGTCAACAAAAGAACCTCACAAATTCAAATTTTGATGAATGGGAGCTGTGCTGATCCTATTGGACCATTTTAAATCAATGTGGACTTTCAGAGGTTTTTGGATTTTTTTTTCTCACTACTACTGTATGTCCAAAAAATGTCCAAAATTTTAGAGGATTTCGAGGTATTCATATTTTTTTTGCTTATAATTTTCTGTTTGTACTTTTTTTTTTTATTCGGATAATTTAATAAATTTCATGACATTCACAGTTTTAGATAAAGTGAGTTAGTCATATGGGGTTATTTACTAATCTCCGAATGCAAAAATCACTAAAAAAATCTCAGAATTTAATTAAACCCTGAGTATGTAAAAGTCCGAATCTGAAAATCCGACATCTCAGACCTGTCGATAGAGTCCTGCAGCGGGTCGGGTACCCGCAAAAACTTACGGTACCCTGCGGGTTGCAGATAGAAGTTCCAGGTGCGGGTATAGCCACAGATCGGTGGTTTTGCGGGTTTGCGGGCTCAATAGCGATATTTACTCCTTTTTTCTGGTCATGTCTACTTCCGGTTTACAATGACAGCACTTTCTGATTCTTGATGGTCAGCGGGTCACGGGTCCGGGTTGCGGATAAGGTACTTGCAGGTCGGTTCGGGTTGCAGGTCCAAGTGGGTTAGAATGTGGGTCCGGCTTGCAGATTGCAGGTTGCGGGTACGGGTCCCAAAAAATGGACCCTTGCAGGACTCTACCTGTCGAGGTTGCATATAAGTCAATGGGAGAAGTCCTAATGATTTTTTTATGTGCAGTGGGTTTCGTGCAATACCCCGAAGTTTTCGTGTGAAAATTCCAGAAAAATCATGAAATTCGTAAAAATCAGATGAAAAAATCCGAAAAAATTGTGAAAATCGGATTTTTACAAAGAGCTATTTTTCGGGAAAATGTAATAATAAGCGCAAAAAGCTGGAGTTTGAAGCAGAAAATATTAAGATAAATTCAGACTTTGATAAATAACCCCCCATAGTGTCAAAATCCTTTAAAACCACTAAAATTCGACCCCTAATAAAAAGGCCTCCTCGTTTTTTTTTTTCTTTAAAATCCTTTCTTCTGAATCTTCTGCTGTCTAAAAACTGTGGCTACAAGTCACATTTAAAAAAATGTATACATAAAAGTAATGGTGGATTGTGGTAACACACACACATAGATATACAGACAGGGGTACTAATATCAAGTGCCTACAGCACCATCACTTCAAATGTTTCCTGAAAATCTTACAAATATTTTCCTCTTAGATCACCACAAAAAACACTCAAGAGAGTTAACATTTTTAAATCACTTTGTTTGTCAAGGTTGTCTTCAGGAAAATAAATGATACATTAACTATTAGATTTGAATATCCACTTGTACATGATATATTCTGCTGAGTTATTGCACCATAAGGTGATTATTACCATGTTTGGCACATTCATTGTTTCCCTGGAGCACTTGTTTTGTGACTTGATGAGCTGACATTCATAGCAACCCATCAACATAAAATATGCATGTTTTTCAACAGATATTCATAACGATTATCTCTTGTTCTCTGCAGACTTATTGGTTAATGTAACCTTAAACAACAACACAATCCTATGTGTGTTATTATATACAAAATATTCCTATAATGAGTACTAGTCTGTACTGATATATGTAAAGTACTTCTTTGATATTATTTCTAGGTATTGTTTCAATTGGCATTTTCTGTTTTCTGTATCAGAAAATCCTCAAATGGCTAATAACATACAATCTATATTGGATTTGTATTTCAAAAGTTACTGGAAAACATGTTTTTTTTTTTTAAAACGCATCAGTTAATAGTGTTGCACTGAAATCAGTTTTTTTTTAATATTTAATTTCAAATTTTGGCATGGGGCTTGACATGTTGTCCGTTTTTCAGGTGCCCTCCGGTCATGTGACTTGTGCTCTGATAAACTTCAGTCACTCTTTACTACTACACTGCAATTTGGAGTGATATAACCCCTCCCCCCCAGCAGCCCATAAGCAGCCTATGAACAGAACAATGGGCAGCTAACCAGATAACAGTGGTGTATAAAGTGGTGTATGGGGCATTGAGGGGAGATCTGTTATTTACATAGGCCATATCTATCGGGAAAGTTATGAATTACAATACATTGGACTGGTTTAAATAACATTATTTAGTGTTCTATGAGTACTGTAACTAAAAAGTATAGTAGCAAAAATGACTCCAACCCTATAAGTTCTATGCTGTGGATTTTGGGGAATAAAAAACAGAACCCCACCCAGGTCCGGACTGAGAATTAAAATAGGCCCTGCCATTTCAGGTAAAAGAGGTCCAATAAGCCCACACAGAGGCCCAAACAGCCCCCACCAAGCCCCTTAAATAATTGCATCCAAACTGCATCCAAGTTATAGGTTTCCTTTAAATGTCCCTTGTGATTTTCTACAGTTAGAGAAAAGAACCTCAGCTACTAGAAAGGCAGCCATACACGGGCTAACATGGCATGGTATCCAGTTGACTGACCAGCAGGCCTGAAGAATCATTCCCAGACCATGGGTCATAGATAGTGATAGGTGAATGAATTTGCCAGGTGCAAAATCGCTGTGAATTTCAGTGTTTCGTTGGCAGCGAATAAATTCTAAAACTGCAGTGAAAATTGCCAGTGAAAAATCCAGCACATCAAAAAAAATGTTGCCACGTCAAAATTATTTGGATGCCCATTGACTTGTATTTGGACAAAATAGATGTGCATATAAAAATTGTCGAGGCGTCAAAATTGACTTGCGTCAAAATAATTTTGATGCCCATAGACTTCTACGCCGTTTCGCAAATTTTTCGGTAAATTAGAGTATTTTTCAGCGAAACGGGACAAATTCGCCCATCACTAGTCATAGACATACATGGCCAACTATTGTTTCTTTTTTTTTTTTTTTAAATATTATTTATTAATCAAAAAAATTTTGGGGATAAAACAGGGTACAGAAAAAAAGGGGGAAAAATTTGATAAAAATATGCTTCTTAATATATGAAGGACAATTGGCAATTTAAGACAGCATATTTTGACCATATACATTTAAACAATAAGGGGCCTATTCACTTACTTCGAGTGAAGAATTCGAAGGTAAAAAACTTTGAATTTCTAAGTTTTTTTTGGGCTACTTCGACCATCGAATGGGCTACTTCGATCTTCGACTACGACTACGACTTTGAATCGAAGGATTCGAAGTAAAACTCGTTCGACTATTCGACCATTCGATAGTCAAAGTACTGTCTCGTTAAAAAAAACGTCGACCCCATAGTTCGCCATCTAAAAGCTACCGAAGTCAATGTTAGCCTATGGGGAAGGTCCCCATAGGCTTTGCTAACTTTTTTTGATTGAAGGATATTCCTTCGATCGTTGCATTAAAATCCTTCGAATCGTTCGATTCGAAGGATTTTATCGTTCGATCGAAGGAATTATCCTTCGATCGTTCGATCGAACTATCTGCGCTAAATCCTTCGACTTCGATATTCGAAGTCGAAGGATTTTAATTCCTAGTCGAATATCGAGGGTTAATTAACCCTCGATATTCGACCCTTAGTGAATCGGCCCCTAAATCTCTTTTTATCCTTTTTTGTATATTTCTTATTTTTCGAGAAAGAATAGCCAGGGTTCCCAAGTTTTACAATACATTTTACTTGTGTTGTATAATATATGGTAAGTGAGTCTGACATGATACTGTTTTTTTGCCGTGACTATATTTAACAAGATTAATAGTATATCTTTCTAGTTAATTACAATATCTGTGATTTCCGCTATTGCTTGTAATATCTTACCCCATTATTCCTTCAAAGCCTCACACTTAACCACCTATTGTTTCATTCACTGAACCAATCTTTATCCACTGGAATTACAGGATTATTAGTGGGAACATGCTCATGCTCAAATGGTCAGACAGTAGGGTCACAATCAGCTTTTCACCTATAAGGGAAAAATTTACATCCAGTCACAAGGTATGTTGATGCTTCTTAAAACACAACAAAACAGAAAATGTAACAAATGTTAATGGTAATACAAATGTATTTAAAAAAGGCTGGCATATACCAGAAGATTATACAAATAATGGGTGTATACAGTACATACAAGAATACATACAAAAACAACCAATAACCAATACAAGAGGTAAAGATTGAAGAAGGGGTTATTGTGCAGATGAGACCTGTCCATACCACTTATGACAGGTTAAGTGTTTGGCTCAATCTGCTCCCTTACCCTGCTCCAATTGATCTGAATTTGATCAGCTTTTTTTGGGATTCACTGAGTTGTAAGATCTCTGCGGAAGCCCCCCAAGGAACAGAATATAGTTGACTGTTAAAACAGTTAGAGCAATAAATTCTTTGCTAAATCTGCCAAGTTGTTAAACTGACAGTAAAGGGCCTATTTGTTATGTTTTGGGTAGCCAAAGGATGAGTAGAGTATAACAGTGCTTTATTAGCAGAGACTCATGCAGCCATTACACAACAGTAACTTTCACTTTTAAGCTATCTGGAAGTTTAAGTCTGGGCACAGTGACATCTATAGGCCATTTGTATAAACACCACATATTCCCCCTATAGTAGGAAAGTATTTGGGCAAATGTTATAAACAACAATGCATCTTAAAGCAATAATATACATTATTCACATCACATAGTCCTGGGTCCATGCAGGTAGTTTTCTGATTCTCTCAGTACGCCTTATAGGTTCACTTTCTTCAGGCCTATTGCAGTTGACATCAGGTGTAGGAAAATGTCCTTCATCAAATGGAGCTTCTCCAAAGTCATATCTAACAGGAGCAAGACAACTTGCATTCCATATGCGTCCATCAGACTGTTCATATGTGTATGGTCATCGCTGGCGTCTTACTTCAAGCGGTGTAGTAAATTTAGATTGTCATTGTTTCAGTATTCTTGGTTTCTTAATTCTGACTAAAGATCCAGGCTGAAGGCGCACTTTTCTGGCACCACATTTTCTGTCAGTATAAGCCTTGCATTTGGCTTGTTGACGTTTCACAATGTCAGCAGTAGATGATTTTGTAGGGACAGTATTTTGTGGAAGTTTGATGTCTGCAACATGTAACTTAGTGCGCATCTGTTTGCCATGTAATAATTCAGATGGAGATGATTGGGTTGTTGCATGGCACGTTGCTCTGTAGTTATGTAGGAACTCTGTTGTAAATACTTTCCAAGATTTCCCAGTTAGATTTGCTGTCTGTAGTGCTTCTTTCAGACTTTCTGTTGAATCGCTCGATTTCTCCATTTGCTTGTGGGTTTATACACCGAAGATTTCCTATGCACAATATTCCTCTCATTCAAACACATATGAGATAAATTGGGGTCCGTTGTCTGATATTAACTCCTTTGGATGACCTTCTCTGCTGAAGACAGAAATGTTATTACTGTAGCTGATGTTATACGAGAAACAAATGCAATTTCAGGAAATAGTCTATCAAGGTTATAGCAAATCTACAGTCTATAGGAGCGACATTATCAATAGCAAGTTTTTCCCATGATGAATCAGGACATGGTACTGGTTTTAGATCTGGTCTCAACTTAACTTTGTGTACAAAGTTCTTTGCACAACCCAGTGAAGTGTTGCTTTGTGGTGAAAATTTAGACACTGGCTGTGTGACAGGCACTGGTGCTGTAGTAATGAGACCATCAACTAATTGTAGGTTTAATGCAGCAAAGAGATCACTTCCAAGTATAGCAGTACCCTTATTCACAATGTAAAAGTCACATTTTGCAGTATTTGATTCAAATTGTACAGTCACTGGCAAGCAACCAAGCACAGGGATTGGATCCTTTAAGTAACTGACCAGTTTCAGGGCAGGTGCAACAAGCGGATCTTTTGCAAAGTATTTCAAGAAAACATCCTTTGGTAGTATAGAAACAGCTGAACCTGTATCAAGCATCAGGTTAATGGAGTGTCCCTTGTCAGCAGAAGCAGTACTGACACTGACAGTGCATATAAACTGGAATAAATTTACCAGCTTTATCCACACTTAATACTGTAACATTTGTAATATTGAGTTCATGAACATCTTTAGCAGAACTACGGCAGATCTTAGCAAAATGTCCTACTTTTGTGCAGTTGCAGTACCGTTTAGCTTTTGCAGGACATGTAAAGTGATTTGCAGTGTGTTGTGTTGAACCACAGCGAAAGCAGTATTTTCTATTTGTATTTGCTGTATGGTTTGCAGTGTAGGTGAATCCCTTTCCTTAGCACTGTATTTTGCCTGTGACTGTGCATTATTAGGCCACAGTACTGAATACACAGTCTGTACATTCCCAGCAGTTCCCTGACTGAGAGTTTTAGCCTCTGCCACTGTTGTTTCAATTTGGCTAGCAACTGTAATAGCCTTTGCAAGGGTTAAATCCTGCTCTAAGAGCAGTCTCTCTCTAATGCGAAGTGAGTTTGTTTTTCCACTATTTGGTGTCTTAGCATTTCATCTGTTAGATTCCCAAACTCACAGGTAACAACCAGCTCTCTCAAAGTTGTCCACGTTGGCGGAATTTATATCTTTCAGCAACCACATTTAATCTTGGCACAAAAAAGTTCTTTATAGCAGTAAGAGCAGTTTCATAAGTATCATCAAGTAATGGTAATGTATAGAATATACGTTGTACCTCTGCTCCCAGGCAGAGGTAAAGCACACTTTCTAGCAGCAGAAATCTCCCCTTGGTCAGCAGCAATAATGTAATTTTCAAACATACAGATCCAAGCAGTAAAAGGTATGGTAGGCTCACCAGGGTTTGGAAGAAAAGTCGTAGGCAGTATAACAGTGCTTTATTAGCAGAGACTCATGTAGGCATTACACAACAGTAACTTTCACTTAAAGCTCAGGAAGTATGCACAGTATAAGTCTGGGCACAGTGACATCTTCAGGCCAATTCTATAAACACCACACTATTTATCAAAGGTTGGATTTTAGTGGTTTTAGAGTTTTTTAAACCACAATTAAACTCACAAACTTTAAAATTACTAATGTCAGGACATTTATGAAAAAATCCAAATAAAAAAATTATGCATGGGAAATTACCCCGAACAATACTCTGAATAATCGGAATAACCTGAAAACCTTTTAAATGTGTGTTTTTAAACATTTACAAAAAACAAACAAAAAACAAAAACCTCTAAAAGTCTGAAATGAGTTGAAGCAGTCCAATAGCTTCCATATAGGACCTCGACAACTTTTACCTGACAAATTTTTGTATTAAAGGGGTTTCTTGGTTTTTAAACTTAATAAATCTTCAATTATTAGAGATATTAGAAAACCACAACTTGTTAGAGATTTCTGGAAAAAATTCAAATTCGATTGTTAGCAAATGGGCCCCCTAAATCATATCCACAGTTCCTTCCCAGAGGCACATTTATAGGTGCTTTTCAAAAGGTACATATCTTGTTTCCTACAATTTCTGTGCAGTGGGGTCCATCATCTACAGGTTCCATAGATCATTTGTAAGACTTCTGTGTGTTAGAGAGAGAGAGAGAAAGAAAATTCTGCTTTGTCCAAAACATCTACATGCTGTAAAATCTATACATATTCTGCTCCTGAAAGTCCATTATGCAATAATATGTATATGGATCCATTATGGAGAGAAGTCGTTAAGGAGACAAATGTCTGTTTATTGCTGTTTCATTTTATGCGATGTAATACATTCTTTCCTAAGGCATTTAATTCTGTTGTGTAGCCACAAAAGAAATTTTGTATGTTTTTTTCCATTTAACTGCCTTTTATGTGTCCATGGATGTATTAGCCTGGTATTAAAGTTTATTTATAGTCATAAATATTAAAAGCTTGGTCAACATCAACATAAAGCAGAGGCAAGAAAAATAAAAACAATTCTTTACTGGATTAGATGCACAAATTGAGCAAAATTCTTTAAAAGGGCATTTGCAATTATATCACTGAAAAGACATAAAAAGGTGCAATATCTGTCAGGAGGACATTTTACAACGTAGAAAATGGGGTCCATTAAAAAGATTCACATTGGCTGAAATGCCACCATTAGACAGTGTGATTTTAAGAATTTATAAGCCTATGACAGCATCTTAAAATAAGTTGCCCAATTATACTCAAGTTATTTATTGAGTTTTCTTAATGATTGCCCAAAGCTCAGATTACATTTATATGGGACTGTGTTCTAAGGAGATTACATTTGAGATGAAATCCCATTGCTAGGGGGGCGGTGTACATAAATGTATATATTTTCCAAAGGAGAGAAACTTGGAAACTTTGCGACTTGCAAACCATAAAAAAAAAAGTTCTTGTTCCAAGATTGGGCTACACCACTTGGGATACAGGTTTCATTATAAAAAATGGTTGACTGCTTCAGCTACATTTCTAATTTTATACTGTACACAACTATTATAAGTAGATTCTGTTTTCATTAATGGGAGCTTATTAGAAATATAAAGGAAAGTGTTGAGATCATTAATAAAAGTATAATTTGGATGCTCGGGGTATGCAGCTGAAGAGTGATCTGCTTACTTGTGAGCAGCTACGTGTTGCTGGCATGTCAGTCTCTCTATTATCCGGACAGTTCTGAATGACAGTTCTCTCAGCTGCATTTGACACTGTAGATCACCCTCTCCTCCTCCAGTCCCTCCATTCGCTTGGCCTTCGTGACACAGCCCTGTCCTGGTTCTCTTCTTACATCACCAATCGTTCCTTCAGTGTCTCCTACAATGGAGTAGCATCTTCTCCCCTACCTCTTTCTGTTGGGGTTCCTCAAAGCTCTGTCCTGGGACCATTTCTATTCTCCCTCTATACTTCCTCCCTCGGCAAATTAATCAACTCGTACAGTTTCCACTACCACCTCTATGCTGACGATACGATCTATCTCTTATCTCCTGATCTCAACCCAGAACTCCTAACTCGCATCTCCTCCTGCCTGTCCACTATATATCTACCTGGATGTCGCAACGCTACCTTAAATTAAACCTCTCTAAAACTGAAATGGTTCTCTTTCCTCCAACTAACACCAGTAACATCCCGGAAGTATCCATCATAGCTAACAATTCCACTATCACCCCCTCTTCCCAGGCCTGGTGCCTTGGGGTTATCTTAGATTCTGCCCTGTCATTTACTCCTCATATCCAGTCACCTATTAAATCATGTCACTTCCACCTAAGGAACATATCCCAAATACGATCATTTATCACCCAAGATGCTGCCAAAATTATTTTTCACTCTCTCGTCATATCACGTCTAAACTATTGTAACTCTCTTTTAATTGGCCTTCCCCTCCAGAGACTGTCACCTCTCCAGTCCATAATGAACACTGCTGCGAGGCTCATACACCTCAGCAACTGCTCCTCCTCTGCCTAGCCATTCTGTCAATCCCTGCACTGGCTTCCGTTACCTTTCAGAATCAAATTCAACTTAATGACCCTGACATTCAAAGCACTTCATAACTCTGCCCTACCCTACATCTCTGGACTCATCTCTATATCTCACCCAACCGCTTACTACTCTCCTCTACTGACCTGTTACTCAACTCTTCTCTCATTTCCTCATCACATGCTCGCATTCAAGACTTTGCAAGGGCTGCACCCCTCCTCTGGAACTCTCTCCCACGGTCTGTCCGACTTTCTCCCAACTTTTCTGCTTTCAAGAAATCTTTTAAAACGCACTTCTTTCGAGAAGCCTACCCTCACTCTGCTTAACTACCAAATGCAACACCAAATACAGTACCGCATTTCTCACCCACTTAATTCGATCTTGCCCACTCCCACACCTTGTGGATTACTCCCTTCCCTTTAGAGTGTATGCTCTTTTGCATAGGGTCTTCCTCACCTTTTTGTACCTGTATTGATTGGGATGTATGAAACTCCATATGTTCTATGTATGTAATTAATGTGATTTAGTTGTATAATCACATTTACTTTTCAGTGCTACACAATATGTTGATGCTATATAAATACATGTTATTAATAATAATAATAATAATAATAATGTATGGTCACTTGTACCCTAGATGTCGATCTCATTTGTTTTTGCATATACATACTCCATTCTATTGACAAACTACCCTGGACTCATAGATGGTAAATAAATAAAGTAAACCTGACAATTTTAGTTGTTCAATCTACTTGTGTGTTGTAATATAATGTAGATTGTGGTTGTCAAGTCATTGAGTAATTCATGTGGCATTTTGACTAAATCTTATTGACAGAGGGAAAAGTGACTCGTTCTCTGCCTTTACAGTTCTCTTGCACTCAAGTTTCTTGTTTTCCGTAGACGAAAAAAAGGCAAGTTCCTTTTATTATAAGCTTTTTGGCAAGTTTGCTTTGAGAGGTGCATTATTATTATAGGTGAACAGATTTGGCCCTGAATATTTTAATACAAGATATTTCTTAGTGGAAATGTTAAAAATAAAGATCTGTGAACAACAGAATAATGTTCTCAGTTCTTTAAAGAACATTCCATTTGATGGTTTCCCCTTTTGTTTCGTATTGACTGTCAAGTTGTTCACAAGATCAAGATCTACAATATATGCATAGTGTACTTCTATTTACTAGCTAAAATTTCAAGGTACTGAGACTCTTATTATTACATCCATTAGAAATTCCCTATACTAACCTTTTTTCTTGGTACCAAATGTATAGCAGACAATCTTGACATTAAGGTAAATTATCATTTTATGAGATTTGAGATTAAACTGAACATAGTGAAACTTTTGAGAGCTTGTCAAATGCCAACACATTTAAAATTTTTCCTTAAAGGAGCACTGTTTCCATTTAATAAACAACCAGTGTGATGTATCATGTGAAAAACTCTCCATTTTTGTTGTTTCATAATGCAGTGACTGGTGACCTTGCCATGTAAGGGATTATTTATCAACAATGCAATAGGGTCCAATTGTATTAAATCAATAAAACTAGATGAACCATTTGCTTCTAGTTAAGTGAGGGTCAGCACCATTCCTGTTGGCAGTTCAGTGACTGGCCAGTTGTCACTATAGAAAAGAGTAAAGGTTTTTCATGCCACAGTGAAAGTGTTAGCCAGCTAGGATGGGTCCTTAGCAAGCAAGGCTGGGTCCTTTTTCCCATAGGGGAGGGGGAGTAGTTCCCCAGAGGTTATAAAAAGGGATGTTGCCATGTGTTCTGTCTCTGTCCAGTGCACCCATTGGAAGTGGCGTGTGCTACTTGAGCCTGAGGTGAAGGTAGGCCTCAGTATAGAAGTAAGTGAGTGTCAGGTCAGAAACTGTAATAGGTCACTACAGGAGTGACAGATCAGTTCAGCAAAGTTAGTAAGCAGCTAAGACTCCAACGAGGAGTTATTGAAGGGTTAGCACCCTGCGTTGACATTGCCGCCAGGTTAGGGACTCAAGTGGTTAGGCTCAGGGATAGAGAGATCCTTGGAGTGTGAGACCAGCTGTGAGGTCGCCTTCAATGAAAAATGTGCACCAAAGGCAGGAAAGGCGGCTCAATTCACAAAGCTGGCTAACAAAGGATCAGACAGTCTCTGTGAGTAATACAATAGTGTACATGACCTGCTGCCACTACTTGCTTCGTGAAGTGTACCACCAGTTCAATAAATGTTCTGCTGTTTTAAAGAACCACTGGTACCCAAAGTTTATTTGATCAAGAGTAAATACTGTGTGTGCTTATACCAGTGTGGTAATACCTTCCTCCATACCATAAGCGAGGGCCCAGCCTGATGATAAAGAGTCTAATTATATTCTGCCTACCGCAAGTTGCTGGGAGTTGGAACCCTTGCCCGGGTACCGAAACCAGTAGATAGTAATCCAAGGGAAGGTTTAGGAAGACCCTGACCCATCCACCTGTTTCATATATATATAATTATTTAGGAATTGTGTCCTTGGTAGATGCCTGTTCTGCCAGATACACTTGTCTCTAATTGAAATGGTTAGTTCAAAAACCAGTCTAAGAGCATCTTTTAGACTGGTTATATCATTCAGCCTCCTAGTTCCCACTGTTCAAGGAGGTATGGACTCGTCTGTAACTAAATTGTATTACACAAATATAAAGGTTTATGGAGATCTCGTTGTCTCAAGGGAGGTTTTTTGGCCAGTTCTATAGGTCTACTAGGAAATTGCATCTGAAATGTATGTCCCCATTGTATATACTGGAAGAATATTTTCAGGAGAAGGACAGCTCATTCCTGAATAATAATTTAATACCCATCTACTGATTCTCTAAAGTGGGGACCAAATCACACTCGATCCCTGTGCAAACACCAAAGTTCTCTGAGGGACTTGATTTAATGTACTCATAGATGGGAGTAAAACAAGTGGGTCATTCCTCTTAGTGGACGATTGGCTAGGGCTTCTGATGAATGCAATGTGGTGTCCTCCAGAATCATTGCCTGGTGGTCCAGTTGAAGATTAAACATGCATAAACAGAATGGTAGCCAGAAAATACAACTTAGGTTAGATTAGTCCACCTCTGACTTATGTTCAATTTGTATACTCCATGCTCCAATTCTTACAGTTTCAGTATAAATTGCATGTGATGGTATCTTTCTTTCAATAGATTATAGTATGAGTTTTTAAGTCTTATGCAGTGGCTTTTATACTTTTTGGGTTCAACCCCTTTATAGTAAACATTCCTACATATAGTTGAAGGATCATAAAATAATTGTCATTTTGGTGAAGTTTCATCTCAAAAAGAAAATAAGACTTTAGTCAAACTGACATTTAGTTGGGCCATGAGAACAGGATATATTTGATTCACAATATGGGAATGTCTTGTTTTTGTACAAGCAATATGCTATATTAAATAATTGGTTTAATCATTGTTAATAAGCAATATATGCTGCCATATATTAGGTCAACACTGCATACTCAATGATGATTCTTGGGCTTGTAGTATTTATTCTGCAGGGTCAGTGCTTAGTTAATCTTACTGATTCTACATTATGTAGTGGTCAGCAACACTGCTATTATGATATAATCAGTTTGTTCTTATATAAGAACAGACATGAAATGTAATTATGTATATAATGGATGGTATACGGTGTATGCAGTGGATCATGATCATTGCCCCAGTCCTAAATTTGCTGAAGCAGTTTAGTTTCAAATCCAATACTTAATTATCTCTTTTTCTGTAGCTACATGTTGTACATGTTGTATTAACCCAGGGTTATTTCTATACACTATAAATTCAGCCTTGCTAAAACCTCTTTTGTGGTTGTTCCTTGATCTATTCCATAATCAAACATTTAAGTGTCATTTTAGTTCAGAAATTATATAGTGAATAAATTACCCCTCTTGTAAAATATAAGGATAGTATAAATTACAGAGGAGTTTCCTGATAATATAAAAACACGAGGCCAAATGCCTCATGGAACTCCGAGGTAACTTCTAATATCCTTATATTTTACAAGAGGGGGTACTTTATTTATTATAATACACAAATTTCAGTGAATCATGTGACAGAAATGACATTAGAACTCACCATTTATAACTGATGACATCAGAACTCACCGTTTCTAACTGATGACATCAGAACTCACTGATATTCATGGCTTTTGTGTATTATAAACACTATAACCACTATTTTACACTAGATGATTTAGCCAAAAGTTCTCCATATTAATCTATAGTGATGAATGAAACTGGCCCATATAGCTTTACCAAAAAATTTGTGAAATGCAGAATTTTTTTTCTTGCAGTTTTTTCTTGTCAAATTAATTGTGTTTTTCTCTGCATTTCAGCAAAATTCGTATTTTAATATGCACTAGAATTTAGTCACGGAATGATTTTTGGAAAAATTTAAGTGCATATTTAAAAGTAAATATTACTTCAAATTTCTATCAGGCAACATTTTTTCTTGTGCTAAATAAATTGGAGTCAGTAGTCATTTTTTTTCTCCACATTTTCTCTTGCACCAAATGAACTGGAGTTAATGGGAAGTTTTACTTGGGTGAAAAAGTTTTCAGCGTAGCAAAGTTTTTGTGCATTTATTTTCTTGTGAAACAATGTTTTTTGTGATATTGAGTCAATGGACATTTTTTCTTGTGCAAAATGCACTGGAGTCAATGGACTTTTTTACCCATGCCAAATAAATTGGAGTCAATGGGCGTTCTTTACTCGTGTTCTCCCATGTGAAACACCATTATTTATTTCAGCATGGCAAAATTCAAGATTTGAAAATATGAAATGACAAAATGTACCTGCAAATTTGAAAATGTGAATATTGTCACAAATCTGTATCAGGCAAAAAAGTGTGAGTGTTTTTGATGCTGGGTTTGTGTGACAATACAAAAAAGTCATAGTTTTTGTGCAACAACTCAAAAAAGTTGTATTTTCTGTGACTTTTCTCTGAGTTTAGACATGGTTTCAAAAAGCTTTAAAGTCATGAAAATGAGTCTGTTGATAAATAAGCCTCTAAATGTAAAGGCATGAAATATAAAATCAGTGTTTAACAAATGTGTTAAGAATTGGAACTAAATAGTGATGGGTGAATCTGACCCATTTGGCCGAAAATTTGGGAAACTTAGAAATTTTGCCGAAATGCAAGTCAATATTTTTTTGACATACAACAATTTTTTTTTTTTTTGACGCATTACAATTTTTCACCCATTGGAGTCTATGGGCGTCATTTTCATGGCGAAACGTGCTGAAAAATTTCGCTGATAACTAGAGCTAAATTATTATCTTAAATTGAAGCTTATGCAAATTTCTTTATGGAAGTCATAAATTAACCGCTTTTATTTTTGAGACTCATTCTAAAACTGCTCACTCTTTCTAATGGCCTTCTATTACAGTGTCGCCATGCACAAGATCTATGACAAGATTATTTAAAGAACAAATGTCATTTTGCTTCTGTGAATCAAAGACATGCATTCTGCTAAAAAATCATTCAATAAAAAAAGGAGAGCTACATTAATTTGACTGATGAAATAATTCAACCTTATACGTGGCATCAAAAGAGACTATGAACACATCAGTTACATTTTTAGCTTCATGTAGCTTCAAGGCAACATTTATTAACCATCAAAGACTCCCATTTGGAAAATAGGAGACATAATTAAAGCATAGCTTGCAGCATGGAATAACTGAATAAAGAAATGTTGGTATTATGTTTCCTACCAAGTGTCTGCTTGGTTCCTAAGGAGTCTCTGCCATGTGCCATTAATTCATTTCAAAATCTATGTGGGATTTCTAATTATTAATCGTTTGCATGTCTTCAGTATTGCTTCTCCATCTGCGTAGTACATTTGGGGGCCGATTCACTAACTTTGAGTGAAGGATTCGAAGTAAAAAAACTTCGAATTTTCGAAGTGTTCTTTGGGCTACTTCAATCATCGAATGGGCTACTACGACCTTCGATTACGACTTCGAATCGAACTATTCGAACTAAAAATCGTTCAACTATTCGACCATTCGATAGTCGAAGTACTGTCTCTTTAAGAAAAAACTTCGACCCACCTAGTTCGCCATCTAAAAGCTACCGAACTCAATGTTAGCCTATGGGGAAGGTCCCCATAGGCTTTCCTAAGTTTTTTTTGATCGAAGGATATTCCTTCGATCGTTGGATTAAAATCTTTCCAATCAAAGGATTTTATCGTTCGATCGAAGGAATAATCCTTCGATCATTCGATCGCACTATACTTCGACTTCGATATTCGAAGTCGAAGGATTTTAATTCCCAGTCGAATATCGAGGGTTAATTAACCCTCGATATTCAACCCTTTGTGAATCGGCCCCTTACTGTAGATCACAAGCATCAAGAAGTGATGGAATTTCATTTAAAAATCTCAAAATAAAATAAAAAGATACATTAAAAAATGTAAAGCTAAACAAAAGCATTGAAAACAAAAAAAAAAGAAAAATGTAGAGCACACCTCCTCATAAAGCTCAAATAAGAAAAAGGGAAAACGCAAATTTTAAGAGATGAATCGAAAAAAATTGAAATTCGATTGTTAGTAAATGTTCCCCCAAGCATCTTTCTGTAGCGATATACACTCTATTTCTTGCATGAAGCTGTTGTTTTGGGGGCCTTACATTTCACCCTCCATTTATCATGTTAAATCTTTTTATCTTTCATGCATTTGTTAATGAGTTGCGCTGATACCATTTTTCAAGCATACACATGCAACATATTTCAAACATGCTGGAACTAACTAATTGGGAGACCCAAGCACATCAGTTAACACTCTGTAATTGAACACATTAATTAAAATTGCACTTTAGCAGATCCTCATGCACTGGAAGCAACAAGCACTGAGTTAACTGAAGATTCTGTGGATAAGAAATGTAAGCTGGGGCTTTTAGCCTTTCTATTTGAGCAAGTAAGATAAATTATATTGTTTCTTAGTTCTCAAATGTCTAAGTTTAACTTTTTCCTCCAAAAAAAAGAGTAAACTAACCAATAGGGGAACATACTGGGGGTTATTTATCAAAGTCCAAATTTATTTTCTGCTACAAACTCTGATCAAATCAGCTCTGGTTTTTTTCGCTTATTTATTATTACATTTTCCCGAAAATTTGCTTTGCTGCAAAAAAAAATTTGGTTTTCACAGATTTTTCATCTGATTTTCATGAGATTTTCACCTGAAAACTCAGATTTTTGCCCTGAAAACTTCGAGGTATTGCACAAAACCCAGTGCACATAAAAAAATCATTGGAACTTTTCACATTGACTTATATGCAACTTTGACATGTCTGAGATGCCGGATTTTATGATTCAGACTTTTCCATCCTCAGGAGTTTAGTAAATAACCCCCACTGTCTTTGCTAAAGCTAGTTAATATAGACCAGGAACACATCATGGTTAATGGTAGTGATGGGCGAATTTGCGCCGTTTCGCTTCGCCGAAAAATTTGAGAATTTAGTGTGAAATTCATGAAACGGCAAAAAAATCGCAAAACGGTGCCAGCGTCTCGTTTTTGATGCCGGCGCCCGTTTTTTTTGACGCCGACGCCCGTTTTTGACACCGGCGTCCATTTTTTCGGAAACATTTTTTTGACGCCGGCGAATTTTTGACGCAAATTTTCGTAGGCGTTTCGCAAATTTATTCGCTGCCGGTGAATCGCGCAAATTAGCCGCGAATTCGCGCCTGCCGAATAAATTTGCCCATCACTAGTTAATGGCCCTGAGAATATTTACTGTTATTTTCTGCAGCAGGCCTAAATATCACACAATATCATTCTGTACCGACATCTGACAAAAGACTTTGTCAAATTGTCAAACATGATAATCAAAAATACCATTGGAAGTTCTGAGGAAATGTTAAAGGGATTCTTTATAGTATATTTTTATTCCTGAATTATACTGTTTACACTGCAAATAATTCACTCTGTCATATACAATTTCATTCCTAATCCAGCAGGTTTTTTTTTTAGTTGTAATATTGGTGTGTAGGTCATGTGCTTTCAGAAAGTGCCAGTTCTGCACTATGGCACTGCTTTCTGACAGACTATTGTTTCTCATACTCGGTGTAACTGAATGGGGTTGCAATGGGACATTTGTTTTTACCATTGAGTGCTGTTCTTATATCTACCAGGGAGCAGTTATCTGGTTACCTTCCCATTGTTCTGCTGATGGGCTGCTGTGGGGGAAGTGGGGAGAGTGATATCACTTCAACTTGTAAAGAGTCACTGAAGGTTATCAGTTTATCAGAGCAAAAGCCACGTGGCTGGGGGCAGCTGGGAAACTGACAATATCTATAGCCCCATGTCAGATTTTAAAATTAAATATAAAAAAAATCAGTTTGGTCTTTTGAAAAATGAGCAAAGTGAGCCCTGTGATGTCCCATACACAAAATGCAGCGAGGCAGCTAGAGATATCTATGAAGCTCAAAAACAGAGTATTTCTGAGAATCCACAATGTTATTCAGGATGAACTCTCTAGAGCTCATTTATAAACAGTGGGCAAATTTGCCCCTGGGCAGAAACCCATGGCAGCTAATCACATGATTGCTTTCAGTGCTCAACCTGCAGCTGTTTGAAAAAAGCTAAGCACTGATTGGTTGCTATGGGTTACTGCCCATGTGCAAATTTGCCCACTGTTAATAAATGAGCCCCTATGAGATTTCAAACACAGAGAGTGGAAAGCCAAAATAAACTGATGTATTTTATTATTTTTGTACCATTTTTAGGCATTGAGTTACATCAAATATTTTGGTCTGCATCATATCCAAGTGACAACTGCTTGCACTAAAAATCTGAAAAAAAACTTTTGAGTGCCCTTTACTAGGTAAGTGAAGATAAACCTGCCTGGCTTCATTCATACAAGCATACATATCAATGCTATAATAAGGAAAGCCAAGGTATAGAAATGCTGAGCTGTCGTGTATACCCCCTTTAAGAATTCTATTTTGGCTTCCCCATTTATTTTCTTTTTGGGATCATTATCATGAAGAGTGAAACATATACTAGAAGCACATTTAGATTCTGTAAGAATGTGAAATGGTTAAAAGAAATGTATTGATAAACTATAAGTTTTGTAGTGTATGTTTGAAGGTGAATGAGAAACTTTCTTTATTCTGATGTCAGGAAGATATATGAAATGCCATCTGTTCCCTTTCAAAACAGTGATAGAAACAATTATATGTGGCCTTATTACATCCTTCTCTTTGCTTTAGAAAATGATAGTCTACTGAAAAAGAGAGAAGAGCACACAACTTTAAGGGGCCCATTTACTTAGCTCAAGTGAAGGAATAGAGGAAAAAAAACTTTGAATTTCAAATGGTTTTTTTGGCTACTTCGACAATCGAATAGGCTACTTCGACCTTCGACTATGAATCGAACGATTCAAACTAAAAATCGTTCGAGTATTTGACCATTTGATAGTCGAAGTACTGTCTCTTTAAAAAAAAACTTCGACCCCCTAGTCCGCCACCTAAAACCGACCGAAGTCAATGTTAGCCTATGGGGAAGGTCCCCGTAGGCTTAGCTATCTTTTTTTGGTCGAACAAAAATTGTTTGATCGATGGATTAAAATCCTTCGAATCGAACGATTTGAAGGATTTAATCGTTCGATCAACCATTTTTTCGTTCGAACAAAAATCGTTCGATCGATGGATTAAATCGAATGATTTAATCGTTCGATCGAACAAATAGTGCTAAATCCTTCGACTTCGATATTCGAAGTTGAAGGATTTAACTTCGACAGTCGAATATCAACGGTTAATTAACCCTCGATATTCGACCATAAGTAAATTTGCCCCTAAGAGTGTCATGATACATAAAAATATTCCTTTGCCTGTTCGACTATCCAAAGCTCTAAAGTCACCATCACTACTTCATAATCTGTAATGAACTTTAGGAAAGTGTAATATTTGCTATGCATATAATATAAATGAATAAATATTTAAGAAACATATTTTAAAAAAAATTATTGTAAAAGATTAACTATACTATGTCTCAAGAAGGCACATTTTAACAGCCCAGTAAAGGTAGAACCACTAGGGATTGCCATGTTGTTAGACACCAGTGATTCTAGTTGCACCCCCCATAATTTAATCACCTATGCCACCCTGAGAAAGTGCTAGTGTAGTACAGAATGTAGTGTGTATGCAGCCAACTTCAATAAGACAGGGGATGCCTGGGATCTAAATGGCGGTATGGTGCCCCAGGAAACAGTTGGGCACTTGTGATTTCGACCTTTCTTTCTCCTTTATCTAATTTATCTTCTTTAACCAAAACACTTGTGTACTTCCATAGCGGAAATCCTTGATTATTTTGGGAGTACAGTGAGATAGGAAGCACCCCTGGCAGCAGAGAACATTCATAGGAAAGGCACAAAAAACTCCCCTGAAGTTATTATAAGTTTTAAATGTCATGTCCTGTTTATTTTTCATTACTTTTACAAATCCTGGAAAAAACATGTGATTTTTATTTGAAATACCTTTGCTTCTTTTTCTAGGACTTTCTGACCCACTACATATTTTCTGAACATAATAAAATGGATGGGCCTTTATTTAGGCTGCTGATAATTTTCTTCTCCACTTTTTGCATCTGGTCACCTTTAAAATACATACGAGACCAATCACAGGCAATTTCTTTTTCTTCTCGTGTACAATTTGTAGCCTAATATTTCTTTTAGCTGGCATTCAGCTTAAGTAAAAGCAAGTATTTCTTCAGAGGACTATAGTAATTACCTGGGACTTCAATGCCTCCCTGTATTACTAAAGCTCCTTTGGAAAATCACACTTGGACAGAAAAGCCAGTAATGATTGTTCTTTGCCAATAGGTTCTGATTTGATAAATTCTATCTCTCCATATTTTTCTTATATACAATTTTAGATCACCATATCCAAAATAACCCTCCTTTTATTTTGTGTGCTCATTCCAGTGATTTACTGTATTTAAATATTTTAATATCCACTGAACTTGACAAATTACCATTCAAGGCTTACACTTGGTAATTTTGAGTATGCAACAAGAATTAAATATTTCTGCTTTGTTTGCTCTATGTCCTGGTTTATCCATATTCGTTTATGTATTATTTATATTGAATTGTATAACAATTACATTATTTACTTCTATTCATTTCCCAGTGGAGCTTACAATCTAGGGCATCTGTCACAATCATACAACACATTTGGGTCAATTGCATTAGAAACCAGTTAACTTACCTGTACGTTTTTGGAGTATTCAAAGTAAACCTATGCAGATATGGGAGAATAAACTAATTGGCCCAGATAGGAACTGAACTCAAGAAACTCAACCAATGACAAGGTGCCTTCATGCTACATATAATGCACCAATTTACTACTGTTATGTGCAATGCTGAATTTCTAAACAGATTAGGACCATTTATTAAAGGTTAAAAGCAAGTGCAAGATTAGTATGGTCTAGCCTTATAGTGCCACAAACTAATCACTTGAATGTAAGGTTAAAGGAAAGTCCTGTACTTCAAGCCTGCCAAAAGAAGTCCTGCTTCGTCTGGAATTCCTACTTTGCATATGCCAATGAAGAAATCTGTAGAGTGCATGGCAATTCCCATGTGCCTTATAAAGAGACACATACACATAGAGGTGTAATTCTTTCTACTTCATTCTGGAAATGCCAATAGTTGTGACTCTGGAGCTTGATGCAAATAACTGTACATAGGAGCGAGGTGCAAGATACTGTAAGGAGCACCCAATGGCACTCCTAGTAATGACACGGATGCAGCGCTAGCTCAGTGCCATGACATATGATGGCAGATGATGCATGATGTCATTGCACCTCATTTGGCACCAACATTCTAAATACATAGATACCAAAGACTTGGGTTCCGTGTGTGAATATAGGTCTTACTTCATTCAGTTCAGGGCTGGAACTAGGGGTAGGCAGAGTAGGCGCCCGCCTAGGGCGCAGTCATAGGGGGGCGCAATTCTGAAAAATTCTGAAAAAGATTTGGTGTTCGCGAACGCCGTTCGCGAACACCGGCAAAAAATGCGAACGTTCGCAGACAGTTCGCGAACTTCGAACACCCGCTAAAATCGTTCGATTCGAACGATCAAAGGATTTTAATCATTCGATCGCAGCAGAACAGTTCGCTACATCCCTAGCTGCTGGTATTGGAATTTGGAGCTGTTTGGCATTGGCACACAACAACAGGTACAGACTTGGGGGGGGCTGGGGGGAATGCATTTTTTTGGCACAACAGGTACAGATTTGGGGGGGCTGGGGGGGCAATTAATTTTTTGGGCACAACAGGTACAGATTTGGGGGGGCAATGAATTTTTTTTGGCACAACAGGTACAGATTTTGGGGGGGCGGGGGGGCAATGAATTTTTTTGGCACAACAGGTACAGATTTGGGGGGGGCTGGGGGGGCAATGCATTTTTTTGGCACAACAGGTACCGATTTGGGGGAGGGGCTTTGGGGGCAATGAATATTTTTGGCACAACAGGTGCAGATTTGGGGGGGGGCAATATTTTGGGTGCTGCTGGCTGGCACAGGTACATATTGTGGCAATATTTAGGGTGCTGCTGGCTGGCTCATGTACATATTGGGGGCGATATTTTGGGTGCTGCTGGCTGGCACAGGTACATATTGGGGGCAATATTCTGGGTGCTGCTGGCACAGGTACATATTGGGGGCGATATTTTGGGTGCTGCTGGCTGGCACAGGTACATATTGGGGCAATATTTAGGGTGCTGCTGGCTGGCACATGTACATATTGGGGGCGATATTTTGGGTGCTGCTGGGTGGCACAGGTACATATTGGGGGCAATATTTTGGGTGCTGCTGGCTGGCACAGGTACATATTGGGGGCAATATTTAGGGTGCTGCTGGCTGGCACATGTACATATTGGGGGCGATAAAAAAAACTGTAAGTGATTAGGTGGTAAATGGTCCTACAGAATGGGGGGGGGGCGCTGATTGAATTCCTTGCCTAGGGTGCCAAACTACCTTGGCCCGGCTCTGATTCAGTTCCTAGGTGCACTATAATTACTTTTCTGACTGATTCCTGGATCCTGACCCTTGTGCATGATTCTGACTATGCTGATTTGCTGCCTGCCCTGACCCTTTTGCCTGACCTTCAACTTTTTAAAGCATTGGACTTTTCCAGCCAGTCTGTTCTTCTGCTTCCTTCTTGGTCCTGACTCCCAACTAGATAAGATCTTTTAGCCCTGACAGATACAACAAAAAAACTGGGTGCTTTGCAATCATTTTTTCGCACTTTGCTTCTTTGACACGTTTGGATGCTTTCGATTGATCACATCTACAATGGCATCAGTGGCCACTAGGCAACCCCAAACTGGCTTTTAATGGTAATTAAATGAACAGAAGGCATTTATGAAGAGATTCAGGTGACAGATGAAGGAAAGTTTGTCAGACAGGAACATTATTTTTTCTTCACTCTCTTTGGACAACTAAATAAGTAACTGCAATTTGTGTATACATTTGTATATTATTTTGTATACTGCTTGAATTGATGCCATGCCAGGAATCTGGGACCATTCCTTACAGACTATGCAAGTGTAGTGAACAGCTAGATCGGACCATGCAATACATTTTTTACTTGAGAGACGAGTAAACAGGCACATGCTACACACTTAAATAAACACAAAGCATCATGCATGCCATACTTGTCAACTTTGAATCTGGATTTATTTTTATGCAGCCTTCCCTTCTTTCCTGGTTATATTTCAAATGCAGATTCGGAACATCCCGCTGGATGCTACAACTGACAGATGCTCTGATTCAAGCTCAGGACTGATATTATTTTTCTGCCAGTTAATCTAGTGATTGTTTTAGAGCACAAAAGAATGCTTTGATGGAAGTCCTCCACTGAAGATGATCTATTCACCCTTTGAATACATTTTAACATAATGTGCTGATATGAGTGCATTAAATAATGCGTATAAAATACTAGATCTGCGGCATTTCGAAGCACTTTGGAATAAACTGTAGCCACAATAAAGCCTGCTGTGTGATTGACCTTTCCAGAGGGAATTGAAAATATATTTCTCTTTGATTTAAAATGTCAATCAATGTAAAGAGGCTGTTGTAAATAAATGAAGCCGGCTGTGTGCTGCATCCATCCTTTCGTTGTAAGACAATCTGGATGAAATGCAATGTAATATGTTTTAAGATTTTGTTAAAAGCATTGTTAAAATTCAGTTTTTTCCTGTCAGTCTGTCTATACTGTAAGTATATTATACATCAATTAGGAGTCCACATCTGATTTCCAACTTAGTTAAGCCTAAGGGACTCGCCCCAGTTCTCAGGCAATTATATGCAAAAAATTCCTTTATCCAAAGATAACTGTCCCGAGGCTTTTTTCAGTAAAAAAATATAATTTTATTTAAATTAGCATTAAAACTCAGATACAAACTGACCCCACCAGGCCCACCTTACGCGTTTCACACCCTCCGGCGCTTAGTCATAGGTGTATCTACACCTATGACTAAGCGCCGGAGGGTTCGAAACGCGTCAGTTTGTATCTGAGTTTTAATGCTAATTTAAATAAAATATTTTTTTACTGAAAAAAGCCTCGGGACAGTTATATTTGGATAAAGGCATTTTTTTGCTTATACTGTAAGTATGTCCATATTTTACCATTCCATTGATAATAAAGAGAGTGAGGATAAACTTCACTGCATGCAAATATAACATACATAGTAATGAATATATTGTTGGAGAAAAATATAAACCCCATTATTTTATTACCTTTTGATTTCTAATTTCCAGAGATCGATCACTTTTTTCAGATCTTCAGGCCCAGAGACAGCAAGTGATAGCAGTTCAATCAAAGTGTGCCCATAGGTTATTTTATGTAGGGTACAGTTTTCAGAAGACTTTTCAGTAAAGGTGGTCATACACAGACATTGGGCAGCTTATTGGCCCATGACTGAGGCACTCTGACAGGTCTGTCCAACCGATATTTGGGTTAACAAAAGAAGAAGAAAAAATATCCAATATCTCACCCATTGAGGTGTACAATTTGTCATTGGTAAATACTTTTGTTTTGGGTTTCTAGCTCTATAGAGGTGCACGCTTTTATATTTACCTTGGACTAATGGTATTTATTTTAGGAAACCTGTATTCCTTTTAGATGACAAAAGAGCATCCAGCTTTTTAAACATAAGTGCATAAACTTACATTAAGGGGTTTATTTCTAAAATCCAAATTCATCTCATATTTTATTTTAAAATACCACAACCAAACTCCCATGCGAGATTTTAGCCTATTTATTAATAAAAAAAACTTGATTCAATCGGATCGCAGAAAAACTCTATAAAATCGAGAAAAAACCCGAATTGCTCAATTTTTTTCTGGCTTTTTCCCAAATTGCTCACATTTTTTCCGGGCTTTTTTCCTGAATCATTCGATTTTTTGTAGAGTTTTTGAAAGAAAGTTAGATTTTCGGCCGTAAATCCCTAAAGACCCTGATAACTTCAATTTGAGATAGGTGCCTCTTTTTTTACCATTGAAAACTTTAATAAATAACTCCCTAACACTTGGTCTTATTTTTGCTTGAAATTATTGGTCTGTATTTATGAGTGTGGAATCTATTATCAGAATACTTGGGGCTTGGGGTTTTGGGGATATAGGGATTTTACTGTAATTTGGAAGACCATGCCTTAAAGTTGCTAAAAACATTTAAATATAAAAAAAACCAAATGGTCATCAATATGGATTTATGCTTGCTTAGGTATCATCAAGTTCAAGTCACTGCCTAATTACTACAGGGAAAAAGCAGCTGTATAAAATTGAATAATTGTTTAATTAAATAGGACTTAAATTGGAAATTTCAATGGTGCAATTTGGAGCTTTCTGGATAAGGTTTATGGCAGATGGAGCGATTGTAATGAATTGCCATCTGCTTGTCAGACCAATTGCATTATCACGAGAGACTGCCAGGATGGCCTGACAAGCAGACAGCAATTAACATTGTCTTCAGTAAAATAATATTTTCAGGCTTCCATTGTCCACTTAGCACAAATGTTTGTGGCTTCATAAGGAGGCCTGAGATACTAACTAGGAGCAGCCCAAACTACCACAAAGCACAAATGTATAAATATAATGGCAAGAGATATATGTGAAAACTTTTAATGAGGGCTATGTGAATAAAGGACCATTTTCTGATGGAGAATTAATGAAAACATGGAACTGTAACACCCTCTTGGCGACCCCCCTGGTGCCAAGGTTGTACAATCTTACCAACTCGGGTCCTGAATCCTCTTTGCAAGATGAAAGGGTACTGGGAAATTCTTCTCTGGCAGTACCGCCACCTAATTGGATCCGGGAACCACCTAATGGGTTTCGGGAATACACCTGTGGGTGGCCCCATTAGGAAAAACATTCAGCACACACTTAGTACTGTATAACAATTAACTTTATATAAGAGAAAGTGCAGTTTAAAGAGTAAGTAAAACTATCATAGTACACATATGCATTTCAAATAGCATGACCCACTACCCTGGGGATCCTGTGACAGTCCAGTCCTGGCACTTCCCTACCAGGCAAAGTCCCACACCACTCCATTGGCAGATACAGAGTCTCAGTCCCTTATCCCCAATAAGCACAATTGGTCCCAGGTAGCGCTATTGCCCAAATAGCTCTCCACTGGGCAGATTTGCTCCCATGTGGCAGGCACACAAAAACCTGTATCTCAAACATGGTTTCTACTGGATCCTTTCCTTTTCTACCCTCCCACAGGCCACTCACCGGGGGGCTCACACGGAGCTGGAACAGGCATCCACAAAGGCTCCAGGCTCTCCTAGCCGAGCCCACAACTTGCTTGATCCAAATGACAATGGCTCTCAGCACTGTCCATAACGCTGGTACATGGTTTTCACACCATGTGGTTTAGACCATAGGGAATTAACCCAATGGGTCACTACAGAACCTTTCAAATATATCTTTTCTATGTCATGTTTTTCTTAATAAGAATCCAGCTAAATAAAACATGGAAACTGTTAGCTCATATTTTATTGACAAAAAAATGTTTGCCATATTATTAGAGTTTTCCCCATTTTTTTTTTACATTTTTAATATTGTTACCACCTTTTTCTATTTAGTAATTCAAGTGGGAGGTGCAAAAGCTGGCAAATACAGTTGTAGCCATTACTGCAACATCAGTTTGGCTTGAGTATTCCAACTCAGTAATGGTGTGAAGTGATGACGCTAAGTGATGATTATGTACTTCAATTATCCTGAGGGAGTGCTCTTAGGATTTCCTAGGTAGCTATATTTTTCTATCCTGGATTTCTAGGGGTTAATTTGCTTTAGACAGCTAGATTAAATGTGAAATATTTTGGTACAATTATGGTTCAACATATGTTGAGCGATTTATACAAGTTTTTCCCTGATAATGTAGCTTAGAAAGCCTAACTATCGGAGAAATCTTAGAAAATTATTTTAGATACCAAACATTTCATCTTTGGAAATAAACTGTAAAACCACTAGCTATCACTTTCTTCACTGTGATAGTCCCATCCAAGATTCTTCCTGAATACTTATTTTTCACCTTGGTCTGGATCAGCTAAACGCTAAGGAAGGATGAGTGATGCATGGATTTCTCACCCTTTTCAACAATAAGAAAATGATATTCCTGCTTGAAAAAACTGATTTGCATGCATATTATATACCCAGATAACAGCTAATATTTGGCTCCTGTGTGACAAGCATGTAAACCATCCACTGCAACTTAGCTATGTTTGCTAGGAGAGCTCACAGACAACAAGAAGAACAAGATTTATTTGTGCTTGGAACCATTGGAACTTCCAATAACCCATCAACCACAGCTCGTTGTCTGTACTCTCTCTATTATGGGAAACAATTGACTTGTAAGTGGGCACTGGGGACCTAACTCAACTGATAATCCGTTACAAACCCTTACAAACCTTACTACCCTTACTACCTTGTAAGCATTCCTTTGTATAGTAGTGTCATGCTTAGTCACTTAAAACCCAGAACAAGGGCCAAGGTTCCTGTCACAGCTCACGATTCTGCCTATAAAAGCTGCCATTTGCTTCAGGAGAAGGCCTCTGCTACTTGGATGCTGCCAGGTCTTAAAGTGAGAGAACCAGCACAGGTTCTGGGCAGGCAAGGGAACCAGAGTGTTAAACAGAAGGAACAGGGATGAAGCAGAACATAGTCAGGGAGCAGGCCAAGGTCAAACCAAGTGAATAGTGAGATACCGAATCAGAATCAAAAAGCATAGACAAAGTATAGGAACAGGGTCAGGACAGACAGCAATCTCATCAAGATCTGGATGGGGCACAGGTCAATACACAGAAATGAATACAGAATCACACCCAGGAGCTATACAGACAGAACCTACATTGGGCAACAAGACAAAGACTAGGCATCTTTAAATATTTATATTTCACACCAAGCACGATTGTGTCAAAAAATAAAAGGACATACACACTTCGGGGCAGATTTACTCGAGGGCGAAAATTTGCCAACAACTGCTACGCAGCCATTGCTCCTTTCGACATGCGAAAATTCGCTCAGACAATGCTAATTCACTGGAATGCGACGTTTTGCAGGCTATCACTCTGAAAAAAGGAAAAGATGCCACCATTTTTTGAACTTAGAAGCTTTTTCCACTAAAACATATGATGTAAGTAACAGAAAAACCCACATATCATTGAATTTGTGGAGTAACTTCCATTTGGCAGAGCGACTTGTCGCCTGGCGATAGAGTGGTAATGACCGATAGCGTCTATCTCTTTCGCTAGCAAAGTGACACCTGCACCTGTTAGTAAATTGATGTCCCTGCAAGCGGTAATGCTTGTGAATTGATGCTATATGCTGTCTACTATACTGCCTGGGATGGTTCTACACAACATCAGCTATGAATTCTAGGAGAGTTTCAATAGCTTTCCCCTATCAACTTTCAGTCAAAGTGGCTTTTTGTTATAATAAGTAACTAACAAATCTTAGTACATTGCCAACTGCAACAACTCAAAAATGTGATATCCTTTTCTCTGAGCTTATTGAATGGATATGCAGTATATCTGATATATCTAGTATATATATCTAGGATATGCAGTATATCTGATATATCTAGGTCTTATATGGCTTTGTGCATCAGCCAGTCCTTTATAAGGTCCAGCCCTGCAACAACGCATTCGCCATAGCAGTTGCATAGCCTGGTCTCTTGTTTTAAACAATAGCAACAAACATACTGTATGCATTACATATGCATTCCATTTCAGTCTGCAAATTGTGGAATCTATACACAACCTCAACACTGCATTGCTTAACCTTTTTCAAAAAATTCAAAGAAAGAACAGGGCTGTCCAGCACTCGAACGGATCCACAGGACCAGAAAAGTTTTAAGTTAAAAAATATATCTTTATTTTACAAAGTTAAAAATGTATACTTGCATCTCCATCCGCACTACACGTTTCGTACCCACCAGGGCACTTAATCATAGGCTATCATGATAGTGCCGGAAAGCCCTGTTCTTTCTTCGAATTTTCTGGCGTGCCGCTCCCTAAAGCTGGGGGTCTGGGGCTGGTGCACATGAACCACATCTACTACTTGGTGACATATTTACAATACATTCTGGGGCACCTTTTCTCTCTCACCATTGTAATTTACCTTTTTCAACCCAACAGATAAATATTTCATGATTATACTAAAACTGCATATCAAATAATTTTATGGAAAGTATTTTTCTTTTGTTATTTCATAACTGAACTGTGGAGTCAATACAAGAAACAAGGCAGCAAAGAAGGCCCATTGAATTTATATCCGACTGTATACATTTTAGAGGTATTTGTGGTTCAAATGCTTCATTCTGTTTCTGTTGCAGCTCAGTATTATTACAAGAGGTTTATTTTAATATAAGTAATCAGATGGGATTCATGAACACACAAATACAAAATATTTATGTGTGTGGGCAGGGGCAGCCCACACACAGCAAATGCTTTCTCTTCTATATCCTTCTAATCATAGTTTAGATGAGAATTTCTAAAGCCAAGGCAAAGTCATTGGGGTGGCTTTAAATGTTACTAGATATGTGCTATTCTTATTTTTATGTATTTTTTAAAAAAAATTAGAAGCATTGTGTTGCAACTCTTGAGTACATGGTTAGAACCAAATTATCCCTTAAGTAAAAAACATTTTAAAAAATATAAAATAGCATCCTTTTTAATTTTACAAGGTCATTTCTTTTTCTATGTGTACAATTTGGACACAAAATTAATCTATCTATCTATCATCTATCGTACATTATATAATTTTGTCATCTCTGTGAACTTTTTATTATGAATGCAGATTAAAGCAGTTGTTTTCCTGACCATAAAGAGATAAATACACATTATAACTCAGCTGCAAACATTTTAGGCTTCATGTTTGTCTTCTACATGTATGGAACCTATTATCCAGAACGCTTAGGACCTGGGGTTTTCCTGATAACAGAACTTTCTTTAATTTGCCTCTTCATACCTTAATTCTGTTAGTAAATCGTGTAAACATAAAATAAACCCTACAGGCTGTTTTTGCTTCCAATAAGGATTAATTATATCATTTTTAGGATCAAATACATGGCACTGTTTTATTATTACAGAGAACAGGGAAATAATTTCTAAGAATATGGATTATTTTGATAAAACTGAGTCTATGAGAGACTGCCATTCTGTAATTCAGAGCTTTCTGGATAACAGGTTTCCGGATAACATATCCCATTCCTGTACTATATTTTAACAAAATAACTTTTATGCAAATGACAATGTACCTTTTCTTTTTGTCTAAAATATTAACAGAGGTTTCACCCCCTATATTCTTTTTGTTCAGCTACCAACCACCCTGTACCCCCATTCTGTCCAATTTCAGCAACAACACCTAATGGAGAATCTATAACACTTCAGCTGCACAGCAATCCTCACCCTTTATGTTTTTTTTTTATCTTCTCAAATAGTTATCTCAAAATATCAATATAATCTATGTCTTTTTTTAGAAATATTTAGAAAAACTCATACATTTGAATATAATTAGGTACAGGTATGGGACCTGTTATCCAGAATGCCCGGGACCTGGGGTTTTCCGGATAATGGATCTTTCCGTAATTTGGGTCTTCATGCCTTAAGTCTACTAGAAATTCATTTAAACGTTAAATGAACCCAGTAGGCTGGTTTTGCTTCCAATAAGGATTAATTACATCTTAGTTGGGATCAAGTACAAGCTACTGTTTTATTATTACAGAGAAAAGGAAATCATTTTTAAAAATTTGGATTATTTGGATAAAATGGAGTCTATGGGAGACAGCCATTCCATAATTTGGAGCTTTCTGGATATCGGGTTTCCGGGTAAGGGATCCTATACCTGTATAACATTTTGGGGCCAATTTATTAAGCCACAACGTCATTGAGGTCTTTGATGCCAATAATCTGAAAAAGTTGTGAGAAAAAAAGTGCAAACCAATTCAGGATTTATTATGTGACAAAACTGCCACAATTCCGGATACGAATATACTCTAGCTAAAACTTGTAGGAGTCAATGGAAGATGTCCCTTACTACAACTGGAACTGGAATAACCTGTATTACATAATATTATATTTTACAATACAAACAGTTTCTTTACTCAGGGGTCCGTTTATTAAACCTTGAATTAATCTGGTCGGGGAAAAGAGAAACACATTTATTATACCACAAAGCTGCTAAAAATCTGAAAATCCTCCATCTTATACCTGTCGATGTCAACGTCAAAGGCAGATGCCCCTGACTTTATTTGGTGATCCGCACTGAATAATCTGATAAAGTCTGGGTTTTCATCCTTTAATCTGAAAAAGTAGAGTTTTGTGGCGACAATCTGACAATTTCAGGGCATCAATCGTATGCTTCGAAATTGAACCTCGACTTTGTTGTAAAGTTTTTTCGCTCCAACTTTTTTGAGAAGAATTATTGATAAATGAGTTCAATTCGTGGATGGGAGTTAGGTCGACTTTGTTAAATGACCCCCTTAATATTCAGTAATGAACTGAAATTTCATTGAATCTGTACCAGGCAAAATACATCATCATTACTTAACGGTTTAACAACACTCTACTCATTTTCCCCAAATATACTCCTACATTCAATTTACTTGCTGGAGCCTTTGAAGTTTTTTCCAAGAGATTACAGAAAATTGCTATTTGTTTGCCCCCTTTTCTTTTTGCTAGCATTTATTCTTTGATTTGCCTATACTTATTGCCTATACTATACTCGTTTATTGTATAGTTCCCCACTTCAAAGGAATAATACAATTGAATGTACTTCAAGTGTATCTTCATGGTGGATGTATTAATATAAGAATAGAGATATGAGACTTTTATGTGGTATCTCCCAGAAATGGCCCCAGGAAACGTACTGTATTTTAAATAAATGATAGAGTGCATTTTTTCATTACAATAGATTTTTACAGTCATTTATATACATTTTAAAAACATTTTTAACACAATCTGCAAGAGAACCTTGACAGCCCACCCTACAAATGGACACTAAAACTTTTTCAATTCATACATTTTTAATGGGAAATATAGATGAATGTACAATATAAATTAGAGATTATTCCCCAGGGGCTACAATGTAAACTGGAACATTGGTTGCTGGAGAAAATAAGAAGAAATATCCCTCTGCTTTATACTTCAGACAATCTACTTTTCTTCTTCCTTGTTGCCCAAGTGTCTTCTGCTCTTTCTATCTATATTGCAGAAAGGATCAGCACAGATATATTTTCTAAGAGCCATAAATAATGAAAGCTATCAAGGGTTGTTTATAAAGATACATTTGCAGATTTTGTTCCATCTTAGCCAATTTCTAAAAAATCTGAAATGTTCCATATGACTTTGTATTTTCTCTCTCTCAATTTAAAAAAAAAACGTTGACATCCATCCTGCTCAAATATCACTGAAATTATTTGCAAGTTTAGACCTGTAAGTTTAGTCCTGGAGAAATTCCATTAAATTCTGAATTTACAGTTAGGCTTATACATCTTTGGACAGAGACAACTTTTTTTCTAATTTTGGTTCTGTACATTACCACAATTAATTTTAAATAAAACAACTCAGATGCAGCTGAACTGCAGGCTTTCTGCTTTAATTCAGTGGGTAATCAATTAAGAGGTTTCACTACTTATCCGAGTTGAAGAACTGAAGAAGCTGCTCGGATGAGTAGTCAAACGTCTTCATTGATTACTCAGCAAGTCCAGTTGTTTTTAGATTTACCTATACGAGAGCTTCATCATTCTCTTCCTTAATCCTTATATGAGTCCAACCCTATAGCTTCTGAAGAAATTCTGTACTGAATGCATAGTCTGGTCCCTGTCACATCTAAGAAATAATTGCTTGGCTTTTTGGTTCATATATGTGCAGTGAAATCAGTGTTTGAACAATATAAAACATCATACTCCAGTAAAGCTATACATACAGTAGGTATATTTCAAACCATGTACACTGAAGCTGAACCATCACATTGGACTTGGATGATATTTGTACGAGTATACAAATGTGCAGAGCTAGTGAAAGGGTCAATTATGTGGGGGTGGTTGGAGCTGCATGGGCTTAAATGTTTGTTCCTGACTCCATGTGTTCAAAATATATACAGGTAAATATCATAATGCTCATATGTACTTCATGGTTACCAGCTCATGTATTTTGCATTTACTGAATACTGGTGAATCTATTCACAACAAACTACATTTATTGACCCAAGCTAAGGTTCACTTGATGCTGGTGTGTTACGATGCAAGCAATACTTGCAATAGGGTTTTTATCCTGACAGTCTTCTCCATTGTGAAGATGTGATGCTGAGCCATCTCCTGCTGACTTATGCCTGATTTCTTGCTTTGCTGTCAACCTCAAACCAGAACCTTTGACTACATCTTCTGCCTTCATCCACCAGTTTTTTATTTGATTAAGTCCTCGTCTCTTGTTTGGCCTTAGCTGGCAGTCCTGATACCTCACCACTTGAAGTTTGAAGGAATTATAGGGGAAGCCAAGCCCTGATTTGCAGCGAGGCCGCAAAGGCCAAAGTCTGAGGCGGCATCAATTAAGGGGTGGCATGCCGCCCAGGAGCACTAGTTGTTTGGCGCTAGTGCTCGGGCAAGAAGACGGGATGTGCAAAATTAGAGCTCACCATGATAAAATTCTGCCACTCTCTATTCCTTCCTGGGATTTTAGAGGACATATTTATCAGTGGTTGAAAGTTCACCATGAAATCCCATAGGAGGAAGTAGAGAGTGGCAGAATCTTACCGTGGTAAACTCTAATTTCACACTTTGACAAATCTGCCCAAAAGTGTCAACTAGTTGGCCCCTTGTCTGTTTTGTAGTGATATGGATACTTGGGGTACCTTTCCCAACTGCTCTTAGTAGTGAAGCACTGCTACATGTGACTGCTCATATCATCTGAGCTCTTGCAGAAGTATTAGATGAAGAGAGCCCAGGCTGAAGTATAGTTGTGAACACATGTGGCTATAGGGATGTTGTATGTCTATTTCAACTATTAAATCCGCATGAGCCAGTATAAATAAATATAGCTATAATAAAAAAATAAAGTGTATCATAATTAATGTATTACCCTCATTTATTATTATTTGCTTTGTTAATAAACATTTCATTTATGTTAAAAATGTGAATCACATATTTGAATTTGGAAAATATCTCAAAATAACTTTGGAGACGAAATAATGAGCAAAGATGCCTCTTTAGATGATTGCAATCATAATGTTTGTCCTTGTATGAAATAAGAGGAAATCAACAAAAACATGCAATCGGTTGGAAATGAGAAGTAAGTGTAATTGTCTAATAGCTTTTAAAATCACTATAGCGGATGTAATTTCTTTCATTTGTACCTGAAGATTTTTGGAAATAGACTCAGAATTCTGGGACTATTTGACACATAAGTGATATTCATCCATGGAACCGATATTTTCTAAATATCCCCTAAATTTTTGTTACGCTTGACCAAACCACAACCACTTTGGTTTAAATGACAAGACAATATTGAAAGACTGAATAATCCAATATCAAAAATAGCAACATGCTGTGGCCTATATAAAAAGAGTAATTACTTCCTTGTCCTTTCTCCCTCCCATGAATTGAGTAGATTATTTTTCCCTCTGCTCTGGCACTAGTTGACATTGTATTCTTAGTTTTAGGCTTCTGTTAACGTTAGATCAACAGGATGTTCTTATAGATCGTGATTTCATTTAAATCCCATCATTTAGTATTTAGTCATGCCTGTGGCTCATCTGCTGTGTCAATTATTTTTATTATCTCAGCTTTTTCCATGCCTTAAGTTCAATTAGTGGGCTTTTTCCATGAATATCGATTTCTTGACACACAGCATGTAATCTTTGTCCATGTGCTCTTTTACTAGCAGCTAAGTTTCTTAATTATGGAATTGATTGGCTCCTTTTTTCAAACTGCTTCTTATTTAACCATTTATTTGCCCACAGGAAGTGCCAGCTATAAAGACCAATATGTTCTTGAAACCAAGTATAGGCATAGTGGTAAAAATATATATGAACCACATAACATGTTATAAGCATCATTCAGGCAGTCAGAATAGGAGGTAAAGGATGAATTGTATTTGTTTTGTATACACAAAATGTGTGGCATTTCTTTACTGCAAGACCTGTTATTAGCCCCTTCTATGTTTCAGGCTTTGCTAAGAGTAGTACAACCAGAATAGAACCAGGTATTTCACCATCCTAGCTGGTGACCTACTCACCTAATCTCAAGCGCAGCAGTCTTTCCTTGGCCAAGCCAGCCCCCGGGAACATCAAAACTCCATGCCTGACACATCACATCCCCCACCTCTCTCTCTGTCCCACAACCTACATCATCACCTGGCAAAGTCTGACTAAAAAGGTGGTAACCATAAATAAAAGACACATTTTGACATGGAGAAAGCATTTGTTGAGCGGGAGAAATGAAATCATGTTTCTCATACATATAATCTAGCAATTATCGCAAAAGGAGTGCTAAATGCAATGTCACTCTGGTGTGCCATAACACTACCTACTGATTCCACAGGATGTTTCTCATTAAAGTTGCAAACAATAAAAGCTTTCTGATATGTGGACACCAATGCAGTAAAGCTCACCAAAGGGGTTCAGGTGCACATGCCCCAAACGTACATCTTGAGATCCCACAAACAGCAAGTAAATGAACTGCAGGCTTTATTTATGCAAATATAATACATAAATTGACCTTGCGTGTCTCATGCTTAGAGCACTTAATCATCGTCTATCCTCATTAATTTTCAGGTGCAGACTGTCAGGCTCTGCTGGGATTCAAACCAGGGACCTTTGGGTTTCTGGCTCGTTGCTATAACCACCGGGCCAGGCGAGCAGCCTGCAGGGTTGCTCACTATATGTTATCTGGCCATTTACTGCTCTAGCCCAGCAGCAGCCTGAGTGGTTTGCAGTCAGCCAATCAGGGCTGACTCTCCTCACACTCCTTGCCTGAGCATTGGCTACCTAAACTAGCACTGTGGTATTGCCCCTAGCTAAAGGTTCCTGCTCTAACCTCCTTCCTAATCTGCCTTGTCTTGCCCTGCCTTGTCCTGCCTTGTTCTAAACCTTGTGTTGTTTTCTTGCCTTGATCTGCCTTGCCTTCCCATTCTGGTTCTGCTCCAGTCCTGCTTTTTACCTTGCCTTAACCATATTCTGCCTTGACCTGACTTTGCCTTGCTGGTTCCTGCTTCTTGTCCTGTTCTGACTTGTATCCTGTGTTTTATATATCCCCTTGTCTCGCTCTGCATTTTGCTCTGCCTTTTCCTCCCTTTCCTGCTATCCAGTCCTTTCCTGCTATCCAGTCCTTTCCTGCTATCCAGTTCTTTCCTGCTATCCAGTCCTCTCTTGCTATCCAGTCCTCTCCTGCTATCCAGTTCTCTCTGTCCCGCTCTGCACCTGTTCCACTCTGACAGACTACGACGTTGTCACTATGTTTCTGCCATTCCCTTTGTGTTCTGTTGCACAGCCATTCCCTGCCTAAAGGACTCACCTTCTTCCTCTACTTCCACAGAGCTCAGAACAACACTCAGTATAGGCTCACACCAGAATCTATAGGGCATACTTAACAAGTGTAAAAAGGTTGAGTTTCCTGTAATTTTCTAAACCCATATTGATTTCAGTTGATTTTGGAAGGATGATAGAAAATAATTTTAATATTACAGTTAATACAATGATGAAAATAATTAAGTTCTACAATGATTTTTCAGAGTCTCTCTTTTCAACTAAAGCCATTCCTCTCACACAATGTATTCCCCAAGCAAAAACGTACCTCTTATCTCCACGCGTTATGCTTCTAATTCAGAAACAGATAGAGAAAAAGTTTATCTAGGCATTCTCTTCAGATGTCATTGTGTTCTAAGATGTCACGCTATTTAAAAAAGAGCATATTTATTTCCTTTAAAAGTGGTTTTAATCACAATCTGCACTGTAATTATTGTTCTCTTGTTCACTTTCCAGTAGAGAGTAGATACACCAGATAATGAGTGATGGTGGGTGGTTGTGGGGGTGAAAGTTTGTGTAGTCAAGTATAAGTTTTCTATTAATTGTTTCATCCCATATTTTCCCTAGCTTTTTTATGCAAATTACTTTTATCACCTTTTTTTCGAAAGTTTCACAGTGAAAATCCTTTTGCAAAGAATTTCACCATGTATTTTGTTTTGCCAGAACAAGATGCAGGAAAAAATGTCAATGGCATGACGGGTGCAGCATCGAAACTGCAAACCCTTTACCCTCCTACTAACTAGCCCCCCCATCCTTTTTCCCATCCATCACAAGACTCCTAGTCACTTTTGTTGAAAAAACTATATGGAACATACCCTGGTGGTCTAGCGGGGACTTGGGGATGCCATCTATGGCACGCGCAGCCACTCACTTCCGAGTTTATGCTGGTGGCACCCACCGTCATCACGATGTGGCGTGAAATTTGAATGTATTTAAAGCGGCTTTGAGCCAGTTATCGTTGCCCATTGTTAGGTCTAATTCACTAGTATCTGGGTGTGATTTTGTCTTGTTTTGATTCTGGTTTTGATCCTTGCCTGCCTGACTATTGTCAGCCCTACTGTCAACATGCAAAAATGTAATTACTTTGACATTAAAAAAGAAAGGTTTTTGGCAGGACCGAATGTAAAAAAAATACAGATAAAGCTTATATAAAAGCAATAGCAAAATTAAATATTAGCAAACTCAAGAATGATTTTAAGGGGAAATCAATAGAAAAATTGAAATTACTTTTCAGAGAAGCTAACATTTATCACATTTTGTACAAATAGCAATGTTTTAGAGACATATTTTCTTTAAATTACCGAGAAAGATAAAAAATGTTTCCAAGTTAGATATTTTGCTGTGCCTTCACGTAGAGCAATATTATAATGTTTCTTTCCATCCAGCTTACTGCATGCAGAGTCCTATAACGCAACATGATTGTATTCTGACATTGTTACTCTTAAGCCTGGCTTTTCAGCAAAGAGAAATATCATTGTGAATTGGCAGTGATTGGAACTACAGAAAAAAACTGTTATTGGAGAAAAGAAATAAAGAATAAAAAGGCATACAAACACTTGTGGTCTAAGTTCTACTGAAACATCTCATAAAAACTTTAAGAACATCTATGGCCTAATACTGAATGCTACATCACCTACATTTAGATTGTATGGATAAATTCCCCTTCCCTTTTTTAAACTGAAAATAAGATCAGTTTTCCTGAATGGCTTTTGGGTTTTGTGACTTGTAAGACTGCACAGGACAATATATGGAATGAATGCTACCTGGCCATTATCCTTCTGTAAAAATACTTAGGGGCACATTTACTTAGCTTGAGTCAATGAATAGAATACAAAATTCGAACATTTTTTTGGCTACTTCGACCATCGAATAGGCTTATTGACCTTTGACTACAACTTCGACTTCGAATCGAACGATTCGAACTAAAAATCGTTCAACTATTCGATAGTCGAAGTACTGTCTCTTTAAAAAAAACTTCGACCCCCTATTTCGCCAACTAAAACCTACCGAACATCAATGTTAGCCTATGGGGAAGGTCCCCATAGGCTTTCCTGTCAATTTGGGATTGAAGGAAAATCGTTCGATTGATGGATTAAAATCCTTCGAATTCGAAGGATTTAATCGTTCGCTCGAACGATTTTTCTTGTGATCGATCGAACGGATGAAATGCGGTAAATCCTTCGACTTCGATATTCGAAGTCGAAGGATTTTACTTTGACGGTCGAATATCGAGGGTTAATTAACCCTCAATATCCGACCCATAGTAAATGTGCCCCCCAAAAGAACACAAAATACCTTATAATTGCTACTTAAAAGAATTGTTCAGTGTAAAAAAAGATAGGCTGTGCAAAATAAAATATGTTTCTAATATAGTTAGTTAGCCAAAAATGTAATGTATAAAGGCTGGAGTGACTTGATGTCTAACATAATAGCCAGAACACTACTTCCTGCTTTTCAGCTCTCTTGGTTTCCACTGATTAGTTAACTGACAGTAACCAATCAGAGACTTGTGGATCAATTGCAAACTGACTGAACAGTTATGTCCCATGTGGCCCCCCCTTAAAGTCACTGACTAACTCAGAGTTAGAGAGCTGAAAAGCAGTAAGTAGTGTTCTTTTCTGTTCTGTTAGACATCCAGTCACTCCAGCCTTTATACAGTAGATTACACTTTTGGCTAACTAACTATATTAGAAACATTTTTTATTTTGCACAACCTATCTACCTACCTAGTTTTTATTTTTACACTGAACTGTTTCTTTAATAACAAATTATTTCCAAAAGGGATGGTATTGCAGCTAACTTTGGGCTGTGTTTCAAGATGGCAGTTCATAAAAGTAGCACTAGTCTTCATTGGCTTAGAACACAGATTTTTCAATTGGCAAGGTCCTGCATTATTTTGCACAGATCAACAATAACCCTAAGGCCATCTCTGTACAGTCCATGATGAAAGGCATAACATTTACAGAAACCAGCCCAAACCCGGTCGGTAACGTAGTTTATAGACCCACGCCCGAGCCATCTCTAATGTCACAAAAGGGGTTGGGGCAGGCATGCGCGTATAAATGGAGGCCACAGAGCCAAAAGCTCTTGAGAGTGGAAGAAGAGCTCAACCCGAATCCACCATCAGGCCAAACCCACTGTTGTCAGACCAGCCCACACATCACTACGACAGAAACCTCCACCTAATTATATGGTCTCTATAAGCCTGCATTCAGTCGGTTTTATCAGTTCTAAGGCTGGGGCCACATGGGTAACTAGGTTCATCAATCTCCTTAAATAGCTCATTTGATATTTTGGGCAAAATGGAACATTTTTCTAATGCATTATCAATATTTATGTGTCTAAGGTTTGTGCTTTGATGTTTCCAAGTTCCTTATACCTTTATTGCTCTAGCCACTGCTTATTCACTATTAAATATGCATAAAAGATAACCAATCACAATCCTGTTTGTCTGCTTCCAATGAAAATACAGTCCTACGAAGCTTTGACTATCTCCTAATGACTCACTGTTGTAATGTTTTGTATGGAACCACTTGAAAAATGTTCTTGTATACCTTGCAAAGAGCAAAGCTTTCCTCCCCCATGTTATCCTAAATTCAGCAGTAGATTCCATAAATACAGGGAAATAAATCATACATACAAGAGCAGCTCTTCAGAAATACAAGATGGGGAAAAACAACACATTTTAAATAGTGTTTTTAAGAATAGAAATTTACTAGGTGGTGTTATGGTTGTAATAGAATCAAAGCTGTAAATTAGAATATAATGCCACCCATTTTTTTAAAAAAAAAATACTTTATAAGCAGCTCTTACTCTTAAAAGTTGAATTTGAAAAACTTCATTGCATAAAAAAATTATCACACTAAAATCACATTTTATTCATTCATTTTCAGAGTTGATATTAAAGGGAAAGTAAAGCCTAAAATAGAATATGGCTAGAAATGCTGTATTTTGTATACTAAACATAAACATGAAGTTACTGCACCACAAGCCTAATCAAACAAATGATTTATGCTTTCAAAGTTGGCCACAGGGGGTCACCATCTTGTAACTTTGTTAAACATCTTTTCAAGACCAAGACTATGCACATGCTCAGTGTGGTCTGGGCTGCTCAGGGATCGTCATAAATTATCAAAACAGGGAAACAAACAAGGCTGATTGAGTTCTGCATGGCTGGTAAGTGAGGCAGGGGCTCCCCCTGCTGTTCATAAGTATGATTGTTTCCCTGCAGAGCAGTTAGTGACGTCTGACAATTCCTATCCACAGCAGTAAATGAAGGAAGACTTTCACTGCATACAGTCAGGTTTCTTATAAAAATGGTGCACATTTTTTAATTAAAGTATATTGGAGATGGTTTTCTTTTAAAAATGGGATTTTATATTTTTGCCTTTACATGCCCTTTAAATGATGGCTATTTTGCAAACTCACATGATAAAATAGCTTGAGTTTTGAAAATGCACATCAGATTTGCTTCTACAGAAACTCAGCAGCTTTTTGCTGACTTTTTTATCTGAGTTTATCTGTTTCTAACATTTAATGAATCTCAAAAAGTCAAGTTTGCAAAACTCCTATTTAGATATAATCAAGATTGCGTGCTATTTTCAGTAACAGTTCAAACAGCAGAAAAAACTCGATATCAAATTATCATAAATCTGCCCCATTGTATTGCAATGTTAGGGTTTATCTTAAATTGTGTTGTACTTAAGTTTATTATCTTTTGTACCTGTGCTCTGGTTTATAAAGTGAGCAACCAACTGCAGTTCTGAAAAATCTCATACAAATTCAACAGTTATTAACCAGTTCATAATTTTAATATAGTTAATTTTGCATTAAAAAAAATCACAAACTCTGGCCAGGCATCCAGTCTAACTTCTTCTTATACATTCTCCAATTATTTTTTTATTACTCTCAGTTCTAAATATTAAAATGTTGTTCTTTGAGGCAGAAAGTTCTAGTCACTTACTTTTACTTATTTAGTGCATATACAGACTTAGAAATAACAAGACTGTTTCCTAAAAATATAAAATAGCATAAAATCATGTGGCAGCTTTTCATAAAAAAAAAGTTTGTTTGATTAAATATCAGAATAAAAATGAAAATGTTTCTGATAATTTGAAATCAATGAAGGTAATATTTATGCATTGATAATATTGATAAAATGTTCACAAAAAAATGTTCTTCTTATCATGGGTAAATCATGCGGCATCTTTTCATAAAAAAAAAGTTTTGCTTGATTAAAGAAGGATTATTGTGAAAATTAAAATTTAATATAAGCTTCCTTATACTGAAATACACTTTCTAAATACAATCAATTTAATATTCTGCATTGTTTCTGAAATAATCAAATTTATATTCACTATTACTCTCAGCATCTGTTTCTCTTCATTCTGTCTTCATGCAGCAGTTGGGTGTCAGATATTCATTGACAGTTAGAATCCAATATATCTTATAGGAGGGCTTCCTTTTGCCTAGAAGATGTATTAGAGATCACTCTATTAAAATCACCAGACATCACGTCTCTCTACATGCAGGATTTGTGCAAAAGGCAGTTATTTTGTTAGATTTTGTTTGTACTGGTATCAGTTATTTGAGTGAGCTCTAATACATCTGCTAGGAAAGGGAGCCCTCCTATTAGATACATTGGATCTATCTGTCAATAAATATCTGACACCCAACTGCTACATGAAGACAGAATGAAGAGAAACAGATGCTGAGAGAGGTATAGTGAACACAAAAGTGATTATTTCAGAAACAATGATGAATATTTAATTGATTGCATTTAGAAAGTTTCGTATTTCAGTATGATGAAGCTTATATTAAATTTTCATTTTCGCAATAGTTCCCCTTTAAATATCAGAATAAAAAAGTTTTATACAATGAAAACATTTCTGATAATTTGAAATCAAAGAATGCAATATTGATTTAATGTGGTTGTGATACAATGTTCACAAAAATATTTTCTTTATGGGTATTTCAGTGTTTTGCCATTTCATGTTTATAATGAGCTGTGTTTTCATGTTGGGAAATCTAAGTGCTTATTGCTATTTAGCTACTGCCAAATTGTACAGTATAATACAAATGATTAAGTGTTCCACATTTGTTCGCAAGCATAGCATTTTAGCAAACCAAAATATCATTGTTGGATGCCATTGATTACAGCTACAAATCTCTCTGCTCTTTACTGTAACTGAATTGAAAGGCCGTTAACCTATTTACAAAAATAGCCTTGGGTTCACAGCATGTTCAAGTATCAGATCTCCAGCTAGTTTTCAATTATTACCATTTCTTGATTAATTAAAGTGTCGAAAAGTCGGTTCCTATCATTTAATTTTATTGATTTTCTAAATCACTACGAAAGCCAGATACTAAAGAAAGAGAAATACATTCCTTGCCGTTTCAAATAATGTATACCACTGTGCCATTTTACATTTTCTTTGGAAAACAGCACATTCCAAAATATTGTTCTGCTGTTTAGTGACGAACCATGCAAAAAGGCTTTCATTCCAAAGAGATTTAAGTGGTGTAATGATGCCTTTTTAAAACTTGTGGCCTGTATAAAAAATTCTACCAAGTTTTTCCTTATCCCTATAATAAAACTCTAAGGGGCAGATTTATCAAGGGTCGAATTTTGAATTGAAAAAAATCGAATTCAAAAAGACCAACCGAAATTAAGTCAAAGTTTTTTTGGGTCGAATAGGTCCGTTTTCAATGGAATAGGTCCGCATTTGGCCGAATTTGATTTGTTCGAATCGAAGGAATAGCGTATTCGATCGAATTCGATTCAAAGTTTTTCCCACCCAAAAAAAGTTTTTTCAAAGTCCACCAATTGACTCCAAATAGGTTCATAGTAATTCGGCAGGTTTTAGATGGCGAATGGTCGAAGTCGAATTTTTAAAGAGACAGTACATGATAAATTTCGATATTCAAATTTTCAATTTTTTTCAAATCGAATTTGGACTATTCCCTTTTCAAATTGAATTTGGACTATTCCCTAGTCGAAGTATGCGAAAATAGCTCAAAATTCGAATTTTTTCAATTCGAAAATTCACCTCAACCCCTAAATGTACTGTTACTTTGCATTAGAACTTTACAGGAACAGAACTCACTAACGCTGGGAGGCCGATTTATCAAAATTAGAATTTTGTAAGAGTTGTTTCTATTTTTTTTAAAAAAACCTCACAAAAAACCCATAAATGTTTGCTTATTTTTTATTAGAATATCAGAATATAAAAACTGGTAAGCCTATTTATGAGGATTTTTTTTCAACTTTGAATAAACTCCCATTTTATTTGCTTATTTATTAAAGAATCCAAATGTAAAAAGTAAATTGAATAAAATCATTGAAAAAAAACACCAAGTTTGTAAGTTTACAAGCTCAACATTTTTATGTAAAACTTGAATTGGATGAATAGTTCCTAAATTTCCTAGAACAGTTTCCATTAACTTTTGTTATAGGTATACAATCGGTTATCCGGAAATCTCTGAATTATGGAATGGCCATCTCCCATAAATTTTAATCAAACAATTCAAAATTTTCTCTGTAATAATAAAACAGTACCTTCTACTTAATCCTAACTCAGATATAATTAATCCTAAATGGAGTGAAAACAATCATATTGGGTTTAATGAATGTTGAAATAATTTTTTTGTAGATTTTAGGCATAGAGATCCAAATTACAGAATGAGCCCACATCTGGAAAACTCTTGGTTCCAAGCGTTCTGGATAAGAGTTCCAATACTCATAATATTATGACAAAATTGAGGTTGTATTGTTATTGCAATCTTGTGCTCAGCAGAAGGGGCAGCAGCAATAGTAGTAATATTAACAGTAATGTACTGTGCACACACAACCACATTGTTATTCTTAAATTGAATGAAACGTGTAGTGCACTCAGTCTGTGCACCACACGGATCAATACAGTATATACATCTTTAAAAAAACAGATAGTAGTAGGAAAGATTGCCAAGAAATGACAAATGGAAAAGGCACTGAGAAGTAATGATGAGAAGCAATGTGAACAAACATTAAACTATCTGTTCAAAATTGCAGAAAAATGAAATTGTAGACACAGAACAACGACTAATAGGAAATAGGAAACAATCCACAGGGATTCATGGCACAGTTCTGAGCACAGAACAGCTCAGGCAGCAGAATTACTGAGAAGTCAAGCAGAGTTTGCATCAAAAAAGTATAGAATTGGTTGAAATTTCAAAAGGGAAAGTTACAGAGATTTCATCATTTCATCAGATGCCAGGTAATGTAATGGATATGACAGAAGGCACATTAATTATGAAGAAAGAAAACATTCAGATCTGACCACCATGATCTTTAGATCTTACTTATACAGTATAGTGCACAATGCATTTTAATTGGTTGTGTGTACCAGATGTGCTGTTTATGTAGCTCTATAAGCAGAATACATAGTTATAAGAAAACTCAGCAAAGAACTGAAAACCAGTTGAGGAGAATGCTAGAGTCCAACACTACTGCTGAGCTCTAACACACCATAGAGTAGAATGATGTTTGGTAGGATTGCCACCTTTCACCACCTCTAGGTCTAGGCAGGAGGATGAGTGGTGGCATCACCGGGCAGGGTGGTGGAGCAGTACATCATGGGGGCAGTGCTATGACGTGGCGATCGGTGTTCAGAAAATCCTGGGATTTTACTGCATGTCCCCCTGCCTGGGCCAAAAGATGGGGAAAGGTTGCAATCCTACCAAACACCACTCTACTCTATGGTGTGTTAGAGCTCAGCATCAGTGCTGGATTCTAGCATACCTCTAGAGCCATATACAAAAAGGGGGGTTGTGAGAGCACTCAAAAGGCTAAGTTAAAGTATATTTAAGTATAATGGCAGTGGTGTTTTTCAGTGCACATTCCCTGGTCCCCTGTCTCATAAGTAATTCAGTATAAATGCAAGTGCATGTGTTTACAAAACAGGGGTTTTTAGCTACAAAGTTACGATCATAAAGTTGATAAGCCAACATACCACGTCAAGGTAACCCCTATATGGTGGTCCCTAACTTAACTACTACCTAAATTAACTACTCTCAATTGGCCAGTGGCTAGCGCACTCTCTAATTTACAGGTAAGGCCCTTACACCATAAATCATGGGTTCAGGGTTCATAATAAACTGCTGTAAATGTAAAATGAAGAGTTACATTCATACTTTAAAGTAGATGCCCTTCCCCCCTTCCTAATACAATTAGTCATATGTACAGAAGATGTTGTGCTCAATAATATATTCAGAGCAGGTTTCTAACAACTGTCTCCTTGGTGTAGCACTGTAGCCTTTGTCATCCGAATCCTGCATGAATTTGTTCACAATGGCAAGTAAGTCCCTGCTCTTCATGGAAAAAAAATTACATATTTTTTTGCCTGCATTCAGTGTTGATATATTATGAACTGTATGTGACATTAATCCCTGTGGTGGAGAGATTCTGAAACTTGACACTTCTTAAACCAAGGGTTTATCCATGCCCCAGTGCCTAACTTTTGTATTCACATTGCTTACCAAATACATTAGTGTTTCCTTAGATACAATCTTTCACTTTAAACCCTCTGAAAAATCTGTAGTATTTAACAATGTTCAACAGGACCAAGAAATTAGAAAAGCATTTTTTTTTTTATAACATACAGGTAACATAATACTGATAACTGAGTAGCTATATACAGTAATTAGAATGAAGAATGTAGTAAGAGAATTTAATATTTTTTATTATTTTTTCAGGATATTTCTATGAAAATAAGTGATATAATGATGTAACCCTGTTTAGTATAACTGCCAGTTAAAAAAGGACTGACATTTTTATTTTATTTACCCAATACTAAAAAATACTGGTGTTAGATATCTATTAAAATGCAGTTCCAATTTTACCTTGCACAGATATTTGTTTATATATGAGTCACTTTGCTATGATTGCTCAAGGCTTTTAGTATAGTGTGTAAGGAATCATTTAAATTCAAATTCATTATGCCAAAAATCATTTAATTTGGGGAAGGGAAAAAATGCCCTTATATATTGATTTTGTTAGAAATACACTTGTTGCAGTGACACGTAAGGGCCTTATAAAAATAAAAAAAAATTGGAATAGTGGTTTTTACACAATTTGAGATTTTGCCAAGAAAAGAGAATCTCTTTTAAATTTTCAAAATTCTTAAAAAATTCAATTTGAAAACATTCAGCAGCTAGAACCTTCTATAGAAAGAGGCATATTTTCTACATTCAGGTTATTTAAAGTTTCACATGGTTTTCGTCAAAAATTCTATTTCAAATCTGTAAAAATGCTTTAAAATAAATGGAACGATGCAATTTCATGTGATTGAGGTTTTTTACTACAAATTACCATCACCAACATTTTTTATCCCGTTTTTTTGTAAATATTCTAAAAAAGAATATATATATATATATATATATATATATATATATACATATATAACCAAAGGATTGGTGCACTCCGTAGACAAAATTAATACCTGGGTGCCAGCATGGGAAATAAGCAGTGAACAAGGATTGCGGCACTCACAGGGTTTTAGTGAAAAAACTAAAAAAAAATTATTATTAAGCCTCAACATTTCGATCCCCCACAGGGATCTTCATCAGGAGCAAAAACAAACAAACATCCAGCACCCACAACTCCCCAGAGGTAATAAAGCCTTGAAATGGCACCAAAACCATACAGGTGTCAGTGAAAGTGCTCAAAGCTATTAGCCAGTGATATCATCTAAAAGGCACATAGGGAAAGGTATAACAGCAGGGTGAAACGGATAAAAAAGATTAAGAGAAAAAGAAAACAACGATTATTGAATTATTCACATATTTCCCCCATTTCCCCCACCATTTTCCTCCATTGATGGGGGAAATATGTGAATAATTCAATAAATCTATTAAGACTAGTGATGGGTGAATTTATTCGCCAGATGCAAATTTGCGGCGAATTCCCGCGATATACATTTGCGGCGAATTCCCGCGAATACATTTGTGAAACCACAGAGAAAATGTGCCAGCAAAAATTTGCATGCGTCAAAAAAAATGGATGCCGGCGTCAAAAACGAGACATCGGCGCCGTTTCGCAAATTTTTCGCGTTACACTAATTTAGCGGGAAACACCACAAATTCGCCCATCACTAATTAAGACTTGGATCTGTGAGTGCCTCCACTTTCTACAAATATATATATATATATATATATATAAATATATATATATATTTTTATTTATTTATTTATTTTTAAATCGACCTCTTTCACATCTACCTTAGCCCATGTTTACCAGGGGCACCTTCTTACTGAAAAGGTTACCAAATAGAAACGTTCCCTCATGCAAGTCTTGTAGCGAGTTCCCGGCGTGTATCAGCCTATATGCTTTCTGCAGTGACACAGTTATGGCTAAGCCTACCCATTGACAAAATAAATAGAATATGCACTAGAAACATATAATAAAATACACTGATAAAATGAAATGAAAGTAAATATATAACTAGGACAGCAATACCTGCTCGATACTGGATCAGAAAACTTGCAAATTAGCACCACTAAAGTGTTTGGGTTCTTTTCCTCTGTACAGTGAGAAGGTATTCCCAGGTGCTACTGGGAGTTATAGGTTCAGAATCACTATAACATTTCATATGCTGAACTCCAAAAACCACATGGTAACAGATTACTGGTGACTTATATACACCTGAAAGAGGCAAGGACCTCTAAATGTACATGGATGGATTTCGGGTTAGGGGAACATAGTTCCTGTTTAAAACTATCCTGCGTTGATGTGTTTTTCCACTGGAAGAGAAATGCAAGTCAAATTGGCACCTCCTATTTCGTTTTACAATGCAAGAGCCCAACTTTATTCTATGTAAAATCAAAAGTTTACATTGCCCACCTCAAAATACAGTATTTGGGCCTAAGAATTCTTGCTTAAAGGGGTGGTTCACCTCTAATTTAACTTTTCGTACACTATAGAATGGCTAATTTTAAGCAAATTTTTAATTGGTCTTCATTTTTATAGTTTTTTAATGTTTGCCTTCTTTTTCTGATTCTTCCCAGCTTTCAAATGGTGGTCACTGACCCCCATCTAAAAATCAAATACTCTGTAAGGCTACACATGTACTGTTATTGCTACATTTTATCACTCGTTTTTCTTGTCAGGCCTCTCCTATTCATATTCAAGTCTCCTATTTAAATCGGTGCATGGTTGCTAGGTTAATTTGGACCCTAGCAACCAGATTGCTGAAGTTGCAAACTGGAGAACTTCCGAATAAAAAGCTAAATAATAAATAATGAAAACCAATCACAAATTGTCTCAGAATATCACTCTCTACATCATCATACTAAAAGTTAGCTGAAAGGTGAATGAACAACCTCTTTCAAGGAGGACAAAAAATGAAATACTTAAAAGTGCAAAAAATCAAGAACATCTCTATCAAAGATAATGATTAACGTCATTACAAAAAAATGGACAAAAGCAGTTTAAGCAACAGCCATTTTTTTCTGAAAATTGTCTTCCAGAGGTCAATATTCTCTATGAAACTCTATGAATGCACCTATATTGATTGGTATAGCAAGGAAAAATAGCACTCCTATTGAATATACATTTGCAGCTACATGACAAAATAGTATATTACAATACTGGAAATTTATGGAAGAATAATATTTTCCCTTTAAGTGAGCAATAGGGCTGGAATTTTGTAAGGCAGACTAATATATCTGTCTATTATATTCAGATGTGTATCTTACCCAACTGTAGACAGAAATATTCCATAGCTATTGTGTAGCAAAATATCTGTCAATCTAACAGGGATTGGGATGGTGATTTGGGATATAAATGTTATAGAACATGTTAGGTAACGTACTTTAGTGCTGGTTTATTGAGTAGAACATGAAAAAGGCTAATGACTTGTGAGACAAATGCAGCAGGGAGACTCTTACTTGAGAAAGAGGAACATTGATGTTCTTGAATGATAGCTGAAGGGGAGAGTTTTCAGTTCTGTACAACACTTTGTTATAGTTATCCTGAGGCTTTATAGTTTCAGATTTATCAGCATGAAATGTTCACCGTGGCACCAAAAAGGAGAATACTCTTGCAATGTCATAGGTACAGACATAAAACTGGTAATGAATATGTGTATATATATATATATATATATATATATATATATATATATATATATATATATATATTGTTATTTTTTAAAACAATAGTGCATTTAACAAAATACAACATACAAGCAACAAATCAGAAGTTTGGTCTAGTTAAGTTAAAATATTGAGCTTAAGTATTTTTTCTTGGTAGTAGGGAATTTTTTTTTAATGAAGGTACATTACAGATTAATGTGTTAATTTGGATTGTGTTTGATAGCAGATGAACTATCCGGTGAGTTGGGTGTTAGAGCTCAATATTCTCCTAAGGGGAACCACAGTTCACCACTGGGTATTTTACAGTTCTCTAGGCATAATTATGGAACCGTGAAAATACAGCAAACTCTAAATTCACCCATTGATAAATCTGCCACCACTAGTGATAAGTAAAACTTTTTGCCAAATTTTGATGCAAAAATTACAGGTATAGACTCTAATGGGTGGATAAATTTCACGCACATCAAAAATTTGTCATGCAATTTGTTGGGAATCAAAAAAAATTTAGACTTCAATGAATTTCGTGAATTCTCTCTGTTTTTTCACAAATTTTCCAAGAAGCAAAATGGGTCAGATTTGCCCATCACTAGCCCACTACAGCTGAACTTTTATTTGACAAATGTGCCTAACAATGTATACATAAGCATCACAATGGGGTAAATTCATCCATGTTCCAACTTTAATTTTTAACAGCAAATTTTTGTAGGAATTAATTACAAAAAAAGCTCAAAAATATAATTAAGAATAAAAATTTCCACTGGTAGAATTAATGAATTTATGTACACAGTTTAATTTAGTGATAAAAACTATACCATAGAAATCATAACAGAATGGCTTTAACAAATGTATTATCATTTCCATGCCCATACAGTATACGTAAAATGCTTTTTCTGTGTAATGTCTCTTTAACATTTTCAAACAAAGGTCCCCCTATATCTGAAAGTCTGTGTTTACTCTTTCATAAAAAAGTTTTTTTTGTTATTTTTTTTTAGCCCTTTTTATTATTCTTCCGCTACTGAGAATGTTTCAGTTTACAGAACAAATTTGCCTCCGTGCCCATCTATAAAACTGTTTCCCGTTGGTCCATCTGTAATAAAAAAAATGAAACCATTCGCTAAATCAAAGTATATTTCATAACTTGGCATCTTTATGGTCACACTGGACTTTGAATGGATTGAAAGTAACATGTTTCAGGTGCCAGCAATAAAGAATGGATAAACTAATTCAAGATCTGTAAATACTGGATATTCTATCTACAGAGAGAAGACAGAGAGGGAGGTGAAGCGTGCACACCTGCAATTATTGCTTATGCGTATTTTGCAGCTGCTAATCTGGATCTGAGCCGAAATCTGAGATGAACATAGTCATTATAACTTATACATATTTATAAAGGACAATTTGGCAATTTCAACATTGAATTTTGACATAAAACTGATGTTCTTTTCTCTCTGTGTTTTCTTTTTTATTTATGAAATGATATCACTTTGCAACATGATTTTTGTGTTTTTCAGTTGGTTCAAACATAAAATACTCTATAATTAATTATTAGATCCTAGCCTTAAGATGAAAGTCTTTGATATTTATCATTGAGTGAAGTTAGAGATCAACACAGTTCTCTAGAAAGAAATTCTGCCACTCTCCATTAATTTCTATGGGATTGAAAGTGAAAATTCATCCTTTGATAAATACGCCTTTCGAAATCCCATAGAAATTAATAGAGAGTGTGGGAATTTCACTCAGACTAGCAGCGATCTCTAACCTCACTCTTTGAAAATATACCCCAATGGATCAAACAGATCAATGGGGCCTTACCCTTTATCAAACTGATACCAAATCAAATTTGATAAAATCTGGAAAAAATTAATTGAATCATGGGATTATTTAATTGACGTCTTAAGTACCACCTCATGATACCTCTCTAAGGGGTATATTTATTGAAAAGGTGAAGTTAGAGATCACCACAATCCTCTAGAACTTTCACTTTTACCCATTGATAAATACTCTTTTAAAAATCCCATAGAAATGAATGGAGATTGGTGGAATTTTACTCTAGAAGACTGTGGTAGTCTCTAACGTCACATTTTGATAAATATAACCCTTATTTTGGAGATGATGAGAACCCTTCCTCTTTCTCCTTCTCTTTTTCTCCCCTTGTTCTACCTTACCAATTTCACATACTCATTTTTTTTTTTAAAACAATAAATGAAAGCAATAAAAAAAAGTTTAGAGAGCATATTGAAATTTTCTCCATTGCTAGCATCTAACTCACGCTTGTCAAAAATTCTCATTATTCCATTGATTTTCAATGAGTTTGAAAAAACTTGACAAATAAAATAACCATCCAATGAATTTTATAGAAACTCGACAGCGTTGAGTTGCCCATTGTTTCAAATTTTCAAGAATTTCTAATTTGCTAAATATTGAAAATCTGACTTCATACTACTCAAATTTTTAATTTCAATTTGCTTTTTTTGGCCACAAATTTTCTCGAAGCATGGTACAAACTTGGATTTTAATCAACTGGCCCCATAGAGTTTGTGGACAACAAAAAAGCTATAACGCTGGCCATAGATGTGCAGATTTACCTTCACATATAACGATTGTTCAGTGCCATCACCTGCCAATAAGCATTCAGATCAAATAAAGTAGTAAAATAAAAGATCAGATGATGTTCTGCCCCTGACAGCAATCATACGAAAGTTGTGTCCAACATGGTGACAGTCTCCCACTGATATCGTCAGATTGGCAATACATGCAGAGATATTATTGGTAGCAGACAGAAATTTTCTAACCTGCCCGATCAACTGAACAACCGATCGGCATAGCACGAAAAATGTTGGGACACTCCACACGGCCCAAAAATTTTACAAAATGGAGACTGAAAGGCCACACAAAAATACAAATGGCAAAAACAATGAATTAAAGAACAACATAAAGTAAAGACATAATGGGCTTTTACCTAAATGTAAAGTAAAGTTAGAAATTCAGTACCATTTTTGTATTATTTGTATTATTTTTAGGACCTGCACCCAAATGTCAAGGGTAGCGATGGGCGAATTTGCGCGATTCGCCACCAGCGAATAAATTCGCAAAACGAAAACGAAAACTTTGCGTGAAAAATTCGCTGGCGTCAAAAAAAATTTTTCCCAAAAAAACGGGCGCCGGCGTCGAAAACGAGACGGCGGCGCCGTTTCGCGAATTTTTCGCCCTTTTGCGAATTTCGCAAATTTTCCGGCGAAGCGAAATGCCGCAAATTCGCCCATCACTAGTCAAGGGCCCATTTTATACTCATATGCCAAACTGCCAGTAAAGTATATATATATAATATTTATTTTAACAATTTCTCATTAAGGTAAATTCATATCTGCAATGACATGCTTTTATAAATGTTATTTTAGAACAGAGAAATAATTACTTTGCAAAAATGAGCAAGGTGTCAGGTATGAGATCTTCTATATAAATTATAATGTCAGTCAGTGTTACTGGGCTTGAATGGTAATTAGCTGCTTAGAATCAATGTGTTGACTTAAGAAATGTAAGAAGAGACTGAAAAATTAGAAGCCAGACGTTGCACCCAGGCCTGTGACCTACAGGTTGTTATTCTCTGCTACAGAACAAAATAAAAAACAAAGCCAAACTTACAACATGTAGTGGCTGTGTGAATATTTTTGGTATTATGATCACAAACAGTTTTTTGTTGTATTATTTACTGTCATTACATAAAACGTATCCAAGATTGTATTATCAGGAAACACTCAATATTGGTGCCAGGGGAATTAAACTTCATAGGATTGAATGATCCCTCTCTCCAGTCTCCTCCTATAAACTGAAGATATGTATATGAACCAGCTGCCATATGTTAGTACATGATGGTAGTGATGGGCGAATAAATTCGCCAGGTGCGAATTCACAGTGAATTTCCACGTTTCATGCCAGCGAATAAATTAGTGTGAAAATTCAATGACATTAAAAAATTTGGACGCGCGATAGAAAAGTCGCTCACGTCAAAACCGTTGCATGTCAACATTATTTGGGCACCGATTGACTTTAATGCCAGAGTCAAAATTGACGTGAGCGTCAAAATTAACGCGGGCATCAAAATTAGATGGAAATTCGCTAATTTTCTGACCAAGCGAAACAGGACAAATTCGCTTATCACTGCACGAGGGGTTCAATTCAGACCAAGGCACTTTATGCAGAGTGTTAGAATAGGATGGTATTGGAAAAAAATAGAAAAAATGCAGAAGAAAATGCCAATTTTCATGAGATTTAGCCATTTCTTAATTTTTTCTGTTTTGCAAATCTTTTGGGAAGCAAACCAGGATAGATTCATTCATCACTACTATATAGTTCATTCAGAACCAAAGCTCATTCATTGGCCCTGGGTATGGAAGGTGACTGGAGATGTCTAATGCTGTAAGTGCATTTCTCTTTATTTAAACCTGGGTATTCTTTGAGTCCTACATCTTCCTCCAACACTCCTAAAACGTAAACACAGTTTATTCTGCTCCTGATGATATTGACATTATTGTGTGTGGTAGGGGAGAATGCAAACTCCACATGACTCGAATTGATGAACAATGAAAACTCATTTAAAGTCACAGTGGTATATTAGTAGTGATGGGCGAATTTCTCCCGCTTTGTTTTGCCGGAAAATGCGAACATTTCACGTGAAATTCTCGAAACAAAGCTAAATGCACATTTTCGCCGGAATTCTCGCCGGCGTCAGAATTGTTGCCGGTGTCAAAAAATGGGGATCGTGCCTCTCCCATTGATTTATACAGGACCTGGACATGTCTGAGATAGCGGTTATTTTTCCACAAATAATTCCAGTTTTTGCCCCAATAGCCCACCAGATAAATTTGAGTTTTAGTAAATAACACCCTTAGGGGCAAGTTTACTAACCTCTGAAAATTTGCCAGCGACGGCTTCGCTCACAGCGCAACACTTCGCCAGGCATAGATTCGCCGGGACAATGCTAATTCACTAAAATCCGAAGCTGCGACCAGGGCGTTGAACGCTGGCAAAGTTGCGCTAGAGTTCAATGGACGTTTTTTGTTGCAGCAAACACATTACACTACACAAGCCCAGGAAACATTAATAAAAGAAAATAAAGTTGTTATATTGCCCTACGCATGAGCCCAGTGTATAGTTTATGTGCCATATGTTAGGAAATGTAGGGGGGAAGTGGGTTACCCCAAAGTTTACGCTCTTTTGCAGCCTATCACCCTGAAAAAAAGAAAAGACGCTAGCGTTTTTCGGGACTTAGAAAAATTTTCAACTAAATTCTACTCTATTGCACTTCGCCTGGTCTGAGGTGGCGAAGGCAAGTCTGGCACAAGAGTTCAGTAAAATCTGCATCTTAGTGAATTTGCGTTGTTAAGTCCATTCACCAGAGCGCAAATTCCCCAGTCGTTAGGGAGCGAAGTACCACTAGAGTCTCCTTCGTTAGCAAAGTTACGCCAGCGACTGTTAGTAAATTGGTGAAGTACAGAAATGTCATTGAATTTTCGCCAGCGTTAATCACTTTGCTCTTTAGTAAATTTGCCCCTTAGTCTCCTTGGTGGAGCACAAGGCATATTATTTCACTCTGTATTTTACAACATGAACTACTGGGCACTACTAGGGATGGGCGAATTTCTCGAAAAAATTTGTGAAACTCGAAAATTAGCACCCACTTACAAAAAATCTATTGTGTCAATTTTGACCCTGGCGTTAAAGTCAATGGGCGTCCGAATAGTGTTGAGGCACGCTGATTTTGACATGAGCGACTTTTCGGACGCGCAAATTTATTCGCTTGCAGTGAAACACGGAAATTCCCGCAAATTTGCCCCACTCACTAGCCACTACTTTAACCTAATTTACAGGGTCCTTTTATCTCCATTATGACATGGGCTACTGTACCTTAGGGCTTAATTTTCTTACTAAGGTCTACCTCCTTAGGTAGTAGAGCAGCATCCTCCCATTCATAGAGTGGCAGGGTCAGACTGGCAGGATCCATACCCAGATCCCTGTTCCGGTGGCTTCTTTCCTGTTGTGACCTTTTTCGGGCGGTTGCAGCAAAAACATGCACACAAGCGAAGTGACGCAGAAGTGCAGTCCCGGGCCCCCAGTCCGACCCTGTAGAGTGGAGTCCATAAAGGGACTATGTTTCCAATTCAGCGTTTCTACAAAGATTTACATGGTTAATTTAATTTCAAGGCATGGGGAATCTAACCCACACGAGGAATTTCCAAGCACCCTTGACGTTGCTCACCGTTTAAGGCCAGTGGCCCAGGTGCTTGTTGCCCCGGACCCTGCACTAGAGTTCCACAATTATCCACGTCCTATCGGGCTCCCCGTAATCCACCACAAATCACTTATAGGTATAATATATTTCGAGTCTTACCCCGTCCACGTAGTGACCCAGGTGCTGCCGCCCCGACATAGCTTTTAACCATAACCTCGAGAGTGGGCGATTCTTCCAAGATGCCGGTGTGCGCTGCCACAAATCTTTGTGTGCCATAAAGGGACTATGTACTCCCTTATTTATTATAGATTAAGGGTCAGAAACTTCCCATGCTACCTTTGGGCTAACTGGGAATACCTGGAGTTACAGGTCTTCTTACAGTAGAGATCGCTAACTTCTTCACACCTCCTACAATTATTAAGTAAACATTTTTTGAATACATATTATAGACTAAACAAATATATAAGTAGGATAGAATTTAAACCAGTCACATTTATACAGATTCATGGCTAAGCTTGGGGTTTGATTGAATCCCTGGCTTTAGTGCTAGCTTCAGATGAATAATATTTAGCCAAATTCCATCCATACCCCTTAATATCATATATTTAAAGCTTTAGGGTATCAAGTTTTTGTTTGCAAATGATGTGTAAGTTGGGCTAACATCTAGGGGCAGATTTAAAAAATCTAAGGTATTTTTGGGGAAAACTTCGGTTTGAATTCGATCGAATGAGCTATTACTTCTATTCGATACAGACTTCAATACTTGATACAGACTTCAATACTTGATTCAGACTTCAATACTTGATACAGACTTCAAAACGGACCTATTAGATCGAAAACTGACCTATTCGGACGGAAAAAAAACCTTTAGAAAATTTGAAATTCAACCCTTGATAAATATGCCCCCTAGAGTTTGAATTTTGTCCGGATCCTAAAAGTGCAGCATTGGTGCATCACAAGTTCATTTGGTTTACACAACAAAACACTAATTGACCATACAGTTACTATATAAAGGTACACATACCCTACATACAACTTTAGAACATTTTAGAATGGCCCTACGAAAGACATATTTCTCCAACGGCGTGTTTTCCACAGTTCTAAGTCTTGTTTACAGTTTTACATTTGAAGGAAAGCTAGAATAAATTGGAAAAACATACCTTAAATCCATGTAAACTGCAACTTATGAATTATTACACAGGTTTCTCTGGAGGTTTGTAGATAGAAATATATTCCATTGTGCATACACATGCTGTCAGTGTTATTCTAATATTAATGCAGGTTGTCATGTGCCTGCTCTTCTAACTTTACCTTGGGAAAGCTTAGCATATGTCTGCAGAGACACCAGTATCTAGAGTAGCCTCGGATATTACTTTGGGTTAACTTGGACATCATTTGTAGGCAGCACGATCATTTCCAACTGCTTGAAATTATACTACAAAAAAACTGATTTTCAGTGACGAGACACATGGGGTGCAGTGTAGAATCACCTTATCCTTTTCTAATAATACCTGAATATAGTAAATAAACCAAGTGATGGAACTTTATACATCTGGAAAATATTCTTTTGGATTCTAGGGATAGTAGGGGTCCAAAGTAAACCCTACATTCAAAAAGAATCAATATTATTCATTGTGTGGCTAAATTGGCTTCATTTTACCTACTTACCTGACCCTCTGTTTATTTTGTTTCCATAGTGACAGTCTTCACTTTACAGAATTTTTTAAAGGGTACATAAACCTTCCTTAAAACTTAAATTTACACTTTTTACTGATCAATATAACATTGTCATGAAAAAGGACCATTATAGTGCAACTGTATATATGCTATATATGTCTGCTAACATTAAGAAGTATATATAGTTCATATATTGAGAAACCAATAAAATGATTTGCTTGTAACATTTAAACCAGAGCACCAGGTTAAAGGTAGGGAGCTTTAAATTGTTTCAGTAAAAGCAGACTCTTAGGGACCCATTTATTAACAACTGAATGTAGTTTTTTTCCATAAGTCTCAAAACAATTTTGGTTTTCCTATTTTTTTTAAAAGCTCTAAAATGTGAGATTTATTACGTCTAAAAACCACCATAAAAGACTAATACAGAAGTAAATAGAAGACAACATTAGCTGTGCTGAACCTGTACTTGTACTGTTCTAAATAAATTCGAACTTTTGGAGGTTTTTGGATTTTATTTTCATAGGAATTGGAAGTTTTACAAGTATTTGTATTTTTTAGCACATTGTTCAGAACTATTTTTTGTTTGTACTTTTTTATTCAGATCTTTTGATAAATGTCATGACATTCCCAGTTGTAGAGAAAGTGAGTTTAGGCGTGGATTCAAAAACCTCTAAAACCACTAAAATACAACCTTTAATAAATAGGCCTATTATACCAAGGTTCATAAGAACCCAGTCTGGAAATTACCTGTTTGTTGCATTCCTTGTACTTTCAATATATTGAGTAGTTCCATTGGATCGGCAAGATAGTATAGGACACATTTATCAAAATTACAGTAAAAAAAATCACAAAAGCTAATTTTGCTAAATCACATATTAGGGGCATATTTATCAAGGGTCGAAATTCGAATTTGAAAAACTTCAAAATTTAAGTTCAAAAAGACCAACCGAAATTAAGTCAAAGTTTTTTTTTTGGACGAATAGGTCCGTTTTTGATTGAATAGGTCCGTATTTGGCTGAATTAGAATCGTACGAATCGAAGTAATAGTGTATTGGATCAAATTCGAATCAAAGTTTCTCGCAAGAAATACTTTGATTTTTCAGTCCACCAATTGACTCCAAATAGGTTCTAGGAGGTCCCCCATAGGCTAAAACAGCAATTTGGCAGGTTTTAGATTGGAGGAAGTCAAATTTTTAAAGACACAGTACATGATACATTTCGATATTTGAATTTTAAATTTTTTCAAATACCAATCTAATTTGGACTATTCCCTAGTTGAAGTAAACACAAAATAGCTCAAAATTCTATTTTTTTTTTAATTCAAAAATTCACCTCGACCTTTGATAAATCTGCCCCTAAAAAATTTTGATTTCTAATTCTTATTTCGCCATAATTTATTGAAATTCTCATTTACCATTTGACCAAAATTGTTAATATAAATGGGCCTATATGTACTTCCTGTGATGGATTTGTCACACTGACACTAGTTAATAGGGTATCCATTATCTATAGCACTATCACCAGTATGAATCACAATAAACACGTTTTCACGTGTTACTGAAGTTTTACAGATGCCATGTGAATACAGCTGTGGGAATCTGTGTCCATACACAACCTACTTGTATTGTATGCAAACAGATGTAGCACTGGTGATAAATGTTTGTCCCATGCAATAAATATGCTGGCTGTAAATGTGATTTACTCAAAGCTAGAGGGCAATAACTATTTCCATAAGAAATTCATGAAATATGAGTCATATTAAGGGTTGAGAAGCCTGTATTGTAAATTTTTTATGCAATTTTTGTGTGCAACAAGGGGCATGCAAAAATCAGCCTGTTATCAAGTCAGAGCATTCATAACACATCACAGTGAACCTACTTATAAATACAATATAACTTTATAATAGTTCAGTGCATCTGGATATCAAATAACAAGGTTCATGCATTCAAATGAAAATACTTCTTTGCATTTCTTGATTTTAGGTGCAGGACATGTTATCCAGAATGCTCGGAACCTGGGGGTTTTCCATATTTGGGATTTTCATACCTTAAGACCATTAAAACATTAGGGGGGGACATTAAGGGGGTTATTTATCAAAGGTTGAGTTTTGCTTTCCAGAAAAATCTGAGGGTTTTTTTAGGGTAGTTTTCGGTCAAAAACATAACATTTTTTTTGGTTTTTATAAAAAAAAAAAAAAACTCGAATTTTTCAAGATTTATTGAACTCCAAAGTTGGAAAACAGCTTAAATCTAAAAATACTCCAGGTCATACTCTAAGGGGCAGATTCACTAAGGGTCGAATTTCGAAGTTAAAAATACTTCGAAATTCGACCCTCGAATTGAAATCCTTCGACTTCGAATATCGAAGTCGAAGGATTTAGCGCTAATCCTGTGATCGATCGATCGAAGGATTTTTCGTTCGATCGAACGATTAAATCCTTCGAATCGAACGATTCGAACGATTTTAATCCAACGATCGAAGGAAAATCCTTCGATCAAAAAAAGGTTAGCAAGCCTATGGGGACCTTCCCCATAGGCTAACATTGACTTCGGTATGTTTTATCTGCCGAAGTAGGGGGTCGAAGTTTTTTTTAAAGGGAAAGTACTTCGACTATCGAATGGTCGAATAGTCGAACGATTTTTACTTCGAATCGTTCGATTTCGTTCGAATTCGAACGAATTTAACCAATTCGATGGTCGAAGTACCCAAAAAATACTTCGAAATTCGAATTTTTTTCATTCGAATCCTTCACTCGAAGTTAGTGAATCTGCCCCTAGGTCATGCAAAAGTCAATGGCAGAGTCCCTTAAAATATTTAAACATGTTAATAGATGTTCAGGGTTTTTTTTGGTGGGTTTTGCTCAAAAACTCAATTAATTTAATCAACTAGGGTTTTTTTTTTATCAAAGTCCGAATTAATCTCGATATTTACTGCTACAAACTCCGATCAATCCCGCTCGGGTTTTTTATTTATTATTACATTTTCCTGAGAATTTGCTTTGCGGGTAAAATATGATTTGTTCGTATTTTTTTCGACTTTTCCATCTTCAGGGTTTAATAAATTCTGAATTTTTCGTGATTTTTGCATTGGGAGTTTAGTAATTAACCCCTTTAGTATTTGTCCCTGCAGAAAACTCGAATTCACTAATTTGAGTTTTTTTCCATTCAAATTTTTTCTTAAATTAGAAAACATTTGAGTTGTGACTTCATTCGAGGTATAAAAAAAACTCACAAACCTCTACAACTAGACCTTTGATAAATAACACCCTAAATAAACCCTATGGGCTGGATTTGCTTTCAATAAGGATTAATTATATCTTAGTTGGTATCGAGTGTAAAGTACTGTTTTTATTATTACAGAGAAAAAAAAATACTTTTTTTGATAAAAATGCAGCCTTTGCATAATATGGACCTTTTTGGATAACAAATCCCATACCTGTATATAATTACACCCACGTAATCTAATTTTCCTGCCACAAGCATTAGTGTATCTAAGGGATCACCTACTAGTGTAAACAAAAGTACAAATAAGAAAGTTGCGGCATTTACATAAATCCACTACATATGCCTTGTTCTAAAATTCTAGCTGCAAAATACTGGCCACACCCTTGAAATAACATTTCAGGTGTGTTACCTCCAAGGCTTCCTTAATATATTAAAGGAAATTGTTCCAAACTACTGTATACAATGTATGCAACAATAAACTTTTATTGCTGCTGTCCAACATGTTCCCATAAGGTCCACCTGAAACAGAAAAAGGTCAAAAAGTACAACTAAAGGACTTTCCTGCTATAGTGCCATGGAACTTTTAGAATTTGTCATAGCTATTTAAAACATATACATCTCTAAAGCTGTGGGGCAGGGAATGGGCGAATTTGACCCATTTCATTTTGCCAAAAATTTGCCGCCGAAGAAATGTCGCCGACGCCCATTGTAGTCTATGGGCGTCATAAAAATTTTGACGTGCATCTTTTTATTTTGACGCACAATGCCATACAAGTCCATGGGCGTAATTATTTCGGCAAAACAAGGCGAAAAAATTCTCCCATCCCTACTGTGGGGTAGACAAAAAACAATGATTTGATATATTAATTTGATAAATGAAGCCAAGCCAACATTTGCATGCAGAAAGGTGGCTATAAGAGATGAAATGCTTGCTTAGTATAAGGGATGTATATAGGCCAGTGCAATGTCTACACAACATCTCACTTGCAAGTGTTACTGGTATTTTAATCTGCCTTGGAAATTTCAGACCAATTCATAACATCATTGGAGTTTTTGAAACCTACTGCAAAGTTATTTTCCAAAACATGAAGAGCAGGGGTCCCAAATCTTTTTTGTCTGTGAGCTACATTCAGATGTTAAAAGAGTTGGAGAGCAAGACAAGCACCTGGGTGGTGCAGAATAAGTGTTGTGATTGGCCATTTGGTAGCTCTTGTGTGGACTGGCAGCTATAAGGCTTTGTTGGGCAGTAGACCTGGTTTTTATGCAACCAAAACTTGCCTCCAAACTAGGAATTAAAAAAAGGGAATTGTTTAGAGGTCAATGGGAGAAACATCCAAGGAGTTGCTCCTGAGTCACTTGTTGTGTATCACTGATCTAGAGGATGGTTGGCAGGGTTTCTTTATGTTGTAACCCATAGATATTCCACACTTGGTCCCTTCAAGGTATTCTTCTGCCACCAAATTTAAATCTATATTGCATTTAAATTTAGGAATTGGTCTGCCATGTTCCATTTGTGCAACAGACATTTATCTACAGTAGGTGATGAGAGTGGTCAGAAGAGTGCTTGAAGAAAATCACCATAGAGAATTAATATTTGTGATAATGAATGATCCATCTGTATCAAAATTACTTAAGCAAAGCGGAACATTACATCGTCAAAGTCCTTTAAATCATTATGACCAACAACTTTTCAAGGGAGTCAAGCATTTTTCCAGTCTTAGCAGCATTCATAATAAATAAAAAGAACTGTGCTCATATTCTAGAGGTTTGTTTTTTCATGCAGATGGAAGCTTTTTTTTTTTCTTTGCACTCCTCATTTGCTGAAAATGTTCTCAACGGGAGATCTGAAGACTTTTGAGAAAATTAGTATGCAAAGAAAAATTGCATCACCCCCAGCTGCTTAGGAACATCACATGTAATTTCAGGTACAGTAGCTTGAATCCTGTCAAGGTTAATTTATCGTTCAATGACAGAATCTGTTACAAATTGCTTCTGAAGTAGAAATACCGTGCGTGCTTCAGTTACAGTTTTCTTCTTGTCAATCACAGTCACAACAATCTTGTCTCATCCTTCTGGATAATGGGATGTTTATCTGAGCACGGTGACTGATCTGCTGAACACCGCCACTGTTGCTGGTTTGACTTAGGGGCAGATTTATCAAGGGTCGAATTTCAAGGTGATGGGAGTTTTCGAAATTCGAATTAAAAAAGACCCATTACCTATTATAGATCTAAATTTATTTTAAAAAAATCTACGTTTTTAACTTCAAGTGAATAGGCTGTAGTTCCAATCTAGGTTTTAGCACATTCAATCAAATTCAAATCGAAGGATTTGTCCCAAAAAACTTAAATTTTTTAAAGTCCACCAAATTACTCCAAAGGCTAAAACAGCAATTTGGGAGGTTTTAGATGGCGAATGGTCAAAGTCGAAGTTTTAAAGAGACAGTACATGATAAATTTCGATATTCGAATAGTCACATTTTTTTCAAATTCAAATTGAATTTTGGACTATTCAAAGTACACCTGGGGCAGATTTGTCAAGGGTTGAAGTGAATTCGAGGGGATTTTCGAAGTAAAAAAATTCGAAATTCAAAGTAATTTTTGGATACTTCAACTATCGAATAGGCTACTACAACTTTGACCTTCGATTCAAAGTAAAATCGTTTGACTATTTGACTATAATCGAAGTACTGTCTCTTTAAAAAAACTTCGACTTCAATACTTCGCCAACTTAAACCTGCCGAATTGCTGTTTAGCCTATGGGGGACCTCCTGTGTGTTTTGCTAAGTTTTTTTAAGTCAAAGGATTTTTTGGGAAAATCGTACGATCGTAGAATCGTACGATCGTACGATCGTACGATCGTACGATCGTACGATGTATAAAATCCTCCAACTTTGAATTCGAATGTTGAAGGATTCTATTCGATGGATAGATCTATTTGATAAATCTGCCCCTAAAAATAGCTCGAAAATCTAATTTTAAAATTAGATTTTTCAATTTGACCCTTGATAAATCTGCCCCTAAATGTACAGGGTTGGTGGACAGTTGTTGATGCTTTAGTTAAGTCACTGATAAACTATTAAAGTCCATCTGATTTGAATAATTTAGATGCTTTCTATCATGTAACGGGTAACATATAATATGCTATTAAGGGGTCGTTTATTGTAGAGCATGAGTGAAATGTTTTACCAATCAACAGACTGCCTTGTATTGTAAAAAAAATCCAGTGCCTTGGAGGCCTATCTATCAAAGATCGTAATTTAGTGGTTTTAGAGGTTTTTGAAACCACGCTTAAACTCAGTTTAGTCTCTAAAACCACAAATGCCATTTATTAAAAGATCTGAATTTAAAAAAAGTATGAAGAAAAAAATACTCTGAACAATGCACTAAAAAATATGAATACCTCGAAAACCTCTACAAATAAGTATTTTTCAGACAATTCCTAGCGGAAAGAAATTCAAAGTCCAAATTGATTGAAAATGGTCCAATAGGATCAGTGCAGCTCCCATTGGCTTCTATAGGACCTTGACAATATTTACCTGGTGAAGTTTTGTATTAGGAGTTTTCATGGTTTTTACACTTAATTAATCTCACATTTTTAGAGCTTTTAAAGAAAACCACACATTTTTTGGAGATTTGAGGCAAAAAACAAATTTGATTGTTAGTAAATGAACCCCTTAAAAAAGTGTTGTGAAAAAAAGCCCATTGACTTCAATGTGTTCCATAAGGAATGTTTTGTTAATATTTTTGTGAAGCGAAATGGAAGAGATTTGTCAATCACTAATGTCCAGCACACCATCATCTTTTCTAATACAATAGCTCAGTCCTCAATATAAAGGGGCCCATTCACTAAGCTCGAGTGAAGGAATAGAGGAAAATAGAGGAAAAGAAATTTGATTTTCGAATGTTCTTTTGGCTACTTCGACCATCGAATTGGCTACTTCGACCTTCGACTACGACCTTCAACTACGAATCGAACGATTCGAACTAAAAATCGTTTGAATATTCGACCATTCGATAATCGAAGTACTGTCTCTTTAAAAAAAACTTCGACCCCCCAAGCCATTGTTAGCCTATGGGGAAGGTCCCCATAGGCTTTACAAGGTTTTTCTGATCGAAGGATAATCCTTCGATGGATGGATTCAAATCCTTCGAATCGTTCGATTTGAAGGATTTAATCATTCGATCGAACGATTATTCCTTCGATCGTTCGATCGAACAAATTGCGCTAAATCCTTCGTCTTCGATATTCGAAGTCGAAGGATTTCAATTCGGTAGTCGAATATCGAGGGTAAATTAACCCTCGATATTCGACCCTAGGTAAGTTTGCCCCAAAGTGTCTGCACTCTTCTAATACTAGTACAAAATATGAGGTTGACACAGGGCAAGTCTATCAGCGATTACAGCAAATGGTGGGTGTTCCAAATATTGAAAAAATGCGTCTAAAGTTAATGCTTCATGAACTCTTGGTTTCAACGTGCAATATCTAGTGATGAGCTTATAATTTTGCCAGACATGGATTCTCCACAAAATGCAACACTTCACCATCTGCCAATTGTTTTGCGACTCTGCTGCAAAAATTCACCGCAAAATATTTTGCTGCAATAAAAAAGTCACCATATGAAAAAGCACCCAATGACGTTTGCATTGTGACAAACAAGTCACTGAGACAAAAAGTCGCCAAGATGAAAAAAACTGCCACAAGAAAAACGCCCATTGAAAATTTTTGCCTCATATTGACTTCAAAGTGTTTTACGATTTTTTCACCGTATTCCGAATTTTTTTTCAGTTTTACACATTTTTCGGTGCAGCATAATGGGACTGATTTGCTCATCAGAAGCAATATCCTTAAAATCACTGTGCATAATCAGTACAACTGTATTAAACAAATGCAATTAAAATTGCTTTTTATACCTTATGGGATTCAATGCTTATTTGTGATTGAATTGCTTAATATTTTGCATGAACTGTGCAATTGACACCAGGCTACAATTAGAATCGCTCTCACTGTAATCTTCTTTAGCTCAGTTCTATTAAGCTGTGTTTTTAGTGGAAAATCCTTCCATTTCCATTGGCAATTAGCTAAATATCTAGGTGTACTGCAAATAAAATATCTTAAAACCAATGTGTAGAAAACAGAGTTATTTATAATAAGCAAATAAAGAAAACAACCTATTACAACATGTTCAATATATCCACTCTTACAAAGCAGTTGTTCAAACAACCAATGCCATCTGGTTATTGCTAAAACATATTTACAAATCTATTATAATTTCAACTTTTCCAAGACTAGTTTACAAACATTCATAAATTAGTGGAAAATGACATGCTTTAGAAATGTAGTACATCTTCATGCTTTCTGAATTTCAAGGAAGTTGAAGACGACTGTAAATTATAAACTTTTGGAAATGTTTATTTTACAGAGTTTTTTCGCTTGTAATGTTCATATTTCCTTCGCTAATCTTGTGCTCTGCTGTTGACTTTTCTTCTGGATGAAGCCAAGGTGGTCCGTGCAATTGCTGGTGATAAAGCATAATAAAAATATTTTCAGTCAAATGTGCAGAATGACCTGTCATTCTTTTAGATTTTAAATTCTAAGGAGCAAGGCCCTATTTACTTCCTATAATTTTTTGTATTTACTGATATATTTTATGTGGGAAACTTGCTCCTGTACTGCACCGTGGATTATGTTGGTACTTTATAAATATGTGATACTTCCTAGAATATATGTAGAATATACAGTAGTGTACAAAGATTTTAATGAAAATCCTTAAACCATAGATTTCATCAATTTTACTTATATAAGTGTAAGGGGGGTATTTATCAAGGGTCGAATTTTGAGGGGTTAAAACCCTCGAATTCGACCATCGAATTGAAATTCTTCGAATTCAAATATCGAATAAGAAGTATTTAGTGCTAAAATCAGCATTAGATCGATCAAATAAAAATCGACTTATAGGCTTATAATGCAATTCGGTAGGTTTAACTTGGCGACGTATTAAATTCGAAGTATTTTTAAAGAGACAGTACTTTGACTATCGAATGGTCGAATAGTTGAACGATTTTTTATTCGAATTGTTCGAATCGAAGTCGAAGTCCAATTCGATGGTCGAAGTATCCAAAAATTTACTTCGAAATTCGAACTTTTTGAAATTCGAATATTCACCCGAGTATAGAGGTTATTTACTAAAATCCAAATCTCATAATATTAATAAAACTCCCATGCCTAATTTTAGCTTATTTATCACTAAAAAACTTGATTTAATTGGATAGTAAAAAAACATGATGGAAATGTAGGAAAACTCGAATTGTATAGATTTTTTGGCTTTTTTACCAAAATCGCTCAAGTGTTTTCAAGTTTTTGCCCAAAACCCAGAAAAGGTCGTATTTATGGGCTAAACCCTGCGCAGACCATGATTACTTCAAATTGGGATAGGTGCCTCTCCCATTGACTTATATGGGACTTCAACAGGTCTGAGTTGGTGAATTATGATAAATGGGGGTATTAAAAATCTCAAACAATTAGTTTTTACCAAAAATTTAGTTTTATAAAAAACCTTATAGATCTCATCCAGCATTAGCATTTATAAAAAACCTTATAGATGTCAACAGCATTAGTTTTTTTGATGATCTGTAAGTCTTTCCCAGAGAGGGGGGCAAAGCTGATGATGTCAGAAATGGGTCGATGATGTTTAGGGGTGGGCTTGTGATGTCAGGGGCAGCACTATGATGTGCCAGTCATACAGAGTTCTGGCTGGGTTTAAGATCTCTGAGAGGTATACTGTAATATCCTGTATTATCTGTAGATTGTAGAGCCATGCTGATCTGGAAATCTACCATAACTCTTTTTCAGCTCATCCCTTATTGATAAACCAAATATATTTTACATTAACCCACCTTCTCAAATATTTATATATTTGCCAATTAGATTACATGCAACAGAACCATTAATAATGCATGTTTCATATGTTTATTATGTATTATAATCAAATATAAGTAGAAGCTCATGCACATTCATTTTACCTGAATTCCTGGTTCTAATTCCGCACTCTTGTTTGTTAATGTTGAATTATGATGTAATCTGCATATCTGTCCACCCTACCAAGAAGGAATATCTTGTAAATTGGCATAAAACATACAACTATTAAAATGACAGTTTGCGAAAAATAATACAGGTATGGGACCTGTTTTCCAGAATGCTTGGGACCTGGTGTTTTTTGGATAAGGGGTATTTCCATAATTTGGATCTCTATACCATAAATCAGATAAAAAATAATTTAAACATGAATGAAACCTAATAGGATTGTTTTGCCTCCAATAAGGATTAATTATATCTTAGCTGGGATCAAGTACAATGTATTTTTTTTATCATTACAGAGAAAAGGGATTATAAAAATGGAGTTCACGGCAGATGGCCTCCCCGTAATGCTGAACTTTTGCGATAACTGGTTTCCAGATAAGGGATCCCATACATGTAGTACTATTTTGACCTTATTATTGTAAAACAAAATTACAGATATAGAAACATAAGATGGCTTGTGAACTAAAATAGTTTGAAACACAAATTATTGGTGCAATCCACCATGGATTTATCCACAATGCTGATTTTTCACACAGTGCCATGTTAATTGTAATTGGCAGCAAATTGCACCTTTGGCATAAAGAAGGGAGACAACAAGAGGGAACTGGGCACACACTTACATATGCTTTATTTCTGTTTTTAATACCACAAAACGTAAAATGGTTAGACAGTGTGCAGTATTTATCACTTGGTCAAAGCAGGTCCCCAAACGAATATCAATGAATTCCTTACAAAAAACAGTGTGGAGGTATTGCACATGATGTGAACACTGCATTTCTATAAAGAAAATTCTTTAAATAGCCTTCCCGAACACTAAAAACACCATCTGCCTAGTAGAGTGCTGTTCTAATAAACAGTAAATGAGACCTATAGTTTTAATAGTCTCCTACCTATAGTTGCTGGCATATCCAAGACAGTCAATAAGAACTGACACCCCATATATCACCATTATATTCCCCCATCTACTGTGAGGGAATCACAACCATAGTTTGGAAACCACTGTTGTTATTTCACGGGTAAAAAAAAATGTACTGCACTTATCTCTTTGTTTGAATTAAAGTTATTATTTGAATTATTCTATGTTCCTTCTGCTAAAGGCAATATTTTTACATGCTAATAACAATAGAAGACAATACAGGAAGCAACTGAAGGTTAGCGTAATATTTTAGGTAAATCTGGGCTCCTTTCGTGGTTAACTGTTGTTTATGGTATAAAATTTCATACATCTTGCTGTATTGTAGAAGAGCAAAAGTAAATCAGATATGAATACTCCAAGCTCCTCTGGGCATATTTGCATAAATGCTAGCACTAAAAAAATAGATCAGCAGATAAAGAAACTTAAGTCGTTTTTATTGTATGTAGGAACGTGCAGCAACTGCATCATTCTGAATTTCTTAGACGGGGGCGTTAGTTCTCTTTCCACGCGCACTACTTAACAAACACAGTGTATATTCCGTGCAGTATATATTTTGTAGATAGCAGAAAGAAAGTGGAATATACTCCCCAGAGAAGTAAAACGCAGACTGTGTTGAAGTAGTCCTTTACTGCAATCATTATCTAGGATTCTATATCAAGGGGCAGATTTATCAAGGGTCGAAGTGAAAATTCAAATTAAAAAAATTAAAATTTCGAGCTATTTTTGTGTGTACTTCGACTAGGGAATAGTCCAAATTTGAAAAAAATGTAAATATCAAAATTTATCATGTACTGTCTCTTTAAAAATTCGACTTCGACCAATCGCCATCTAAAACCTGTCGATTTGCTGTTTTAGCCTATAGGGGACATCCTAGAACCTGCTTGGAGTCAAAATCAAACTTTTTTTTAGAAAAAACTTTGAATCTAATTTGATTGAATACGATGTTACTTCGGTTCGTATGATTCAAATTCAAATGAAAATGGTCTATTCATCCAATATAAAAAACCTATGATTGTTTCAATACATTTCGGGTTGATCTTTTTTTATTCGAATTTCGAAGTTTTTTTTTATTTTAAATTCAACCGTTGATAAATCTGCCCCCAAATATATTCTTCAACCGAACACAAGGAACTTGGAATATCAAGTTGTTCCAAGATAAAGTATTATGTTTACCATTGTGTTGTACAAATAGAGTGTCAAAATATGACGATGGATGAATAAATTCATCTTTTTATTGTGTGCTATAAAAATGTGATAGTTGACAGTTGTGTTGAAATTGTGTTTCCTGTTATTATACAGGGGAAGCATCTAGGTTCTTTGTAGGGTGAATCATCAAGCCACCTTGATGTTTATTGATTTATTGATACTTCTAAAAGACCTTTGATAGCTAATACTATACTTTATATTAGTGTTTTTCATGTTTTTTACGTTTAATAAATTATAAATATATCATGGTTTAAGGTAATTAGTATAATCCACCATTTTTAGTGCTAATAAATTTGTGGAATTTAGATTAAGGTTTGTGGAAATGAATGATTAGTAAATCTGCCACTTAGAGGCACATTTATTAAAAATCAAATTTTCTAATTCATGTGAGTTTTTTAAATGCTATTGAATTCGAATCTGAAAATCCAGCATCTCAGACCTGTCGAGGTTGCATATAAGTCAGTGGGAGAAGTACCAATGATTTTTTGATGTGCGCTGGGTTTCATGCAATACCACTAAGTTTTCGGAGTTTTCAGGCAAAAATCTAAGTTTTTGGGTGAAAAATCCGAAAAAAATCCTGAAAATCGGATGAAAAATCCAAAAAAAACTTGAAAATCTATTTTTTTCCTGCAAAGCAAATTTTTGGGAAAATGTAATAAAAAATAAGCGTAAAAAACCCGAGCAGATTTGATCGGAGTTTGTAGCAGAAAATATTGAGATAAATTTGGACTTTGATTATAACTCCCTTGAAAAATTAAAGAATAAGCAGTGGTTGCTTGAAAAGTGTTGTATCCTCAGTAATAGCTAGAGATGTCGCGAACTGTTCGCCGGCGAACATCGGGTGTTCGCGCTCGCCGGAAGTTCGCGAACGTCGCGCGACGTTCGCCATTTTGGGTTCGCCATTGTTGGCGCTTTTTTTTGCCCTCTCACCCCAGACCAGCAGGTACATGGCAGCCAATCAGGAAGCTCTCCCCTGGACCACTCCCCTTCCCTATAAAAACCGAAGCCCCTGCAGCGTTTTTTCACTCTGCCTGTGGTGTGCTGAAGAGATAGTGTAGGGAGAGAGCTGCTGCCTGTTAGTGATTTCAGGGACAGTTGAAAGTTTGCTGGCTAGTAATCGTTTTGATACTGCTCTGTTATTGGAGGGACAGAAGTCTGCAGGGGTTTGAGGGACATTTAAGCTTAGGTAGCTTTGCTGGCTAGTAATCTACCTTCTACTGCAGTGCTCTGTATGTAGCTGCAGTGGGCAGCTGTCCTGCTTCTGATCTCATCTGCTGACTGCTGCAATAACAGTAGTCCTTGTAAGGACTGCTTTTATTTATTTTTTTGTTGTTTTACTACTACTACTACTACTACTATAAGAGCCCAGTGCTATTAGTCTAGCAGTGTTGGGGAGTGGGACTGGTGTGCTAATCTGCTGCTCCTAGTAGTTCAGCAGCACCAACTTTAATTTTTTTTTTTAATATTCATTTTTTTTTTATTTTACTTTTTTTATTTTACTACCGCTGTAGTAGTGTATAAGTTGACCTTTTAGGCATTATTTGCCCTGTAGGCATTATTTGCACACTGTTTTCTTCAACCGCCATCTAGCTGTGTGAGCTTGTTCACATTTTGTCTAAATATTGATAATATTATCGTCTCTAGAAAAACCACTTGAGTTACTTTTTTCAAGCAGCATTCATATATTTTACGTAATCCGTATCCACCGCTGTAGTAGTGTATACGTTGACCTTGTAGGCATTATTTGCACACTGTTTTCTTCAAGCCGCCATCTAGCTGTGTGACCTTGTTCACATTCTGTCTAAATATCCATAATATTACCGTCTCCAGAAAAAACACCGGAGTGACTTTTTTCAAGCAGCATTCATATATTTTACGTAATCCGTATCCACCGCTGTAGTAGTGTATACGTTGACCTTGTAGGCATTATTTGCACACTGTTTTCTTCAACCCGCCATCTAGCTGTGTGAGCTTGTTCACATTTTGTCTAAATATTGATAATATTATCGTCTCTAGAAAAACCACTTGAGTTACTTTTTTTCAAGCAGCATTCATATATTTTACGTAATCCGTATCCACCGCTGTAGTAGTGTATACGTTGACCTTGTAGGCATTATTTGCACACTGTTTTCTTCAACCCGCCATCTAGCTGTGTGACCTTGTTCACATTCTGTCTAAATATCCATAATATTACCGTCTCCAGAAAAAACACCGGAGTGACTTTTTTCAAGCAGCCATAATATATTTTACGTAATCCGTATCCACCGCTGTAGTAGTGTATACGTTGACCTTGTAGGCATTATTTGCACACTGTTTCTTCAAGCCGCCATCTAGCTGTGTGACCTTGTTCACATTCTGTCTAAATATCCATAATATTACCGTCTCCAGAAAAAACACCGGAGTGACTTTTTTCAAGCAGCATTCATATATTTTACGTAATCCGTATCCACCGCTGTAGTAGTGTATACGTTGACCTTGTAGGCATTATTTGCACACTGTTTTCTTCAAGCCGCCATCTAGCTGTGTGACCTTGTTCACATTCTGTCTAAATATCCATAATATTACCGTCTCCAGAAAAAACACCGGAGTGACTTTTTTCAAGCAGCATTCATATATTTTACGTAATCCGTATCCACCGCTGTAGTAGTGTATACGTTGACCTTGTAGGCATTATTTGCACACTGTTTTCTTCAACCCGCCATCTAGCTGTGTGAGCTTGTTCACATTTTGTCTAAATATTGATAATATTATCGTCTCTAGAAAAACCACTTGAGTTACTTTTTTTCAAGCAGCATTCATATATTTTACGTAATCCGTATCCACCGCTGTAGTAGTGTATACGTTGACCTTGTAGGCATTATTTGCACACTGTTTTCTTCAACCCGCCATCTAGCTGTGTGACCTTGTTCACATTCTGTCTAAATATCCATAATATTACCGTCTCCAGAAAAAACACCGGAGTGACTTTTTTCAAGCAGCCATAATATATTTTACGTAATCCGTATCCACCGCTGTAGTAGTGTATACGTTGACCTTGTAGGCATTATTTGCACACTGTTTTCTTCAAGCCGCCATCTAGCTGTGTGACCTTGTTCACATTCTGTCTAAATATCCATAATATTACCGTCTCCAGAAAAAACACCGGAGTGACTTTTTTCAAGCAGCATTCATATATTTTACGTAATCCGTATCCACCGCTGTAGTAGTGTATACGTTGACCTTGTAGGCATTATTTGCACACTGTTTTCTTCAAGCCGCCATCTAGCTGTGTGACCTTGTTCACATTCTGTCTAAATATCCATAATATTACCGTCTCCAGAAAAAACACCGGAGTGACTTTTTTCAAGCAGCATTCATATATTTTACGTAATCCGTATCCACCGCTGTAGTAGTGTATACGTTGACCTTGTAGGCATTATTTGCACACTGTTTTCTTCAACCCGCCATCTAGCTGTGTGAGCTTGTTCACATTTTGTCTAAATATTGATAATATTATCGTCTCTAGAAAAACCACTTGAGTTACTTTTTTTCAAGCAGCATTCATATATTTTACGTAATCCGTATCCACCGCTGTAGTAGTGTATACGTTGACCTTGTAGGCATTATTTGCACACTGTTTTCTTCAACCCGCCATCTAGCTGTGTGACCTTGTTCACATTCTGTCTAAATATCCATAATATTACCGTCTCCAGAAAAAACACCGGAGTGACTTTTTTCAAGCAGCCATAATATATTTTACGTAATCCGTATCCACCGCTGTAGTAGTGTATACGTTGACCTTGTAGGCATTATTTGCACACTGTTTTCTTCAAGCCGCCATCTAGCTGTGTGACCTTGTTCACATTCTGTCTAAATATCCATAATATTACCGTCTCCAGAAAAAACACCGGAGTGACTTTTTTCAAGCAGCATTCATATATTTTACGTAATCCGTATCCACCGCTGTAGTAGTGTATACGTTGACCTTGTAGGCATTATTTGCACACTGTTTTCTTCAACCCGCCATCTAGCTGTGTGAGCTTGTTCACATTTTGTCTAAATATTGATAATATTATCGTCTCTAGAAAAACCACTTGAGTTACTTTTTTTCAAGCAGCATTCATATATTTTACGTAATCCGTATCCACCGCTGTAGTAGTGTATACGTTGACCTTGTAGGCATTATTTGCACACTGTTTTCTTCAACCCGCCATCTAGCTGTGTGTATTATCGTTTCCAGAAAAACCAACTGAGTTTTTGTTGTTGTTGTTGTTTTTTAAAAAATAATGCCAGGCAAAGGCAGGCCGCCACGCAGAGGCCGTGCTAGGGGCCGTGCTGCTATGCAATCCTGTGGCCCTAGCAAATTGCCCAGTTTTAAAAAGCCAATGACCCTGAACTCCCAAAATGCTGAAGAGGTAGTTGACTGGCTTACACAGCACACCCCATCCTCTACCGTTTCTAACTTTACCACAACATCCTCCTCATCCTCCACTGCTATGGCCACCCCACGTAACACTTCCTCCACCACCGGTGCCCCTTCTTCACTGGGGTCAGAGGAGTTATTTTCCCATGAGTTTCTTGAACTGAGTAATGCGCAACCATTATTGCCAGAAGAAGATGAAGGAGATGAGGACCTTACACCAGATTTAATTCTGGCAGAGAACACGACAGAGATGGACATAATGAGTGATGAGGAGGAGGTCCCCGCTGCTGCTTCCTTCTGTGATGTGTCAGAAGAAATTGATGCATCTGAGGAGAATGATGATGAGGAGATTGATGTTTTGTGGGTGCCTAGTAGAAGAGAGCAAGAGGAGGGTAGTTCAGATGGAGAGACGGAGAGTCAGAGAGGCAGTAGGAGAATAAGACTTAGAAGAAGCAGGGAGGACAGCCCGCAGGGATCAGTAGGGCAACAACATGTATCGGCACCTGTGTTCAGCCGGCCAACGCACCCGCCATTGCCGCCAATGCCGCCAACTTCTACTGTTACCGCCAGATCGCACACTTCCAAAAAGTCAGCAGTGTGGGATTTTTTTAATGTGTGTGCCTCTGACAAAAGCATTGTAATTTGCAATGAGTGCAGTCAGAAACTGAGCCTTGGTAAGCCCAACAGCCACATAGGTACAACTTCTATGCGAAGGCACATGAGCGGCAAGCACAAAGCACTTTGGGAGCAACACCTCAAAGGCAACAGGCAAACTAAAAGCCACACTCCTTCTGGTCCAGCATCTTACTGCTCTACCTCTGCTCTCCTTGACCCGTCTGAACCACCCTCCACTCCGCCTTCCACCTTGACCACCTGTTCCCATTCCCAGTCATCTGCCACCAGCCAAGTTTCTGTGAAGGCCATGTTTGAGCGTAAGAAGCCAATGTCTGACTGTCACCCCCTTGCCCGGCGTCTGACAGCTGGCTTGTCTGCACTCTTAGCCCGCCAGCTTTTACCATACCAGCTGGTGGACTCTGAGGCCTTCCGCAAATTTGTAGCAATTGGGACACCGCAGTGGAAGGTACCCAGCCGCAATTTTTTTTCTAAAAAGGGAATACCACACCTGTACCAACATGTGCAGAGCCAAGTTACCGCATCTCTGTCACTTAGTGTTGGGCCAAAGGTCCATATGACTACTGACGCATGGTCCTCCAAGCATGGTCAGGGCAGGTATGTCACCTACACTGCCCACTGGGTGAACTTGGTAATGGCTGGGAAGCAGGGAATGGGTAGCTCAACAACAACAGTGGAGTTGGTGTCACCGCCACGGATTGCACGCGGTTCTGCCACCACCTCTACTCCTCCATCGCTCTCTACCTCGTCTTCTTCTTCTTCTTACTCTGCTGCTGGGTCCTCCTTCTCCTCCTCCACACCTGTGCACCCCCAGCTCCCCCTAGGCTATTCGACGTGCCAGGTACGCCGTTGTCACGCTGTCTTGGGGATGACGTGCCTGGAAAGCAAAAACCATACCGGATCTGTACTCCTGTCATCTCTGCAGTCACAGGCCGATCGGTGGCTGACCCCACACCAACTGCAGATCGGAAAAGTGGTGTGTGACAATGGAAGCAATCTGTTGGCAGCGTTGAGACTAGGCAATTTAACACATGTGCCCTGCATGGCACATGTGTTAAATTTAATAGTCCAACGTTTTGTCTCCAAGTACCCAGGATTCCAGGATGTTCTCACCCAGTCCAGAAAGGTGTCGGCCCATTTCAGACGTTCCTACACAGCCATGGCACGCCTTGCTGACATTCAGCAGCGCTACAACATGCCAGTCAGGCGTTTGATTTCTGACAGCCAGACTCGCTGGAATTCAACGCTCCTTATGTTGGAACGTCTGCTGCAACAACAAAGGGCCGTCAACGAGTACCTTTTTGAACTGGGTGGTAGGACTGGATCTGCACAGCTGGGGATTTTTTTCCCCCGTTACTGGGTGCTTATGCGCGATGCCTGCAGGCTCATGCGACCTTTTGAAGAGGTGACAAATATGGTCAGTCGCACCGAAGGCACCATCAGCGACCTAATACCCTTCGCTTTATTCCTGGAGCGTGCCGTGCGACGAGTGACAGATGAGGCTGTAGACCAGCGTGACGAGGAGCTGGAAGCGCACGATTTCTGGTCGGAATCACCAGAACGAACCCAGGCACCTGCTGCAACGCAGGGAGAGGTGCCAGAAGTGGAGTCAGAGGAGGAAGGTGGCTTTGTGGAGGAGGAGGAGGAGGACCAACAGGAGCAGGCTTCCCAGGGGGCTAGTGGTGACCTTTTGGGGACCCCTGGTCTTGTACGTGGCTGGGGGGAGGAGACCGTGGATGATGCAGTCCTTGATAATGAGGAAGCGGAGATGGATAGCTCTGCATCCAACCTTGTGAGAATGGGGTCTTTCATGCTGTCATGCCTGTTGAAGGACCCCCGTATCAAGAGGCTTAAGGAGAAGGACCTGTACTGGGTCGCAACGCTACTAGACCCTCGGTACAAGCATAAAGTGTCAGAAATGTTACCAACATACCACAAGTCCGAAAAGATGCGGCATTTACAAACCAGCCTGCAAAACATGTTGTACAATGCTTTTAAGGGTGATGTCACTTCAGGAACTCATCAACATTCCAGGGGCAGAGGTGCCAGTAATCCTGCCACGAGCACACCTGCAAGGACAAAGCCCTTTGGCCAGGCTGTAACGTCAGACATGCAAATGTTTTTCTGTCCAAGGCAGCGCCACAACCCTTCTGGATCCACCCTCAAAGAACGCCTCGACCGGCAGGTAGCGGACTACCTGGCATTAACTGCAGATATCGACACTCTGAGGAGCGATGAACCCCTGGACTACTGGGTGCGCAGGCTTGATCTGTGGCCAGAGCTGTCACAATTTGCCATGAACCTCTTGTCTTGCCCAGCCTCAAGTGTGCTCTCAGAAAGGACCTTCAGTGCAGCAGGAGGGATTGTAACTGAGAAGAGAACTCGCCTAGGTCACAAAAGTGTCGATTACCTGACCTTTATTAAAATGAATGAGGGGTGGATCTCGGAGGGTTACTGCACGCCGGAAGACTTGTTCTGACTTCTATGCAGCTGTCCTTCTCTTCAAGCCTCATGACTCCACACACAGCTGTCCTTTAGCGTCCTCCTCCTCCCTCCGCCACCGTTACAAACTAGGGTGCAAACCCTACTGGTTTAATTTTTTCTGGCCTCTGTGCTTCAGTGGCTGCAACCAAAAAAACTGGGCAAACAATGTCTACAAGGTCAACGTATGGCAAAAAATGACTATTTTCAGCATTTATATGGCATATTTTTTCTGGCAACTGTGCTTCAGTGGCTGCGTCCAAAAAAATGCATATTTTCTGCATTTATATGGCATAATTTTTCTGGCCTCTGTGCTTCAGTGGCTGCAACCAAAAAAATGCATATTTTCAGCATTTATATGGCATAATTTTTCTGGCCTCTGTGCTTCAGTGGCTGCAACCAAAAAAATTTATATTTTCAGCATTTATATGGCATAATTTTTCTGGCAACTGTGCTTCAGTGGCTGCGACCAAAAAAATGCATATTTTCAGCATTTATATGGCATAATTTTTCTGGCCTCTGTGCTTCAGTGGCTGCAACCAAAAAAATTTATATTTTCAGCATTTATATGGCATAATTTTTCTGGCAACTGTGCTTCAGTGGCTGCGACCAAAAAAATGCATATTTTCTGCATTTATATGGCATAATTTTTCTGGCCTCTGTGCTTCAGTGGCTGCAACCAAAAAAATTTATATTTTCAGCATTTATATGGCATAATTTTTCTGGCCTCTGTGCTTCAGTGGCTGCAACCAAAAAAATGCATATTTTCAGCATTTATATGGCATAATTTTTCTGGCAACTGTGCTTCAGTGGCTGCGACCAAAAAAATGACTATTTTCAGCATTTATATGGCATAATTTTTTCTGGCCTCTGTGCTTCAGTGGCTGCGGCCAAAAAAACTGGGCAAACAATGCCTACAAGGTCAACGACGTTGACCTTGTAGGCATTGTTTGCCCAGTTTTTTTGGCCGCAGCCACTGAAGCACAGGGGCCAGAAAAAATATGCCATATAAATGCTGAAAATAGTCATTTTTTGCCATACGTTGACTCAACGTATATGGCAAAAAATTACTATTTTCAGCATTTATATGGCATATTTTTTCTGGCAACTGTGCTTCAGTGGCTGCGACCAAAAAAACTGGGCAAACAATGCCTACAAGGTCAACGTATGGCAAAAAATGACTATTTTCAGCATTTATATGGCATATTTTTTCTGGCAACTGTGCTTCAGTGGCTGCAACCAAAAAAACTGGGCAAACAATGTCTACAAGGTCAACGTATGGCGAAAAATTACTATTTTCAGCATTTATATGGCATATTTTTTATGGCAACTGTGCTTCAGTGGCTGCGTCCAAAAAAACTGGGCAAACAATGCCTACAAGGTCAACGTATGGCAGTTGTTTAAAGAGAACAGTAGATTACTAGCCAGCAAAGCTACCTAAGCTAAAATGTCCCTCAAATCCCTGCAGACTTCTGTCCCTCCAATACAGAGCAGTATCAAGCAGATTACTAGCCAGCAAACTTACTATCATCTGTCCCTGAAATCACTAACAGCTCTCCCCCTACACTATCTCTTCCAAGCACACACAGGCAGATTTTTCAGATACATTTTTGCCCTTGATCCCCCTCTGGCATGCCACTGTCCAGGTCGTTGCACCCTTTAAACAACTTTAAAATCATTTTTCTGGCCAGAAATGTCTTTTCTAGATGTTAAAGTTCGCCTTCCCATTGAAGTCTATGGGGTTCGCGAACCGTTCGCGAACCACTCGCATTTTTGCGCAAGTTCGCGAATATGTTCGCGAACTTTTTTTCCGACGTTCGCTACATCCCTAGTAATAGCATCTCTTATGCCGAATGCTTCGGACCTGGGATTTTTCAGATGAGAAATCTTTCTGTAATTTCTGTCTACAAAAAAATTACTTGAACATCAAATAAAGACTATAGGATTGTTTTGCCTCCAATAATGATTATATTTTAGTTTGGACCAAGTACAAAGTACTGTTTTGTTATTACAGAGAAAAAAGAAATCATTTTGTGAATGTGAATTATTTAATTAAAATTGAGACTATGGGAGGTGGCGTTCTCATAATTCACAGATTTTTGGATTACAGGTTTTAGGATAAGGGATCCATTACCTGTTTATATTGCCAGCAACTTAAGCAGTGCTTTACAGTAATTATTAATAAACATGATCTTACAATAATTAAAAGGAGAACTAAAGCTTAATTAAAGAAGTAGTGTAGAAATGCTAAACATTATGTTTTGGGCTACTGTACCATTCTATGGCAACCACAGCTCTTTAGATGTAAAAATATGTGCCTCCGAAGCTGCCCCTAGTAGCTCCCCATCTTCTTTTCTGTTGATTCTCAGAGCTGTTGTCAGTAGTGATAGGCAAATAAATTTGGCAGGCACAAATTTGCGGCAAATTCACCAGCGTCAAAAAAATTTGGACTCGTGATGGAAAAGACGCTCGCGTCAAAACCATCATGCATCAACAGTATTCAGACGCCCATTGACCTTAATGCTGGCTTAAAGGAGAAGGAAAGGTTAAAACTAAGTAAGTCTTATCAGAAAGGTCCATCTAAATATCCCAGTAAACCCCCAAAGTAATGCTGCTCTGAGTCCCCTGTCAAAAGAAACACAGCATTTCTTTCCTTCTATTGTGTACTCATGGGCTTCTGTATCAGACTTCCTGCCTTCAGCTTAAACCTCATTGCCCTGGGCAAGAGCATGCTCAGTTTGTTCCTCTTTCTCCCCCCCTCCTTTCTCTGCTGTAATCTGAGCCCAGAGCAGGGAGAGACTCAGGCAGGAAGTGATGTCACACCATGTTAATACTGCAGCTGCTATCCTAAACAAACAGACAGTTTCTAGAGCTTTTTACTCAGGTATGGAAAAACATTCTACAGAATAAATATAGCATTTTAGCTTGTACTATTGCAGCTAATCTATTGGCAATAAAACGCCTCTGTAGCTTTCCTTCTCCTTTAAAAAATGACACAAATTGACGCGGGCGTCAAAATTTACGCAGCCATTGAAAATTGAGTTCCGCAAATGTTTGCTGGGAGAAATTTGTACATCACTAGTTGTCAGTTACCTGTATTTAAGGACAAACTGCTTGATGAATTGTGATGGCCCCTAAGTTTAGTTTCTCAACAGCTGCCCAGACCACACTAAGGGGCCGATTCACTAACTTCGAGTGAAGGATTCAAAGTAAAAAAGACTTCGAATTTCGAAGTGTTTTTTGGGCTACTTCGACCATCGAATGGGTTACTTCAGACTTCCACTACGACTTTGAATCGAAGGATTCAAACTAAAAATTGTTCGACTATTCGACCATTCGATAGTCTAAGTACTGTCTCTTTAAGAAAAAACTTCAACCCCCTAGTTCGCCATCTAAAAGCTACCGAACTCAATGTTAGCCTATGGGGAAGGTCCCCATAGGCTTTCCTACGTTTTTTTGATCGAAGGATATTCCTTCGATCGTTGGATTTAAATCCTTCGAATCGTTCGATTCGAAGGATTTTATCGTTTGATCGAAGGAATAATCCTTCGATCGTTCGATCAAACTATTTGCGCTAAAATCCTTCGACTTCGATATTCGAAGTCGAAGGATTTTAATTCCCAGTCGAATATCGAGGGTTAATTAACCCTCGATGTTCATCCCTTGGTGAATCGGCCCCTAAGCATGTGAGTGTTACTGACACTCCTAACAAAATCCAAGATGGGGAGCTCCTATGCACAACTTTGAAGGTCTGGATCATTACTGTTATAGAGATTATGATCCTTTAGACTGTCTAGTATATAAAATATGGCATTTGTAGCCATACTTGTTTTTGGGGTTTAGTTCTCCTTTAAAAAACAAGGATCACATAATAAAAATGGATTCAGAGGGTCTTGCTCACTGCTGCCTTGCTTAACACACTATGGCCCAGTGTACACAGATTCACAGTCTATTTCCAAACACAAAGAATGGGCCCCCAGAACTTCAAAGTCAGGAATAAAGATCTGAAAGACCCCTTTATATTACTTTTTTCAAATTCAATTGCCCATGGATACATTATGGGGCAGATTTATCAAGGGTGAAAGTGAAAATCAGAATTTTGAATTCGAATTTCGAGTTTAAAAATTTAAATTGTTGAATTTATTTTAGTGTAATTCGATTAGGGAATAATTCAAATTTGATTCGAGTTTTTAAAGTCTATCATGTACTGGCCCTTTAAGGATTCGAATTCGACTATTTACCACCTTAAACCTGCTGAATTGCTATTTTAGCCTAATGGGGGATGTCCTGGAATCCATTTGATTCGAGTTTGTGGGTCTATCCCATTCGCCCAGATTTGAAAAATTATATATGTTTTGAACAATTTCAATTGGTTGTTTTTTTCCGAATTTCAAGTTCATGGGAGTTCATGGGAGTTTTTACAAAATCCCATGAACTCGAAATTCGACCCTTGATAAATCTGCCTCTAAAACTTTGCATTATAACTAGGTATTGATAACTAACGTTCAAGCTTTACAGCCTCTACCTAATTAACTCAAGAAACCATGGTGCCTTTATGAACTCAAGGACAGCCATTGGCATATTTTATTTTTATTTTAGCTCAGGGCATATAGGGTACTAAAACAAATAAAAAAAGTCAATAAATTGCTGGATTTTATGACCTTAGAAGTCAATGCAAAAACAAAACGCTGAAGGAGAAAGATTATCAACATAAAGCTGTCAAGGATTGCTCTGGTCTCTGCATAGTCTTATTTGTGGATGTTGCATATCCTGCCTTTGTGGTTTAAAAAAGAGTGTCTTCCATTATTGCTATTATTGTTATATTATTGTCATTGATATTTCATTTAAAATTTGTGTCCACCTCTCGAACAAAACCTGCAAATGACTTGTTATTCCTCTTATTTTACAAATGTTTCCATGGAGTCAATTTCAAGACCCTTTCTCTCTCTGTTTTTTCAGCTGTTGACAGATTCCTCTGAGCATTTTCAGCACTGAAACAACAGTATAATCAAATAATTTATTATTTCAGAGAAGAAGAATAAATATGTGTTTATTTCATACTTTTTTGTATTGTGTTTTGTATTTTCTGTTGATATGACAGGTATTGTAGAGTAATTATGGAATGAGATGCATATGTTGCTAAGAAACGTTATATGATGTGTCCTGCTGCTTAAACACTTTTTTTTGGCATCGGCTGATGAATTTCTAAAAATGTAAAACAATGTGAGAATGAAAATAACTTGACTGAGGAACTGTTTCCTAAAGCACAGAAGAGAACCAGATGTAGAAAAAATATTTTTGAGTTATTTACTGAATTTTATTAAGAGACCCATCTGTATCTTAGCTATTTACAATTCTAGGCTGCACAGAGTGTCCAGTGTTCTGTAGAAATATGTAGTGATTAGTGATGGGCGAATTTATTCACCAGGCGCAAACTGAGAGGAATTTGCCAAAATACATTTGCGAATTTGCCACAAAAATTCACTGGCGAAAATTCACTGCTGTCACAATTTCGACGCCGTCATTTTTCAATTTAGACGCCAGCGACGATAGACGGACGCCCATTTACTTTAATGGGCACCAGCGTCAACTTTGATGCCGGCGAATTGTCGCCATCATTAAAATCGCTGGTTCGTGAATTCTTCACCAGTTTTCGCAAATTTGCTGGAAATTCCCGAAAATTCATGGCGAAGCGAAATGGTACAAATTCGCCCATCACTAGTGGTGATTACAACAATTAGAATTTCACACCTGTGCAGTATAAACTATAGCTTTGCATAGCCAAACTACTCTTGCTTAGATCTTGCCAAGAAGAAAATTTATTAAGCATTATTTTTTCATGGATTGACACAATGTTCAATATATTCTTATTTTCGTATCTTATCTTTTACATATAGCAAACGTATATATTACACTGTTGAAACAGTTTTCAAATATCCAGATGAAAATTTAGAATTAAGTGGAGACCTATTTATCAGAGGTCGGATTTTAATGATTTTAGAGGTTTTTGAAACCACAAATAAACACACTTTTATAAAAATACGAATGCCATGATATTTATTAAATGATTTGAATAAAAAAAGTACAAACTGAAAGTTACACTGAACTAAATAATACGAAAATCTCTAAAAATGTGTGTTTTTGAGACAATTCCTAACGGAAAAAGTGTGAAAACCTCTAGAAGTCCAAATTGATTCAAAACAGTCCAATAGGGTCAGCGCAACTCCCATTGACTTCTATAGGACTGTGACAACTTGTACCTGCCATTGTTTTGTATTAGTGGCTTTTGAGGTTTTTACACATAATAAATCTCAAATTTTTAGAGCTTTTAAAAAAAATGGGGAAAACCACAAATTTTTAGAGATTTAGAGATTTTTGATTGCTTACAAATTACAAATAAGACACTTTGGGGGTTATTTACTAAAACGCAAATTAATCTTGTTGTTTTTAATTAAAACAAATTCAACCTAATTCCTTTACACAAATACAAACTCATTTGTCAATAATTCTTCTCGAAAAAGTTTGAGTTAAAATTGTACAAATGCCGCTCTGAAAACTCGACTTTATCGAATTGTCGCTGAGAAAACACGACTTTATCGGACGAAAACCCAGACTTTATCTAATTATCCAGCACAGATTACAATGTCAAGAAACAACTTCAGGGACATCTGCCATTGACTTCTACATGACCTTGGCAGGTTTGAGATGGAGTGTTTTCGGATTCTGATTTTTAGCAGCTGTGGTGTATAAAAAATCATTTCATCATGGTTTTTTTCCTTCAAAAAATTTAAGTTTTCCCTTTTAAAACCTCAACTAGATACATTTGAGGTTTAATTAATGGGCCCCTTTATGTCTACATCAAATCTCTTACTAAACCCAAGAAGTGGCTAAACAACTTAAAGTCAACAAAAAGTGGGATCTCTATGTGATACAAAGTACAGTTAGCTATCTACAGAACAAAAATCGGGAATAAAAGACCTAATTTGACTCTAAATATAGTGGAAACAAATGTTTACTAACCCCAACAATTTCTCCAAATATATTACTCACCTACAAAAATCTAGGAAATTCCTGTGCAACTGGTACATGACACCAGACAAACTAAGCCACTAAGCAAATGTGTCTAATTCCTGCTGGATAGGATGCCAAACAAAAAGAGACCCTCTACCCATATGGCTGTCCAGTACTGCTACTGCTCTGGGAAATACTGAAATTCCCCATCAGGAACACGTGTGATTTACAAACATTCATTACACCTGAACTACTCTTTTTGGACTTAATCCGACCAGATATCCCCAAACTATTCTTTAATTATTCATCAATTAATCTTCTCAAAATTATTTTGATCCTCCCATACTTTTCTTTTCTCGTGCTTCTTTTGTTGTTAATGGCATGCTTTTGTTATTGAAAAAAATAAAATTAATAAAGAGATAAATTTAAAAAAACAAAACAATTTTTTTTTCAAATTTGGGTGAATGGGATCAACCCACAAACTCAAATTTAATTCAAATTTGATTTGTTTTTTTCACAAAAAAAAAAAATGGTTTTCAAGATGTCTCCAAAAAACTCCAAATTGATTCCAGGACGTCCCCCATAGACTAAAACAGAAATTCGGCTGGTTTAAGGTGGTGAGTAGTCAAAAGGGCCAGTAAATGATACATTTCGAAATTTGAATTCAATTTTTTTTTAAAAAACTCGAATGGAATTTTAACTATTCCCTAGTCGAATTACACAAAAATAAATGCAAAAATTTCAAATTTGAAGTTTTAATTTTCATGTCAACCCTTGATAAATCTGCCCCTAAATAAACCCAATAGATTGTTTTGCTACCAATATCATTGTTTTATTATTACAGATAAAAAGGTAATAGCTAAAAAAAACATGAATTATTTGATTAAAATGGAGTCTATGGGAAATGGCCTTTTAGTAATTCAGAGCTTCCTTGATAAGGGTTTCCAGATAATGAATGCTGTGCCTGTATATATATATATATATATATATATATATATATATATATATATATATATATATATATATATATATATATATATACACATTAAACACTTGCATTATTTTTCTTTGCAGTAATTCTTGAATAATACATTTATCAGCTAGTACACATATATGCAGAAAATAATGGTATTTTATAAAGTGACAATGTTAAGCTAAACACATTAGGGCATTACTGTAATGTAAGCCGCCTGTCAGTGCTCTCTAAGACCTAAATAAATTAACTCAATTTCCCTTAGGTCCAAACATTGAATTAAATCACAAATGATCAGTATTGTTCCTGTGTCATTTGCAGAACTGTTCACAAAGGGCACATAATTAAATGTGCATCTTGACTGACTTACAATATAGTATGGATTTAAAGTGTGTAGGCATGCTGTTTACAACACTGACAATAACGTTATTTTTAGAAGGGGTTATTTTTTATACAAATGAAGTGTTGGCTATCCCAAATAATTTATTGGGATATACCAAATACTTTTCTTTTCCTAGAGGTTAATTTGCTTCATATGATTATAACGAATAAAAACACTTTATAAATACTTATCCCAAAAAGGGTCCAACCTATTTTAATACATGTAATCAAATTAATCCTTCTAGTATGGAAAACCTTTTGGGAGAGCTTCCGCTCTCTCTGTATGTATAAATACTTTATTTTGCCAAGGTGCATGTGTAGTGTTAAATAAAAATCACAGTGACATTAAAGAAATTTACCATTCAAGAAGGATAAATGAACCCAAGATAAAACTAGTCACACCCTCTAGAGACAAGCTCAGTGTTTGTTGGCTGAATATGTAGAAAGGAGGAATTCTACATTACTGCTAATTTCATTCAAATCAACGGCAGGCAGTTTTCAACATTTCCCCATAAGCGGGAAAAAAACCTCCTGGAAAACACCAATAACCTCAACGGGAAGGTCTTAGTGATGTGTGGGTCAACCCAAAACCCGCAGGTTGGCAGGTTTGGGCAGACTTTTGCTCAAGATTGCCAGGTTGAAAGGCGGATTCATGTTGAGCTCTTCCTGCCACACTCCTCCCACCTGTTTCCGCCTCAGGCAACCTCTATTTATAGGCGTGTACCTGCCATGCCCCCTTTTGTGACATCAGAGATACAGAGATGGGCGAGTTGGCCGTGATTCCTTAAATAGAGCAGGCATGCCTGGTCAGGTGGGGTTCAGATTGAGGGCTTAGGTTAGGGTCGGGCAAGGGTTGATATTTTGTCAACCCACACATCCCTTGAAGTTCTGTATAAAACAGACATTTCCATATCTTTATATCCTATCATTACTTTCCTCCTATGTTGCGAACCAATTTTCAAAATAATTTTCTTTATTTGCAGTCATCATTAAACCCAGATCTTTCAAGACTTTTCACCTGTCGCCTCCTTTGATTTTTCACTAATATGATGGCCAATCCAGTTGTCTGTATTTCTTTTATCTCCAAGTCCACAGTGAATCTAGATGTTTTATCTTTTGGTATACCTTTGCAACTACAGTATGGAACCTGCTATCCAGAATGTGCAGAACCTGGGGTTTTCTAGATAAGGGGTCTTTGTGTAATTTTAATCACAGTCTAGTAAAATAATTATTTATACATTAAATAAACCCAATAGGCTGGTTTTGCTTCCAATAAGGATTAATTGTATCTTAGTTTGGATCAAGTACAGGTTACTATTTTATTATTACAGAGAAAAAGGAAATCATTTTTAAAAATTTAAAAATTAGAATTATTTGCTTGAAAGAGGGGCTATACAGTATGAGATGGCTTTCCTGTAATACTCAGCTTTCCAGAAAATGGATGCTATACCTGTATTTACTTAAGCTTTGTTTTAATCCATGCCAATTCATTTTTCCTTTGTAATTTATTCAGGAGTTACAGTTGGTGCTCTGTGGGGCAGATTTATCAAGGGTTGAATTTAGAGTTCATGGGAGTAATTTAAAACTCCCATAAACTCTCATGAACTCGAAACTTGGCCAATCGGAATTTATTTTAAAAAAAAAATCGAATCTTTCAAAGTTGGATGAATAGGATCAACCCGCAAACTGGAATAGAATTCTATTCGAATTCAATTCGAATTTTAAAAACTCGATTACAATTTTAAAAACCTTGATTCAAGTTTTTTCTCTGAAAATAACTTGAATGTCAGGAAGACTGCAAACAACTCCAAATTGATCCCAGTCTTCCATAGGCTAAAACAGCAATTCGGCAGGTTTAAGGTGGCAAATAATCGAATTCGAGTTCTTAAAGGGCCAGTGTATGATAAATCTCAAAAATCTAATTAGAATTTTTTTAAAAACAACTTGAATCAAATTTTAATAATTCCCAAATCAAATTTGACAGTTTTGCCCATAAAAAACCCTCAAATTTGAAATTCGAATTTGAAAATTAGAATTTTCACTTCGAACCTTGATAAATTTGCCCCTGTATTTTGAATGGATAATTTGCTGTTGCTGATTGAATGACCATGAGTAGGTATAAACCAGTGTCTTTGCACCAGTTCTATTTAAACAAGAAACACTCTGCCATTGCCCATCTGACCAGCTGAAAAACAGGAAAAGCACTGGGTGCACAGCGAGAGAAGTTTTGCAATTTTTAAGGACGGCAATTTTATGTACAATTTCAAGAGCTGAACAAGCAGCTGGTAAAAGTACAAGATGTTAGAAGAATGTTATACAGAAGCAATAAAATAACTCTGGACTTCTCAGAGCTTTGAAATTCAGGATATCACTGCCATCCTTGACAGTCCAAATTAAGCTACTATATAAAGTTACTGTTTTACTTTGCTTCATCCCCCTCTCCTATTCCATATATCTCCTTCCTTGAAATGTGCCTGAAGCACCAATAAAATATAGATTTCTCACTCAGCACAGACTACCTTAGTGGATACATACTTTTGTAATTTTAATAAACACAAACAAATTTCACAATATTAAGCAATGGCCACTGTCACCTTCATTCTCATTTTCTCTCTAGTTTTCTGTCATATTTTTCTGATCATTCTTTGCATGGAGATCTCATTTACTTCTCTTCAGACCCCTCTCTGTAATTCCTGTATTTAGGGGCATAATTATTATGCTGTGTTAAACTTTACCAAATTTACCAAAAAAGGGTGAAAAAGCCGTGTAAAAGTGTCTGTAATTTTACACAATAGGAACACCAGATTTACCACAGTTATTTTACATTTGTTTAGGCGGAAGTCACTCTAAAATAAATTTTACACATTTTTTTACACATCGAAGCCTATCAATGTGTGTGTGTGTGGGGGGGGGGGTTATTTAACAAACTCCACATGCTAAAAACACGAAAAAATCGAGTTTTTAGTATAAAATCTGAATTTTTAGTGGGGGAAAAACACAATTTTTTCAGGATTTATTATACCCCAAGGATGGAAAAAGTCAGAATCAGAAAATCTGGCATCTCAGACCTGTCAATGGGAGAAGTTACAAAGGTTTTTTGATCTGCGCTGGGTTTTGTGCAATAATCTGAAGATTTGGGGGTGGAAAATCCAAAAAAATCATTCATATTTTTCACGATTTTTTCAGGGTTTTTCCCACAAACAAAATTTTCTGAAAAGTGTATTAATGAATAAGGCGAAAAAAACTGTGTGGATTTGGTCTGTGTTTATTTCAGAAAATATCAATTATAAAAGATAAATTCAGATAAATTCGGACTTTGATAAATAACCCCCGTGGCCGTGGTGTATTATCCTGCTGTTTTTTACACAGAATAATAAATACAGTATAAAATATCATTCATGGCAACATCTAATATGTCTCACACTATCTGCACAGCTAAACTATTAGCTCTTATTAACTGTAACTATCCCCTTGTATCCCAATCTCAGTTGCATACCCCTTACCTGGAAACCAATTATTCAGAAAGCTTAGCATTATGGAAATAAATTGGAAAACAAAAAATTCTAATTTCTAAAAACGATTTACTTTTTCCTGTGAAATAATAAAACAAATTAATCCTGTTGGTTTACTAAATGTAAATACAATCGTTTGATTTTGATCGCCCATTTTGGTCACACCCCCTAATTATCATATCCATTTTACAAAATGTGGCAGCTTATGGAAAGTCTGAACATATTTTTTGGAGTTTTAGGTGTATGTTTTATTACAGTTTTACTAATGAAGGTGAAATCCGGTTTCAAACTTCAAGTCTCAGTTCTCCTAAGAGACCTGCTTATCTTATAAGTTACAATTGTATCTAAGTGCAGGTGCTAAGTATTCTGAGCTCTCTGCTATAACACCTCTTACTTAATAAAGTTTCAGAAATATTGTTTTTTTTTCTGGAAGTCAGTGCAGGAGACAAATGAGGGGCATTTCAGTAAGAAACCAGGGTTGCAGGCTGAGCTGTCAATATTGTACTGGTGGGAGGTACAAGGTGGACATAAGTGAGGGTTTTTTCTAGAAGATTAATCAGTCACTATGTTATTTGGACCCTGGGAGGAAGCAGAAGTATCCACATTAAAGCTACACAAACATGGGTAAAACATGCAAACGTCACATAAATAGTGCCCTAACGGGAAAAGTGGAGGACATAGGGGCAAATTCACTAACCGGCGAAAATTCGCCAGTGCTGGCTTTGTGCACATCGCTACATTTCGCCAGGCGAAAATTCGCCTGGACAACGCTAACTCACGTAGATCTGAAGTTGCACACAGGGTACCGAATGATGGCGAAATTACACCAGTGAAATTACACTCAGCAGTTTGAAGTTACGCTAGCGTTGGCTAATTAGCATACGGCGTGCAGTTAAAGTACAATGGGCGTATATGCTGCAGCAAACACATTACACTACACAAGGCCAGGGAACCTTAATAAAATTATATAGAGGTGTTATATTGCCCTACACGTGTGCCCACAGTATAGTTTAGGTGCCATATGTTAGCAAATGTAGGGGGAAAAGAGGGTACCCCAAAAAAAATGTACGATCTTTTTCAGTCTATCACCCTTTAAATAGGAAAAAACGCCACCGTTTTTTGGGACTTAGAAACTTTTTCAACTTATTTTTGAGGAACTCCTATCTACTCTATCGCACCTCACCTGGTCTGAGGTGGCGAAAGGCAAGTCTGGCGATAGAGGTAACGTGAATTTGCATAGTAACGCTCTTTCGCCAGACCGAAAAGTCGCCTAGCGTAAGAGTGCGAAGTTGCGCCAGAGCCTATCTCCTTGGCAAAATTACGCCAGGGAAATTACGCCAGCTGCCAAAATAACATCACACTGGCGAATTTTCACCAGCGTTAGCCACTTCACCCTTTAGTATATTTCCCCCTATGTATCACAATTCAAGCTTTTGGAAACTGCAGTGAAACTCTATTTCTCTAAAACTGCGAATGCCATGTCATTTATTGTTAGATCTGAATATAAAAAGCACAGTGGAAAAAATGCTGAATAATGCCATAAAAAATGTGAGAACCTCTAAAAATATGTTTTTTTTGACAATTACAAGAGAAATCTGAAAAGAGGTCCGTTTATTAAAGGTCAAATTTTAGTGGTATTAGAGCTTTTTCAAACCACGTCCAAATTATTTTGTCACCCATTGACTTCAATGCGTTTCGCAAATTTTTCGATATTTCCAGAATTTCTCATTAAATTCGAGAATTTTTTGGTGAAACGGGACAAATTCACCGATCACTACTGGGGACTGCGAACGCCTAGCTGCATCTTCTTGCAGCTAATATAGTACCAGGGCAATATGTTGTTATCAATGTTGTTTTCCTGTTTTCTTTAATATCAGTTTACGGAGGTGAACCTTGGATTACTTTACGGTCTACTGGAATTATAAAAAGAAATGAGGGGAGACATCAATCATTTCAACACAATCTTCATATTTATCTCTGGCATTTTACACTTCTGTACAAACCATAAGAGAGACAGAAAATTGAAGTATTGTGTAATCTTGCGCCTGTGAGAAGGTCACACAGATTTTCCTTGAATTTATGATGTTCGCCTGATGGATTTAAGAAAAGGTCAAGCAATCTGGACTTGCTTTGAAAACACGGGCTATTATTAAAGGCATCTTGTGTCATCACACCTAACATACTTGTGTTTGTGATTAATATTATTTAGGAGCTCTCTGATCATTCTAAATACAATTTATCTGACATCAAGTTCATTTTACTTCCCCTTTTTCATCTTCTGTTCCAATTCTAAGAGGCCGAGGCACTAGATAAGCTATTTAGCAAGATCTACAATACTAATGTGCTGTTACTAGTACATGCTTGTACAGGTATGAGATCCATTATCTGGAAACCTGTTATCCAGAAAGCTCTGAATTCAGGAAAGGCCATCTCCCATAGATGACATTTCAATCAAATAATTCAGATTTTCTCTGTAACAAAGAAACAGTCCTTTGTACAGGTATGGGATTCATTATCCAGAAGCCCATTATCCATAAAGCTCCAGATTTCGGAAAGGCCATCTCCCATAGACTCAATCCAAATTTTTAAAAATGATTTCCTTTTTCTCTGTAATAATAAAACAATACCTTGTACAATACCAAACGAAGATATAATTAATTCTTATTGGAAGCAAAACCAGCCTATTGGGTTTATTTAATGTTTACATGATTTTCTAGTAGACTTAAGGTATGAAGATCCAAATTAAGGAAAGATTTGGAATTTTGGATAATATGGAGTTTATGGGAAACTGCCTTTCCATAATTCAGAGCTTTCTGAATAAAGGGTTACCGAATAATGAATCCCATACCTGTATTTAATGAAACTAAGATATAATTAATCCTTGTTAGAGGCAAATCAATCCTATTTTGTTTTTTTAATGTTCAATTTAATTTTAAATTTATGCATTTCAATAAAAGCACATTACAATGCCTGAGTAAGGTTCCTTTGGAAAACATTGCTTTGTTTACACCCAGATATTTGTTTATGTGAGTATTGCTGAAGACATTAACCATCATTTTCTTGCAATAAACCTCTGAACAGCATGTTGAATAATTCACAATAGGAAACTACAACTTTGGAAAGCTTGGGGTACAATAGCAGTCTGTTATCTTTAGTGGTGGACAAATTTGTCCCGTTTTTGTCGAAAAATTTGTGAATTTCCAGCGAAACTGAGAAAAATTCTAGAAATGCAAATTTTGATGCCGGTGTCAATTCGTGCGCGTCAAAATTAACGCCTGCAACAATTCCGATATTGGGGACAATTTGGAGTAGTTGTCGCCAGTGTCGGAAATGTATTCGCCAGTGGCAAAACGCAGAAATTTGCCGCAAATTTGCGCCTGCCGAATACATTCGCCCATCACTAGTTATCTTCTTTAATCCCAAGTAAATCAGTACATCAAAATATACAGGTATGGAATCCATTATCTGGAAACTCGTTATCTGAAAAGCTCCAAATTACAGAAAGGCCATCTCCCATAGCCTCCATTTTAGCCAAATAATCCGATTTTTTTTAAATGATTTCCTTTTTCTCTGTAAAAAATAAAACAGTACCTTGTGCTTGATCCAACCTAAGATATAATTAATCCTTCTTGGAAACAAACCCAGCCTATTGGATGTATTTAATGTTGACATGATTTTCTAATAGACTTAAGGTATAAAGATCCAAATTACAGAAAGATCTGTTATCCAGAAAACCCCAGGTCCTGAGCATTCTGAATAACAGGTCCCATACCTGTATTTTAAAATAGATATCATTGGGATAATTTGAAATAGAGAGGTGTTGATATTTAATTTGCGTTAACATTGAAGGTTAAAAAGTTACCATTTTTTAAAAAAAGAAGATTCTAAAAATAAATTCTAGAGAAGGAAAAATCCAAGATGACATATAGTTGATTTGCAATTCAGCTATGTAAACTCCCCAACATGGGTATGTCAGACTTAGATTACATGGATCGGAACTGGTGCACTTACATTGTGCGAGTTGCAGTTCTTGTCATGTTGATAATCTTTCCTTGACAGTTCGCTGGAATTTGAGCTTGTATTAAATGAAACGCTTCTTGGGATCTGTATGAGAGGCAAGCAGGAAAATAAGCTCAGTGCTGGATATACTATATTTCCATAAACCAACTACACAGTACAGAGTAGATAAAAATATTACATCTAAGGAGTCTGCTGATACAGTTTCCTGGCATTCTCTACTTTAGCCAAAAAAAACCTTCAGCAGCTGGCACAAACAGTCAGGAGAATAAGAACAAGAGATTAGAACATTATACAAAAATCAAGTTTTGAATATGAATTGTGTGTGATTATTATTATTCTTATCCCTGTTATAATTATGTCTTATTATCCCTCGTTTATTAAGCACCAATGAATTACAAAGTACAATGTATTTTTTCAGATATCGCTTATTATTTACTTACGTGCCACACTAGTTGAAGTCCATGCAGAGGGCGGACCAGTGATGTCAGGAGGTGTGGTCAGGGGCGGGTGCTGCAAATGGGTGGGTTTATGACATCAAGTGGCATGGTTATGACATGGCGATCGCATTCACTTTAATATCTTTCCTAATATCCAAAGCTGGACAGGCAACTGGACAGATGGCAACCCTAACTAAGCTCCATGCTCCAATAGACTTTATAGTCCATAGTTAAATGAAAATAAAACTCTGAAAAAAAGCCCAGCACCTATCATGGACCCTCTCTCACACCTGCCTTTCCCAGGATTTTTCTGGCTTAAAAGTGAAGTGTAGGATAGTGAATTTGGAAAACCATTTGGGTTTACTTTACTGTGATTGCCAACAGGAAGCATGCTAAGTTAAATAAGGCCTGGATGAGCTCCATCTGTGCATGCTCCTGTGAGGAGATAGCAGTGTAGACCTCCTAAAACAGCAGGAGATGGCATCTACCAACCCTGACTGTACTACCGTCAATTTGCAGTTGCTGGCAGAAGCTTGCAGATATAAACAAAGTTCATGGTACTAAAGGGGTCAAGTAGAAGAGTCATCAATCCAGGCAAAAGGTCAATAGAGGCAGCATAGATTCTTAGTCGGGATACAGGCGAAGGCGAGTTGAACCTATAATCAGTCTATGGCTGAAATCCTCTGGCGTCCTTTTATAGGTGAATTTTCCCGCCAAAACATGCGTGATGACATCATGTGCCATGCGTTGACATTGTGTGCTGATGCTGCACGTTTTGATGCTGGCGTTGTGACGTTTGACGCCGACATCTTGACGCTGCATCCAGATTGACGTGCTGGTGTCTGCCATCTTGGGAAGGATGCCACTCTCACAGGACGCGCTGGCGATCGCTCCTTACATCTACAAATATTATAACTGCTGTTTGTTAAATGGGTAGTTCCATTTCAAATTTACTTTTAGTATGATGTAGAGAGAGATATTTTGGTTTTCATTTTTATTATTTGTGGCATTTGAGTAGGAGAGGGCTGGAATAGAAAGAGGAGTAATAAAAATAGCAATAACTACATTTGTAGTCTTACAGAGCCATCATTTTTTAGATGGGGTCAGTGACCCCTATTGGAAAGCTGGAAACAGTCAGAAGAAGCCAACTAAACTATAACAAAGAAAAAGGACAATTGAAAAGTTGCTTATTATTAGCCTTTCTATAACATATTAAGGGGGCTATTTATTAAAATTCAATTTTCTTCTGGTATTTTTTTTTTTTTTTGGGCAAAAAAACTAAAATTTTTAGAGATGCCCAAATCCCAAAATCTGCCAAATTGCAAATTTCCCTATGCCAATTTGAAGATGTCATGGTTTGCACTGAGTTTAACCTGTTAATCCGAGATCGAATAAACAAAAAAAAATTGAGTGATTCGTCAAAAAGTTGGGAAAAATGTACGATTTGGGTTTTCTCACAATTTTGTCAAGTTTTTCCCCAATCTGATTTATTAAAGTTATTTTAATGGTAAATAAGGCAAAATCGTGGATGAGAGTTTGGTCGATCTTTGTTGAAAAAAAATTAAATTAAATAAATTTGGATTTTCAGTAAATAACCCCCTAAAAGTTAACTCAAAATTGAACCACCCTTTTAAACTCTGGTGGTGTATTTTGGGAATGAGGAGGGAGGTCTGTTAAGGTGGGCAGGGTTGAACACTAGGCTTTTTTCTCTTAGAAGGTCCCCACCCAATTAATAATTATAATCCATTTTATCAGAAGCTAGTAGTAACTCAAATGAATGTTTTAGAAGTTCGGGGGGTTACAATCCAAGCATTGGCAGGTAAAGTGCTAGTGGATTAAGTAACTTGGCCAAAGCCACGTGAAAAAGACACATAATTCATCCTTAGAATGTTATCTGTGCAAAATCCCCAGAATACAGTAAAGACATAATACCTTCTCAGATAAAATCTTTCTAAACCCAGCACCTTAAAGGGGAACTATTGCGATAATGAAAATGTTATATAAGCTTCAGCATACTGAAATAAAAAACTTTCGCAATGCAATCAATTAAAAATTATGTAATTTTTCTTAAATAATCAAGTTTATCTTCACTATTGCTCTCTCAGCATCTGTCTCTCTTCATTCTGGATGTCAGATAATTATCAACAATTACATACAATATATCTTATAGGGGGTCTCCTTTTGACTAGAAGATATATTAGAGCTCACTCTATTAATATTACCAGACATCATGTCTCTCTACATGCAGAATTTGTGCAAAAGGCAGTTATTTTGTTAGATTTTGTTTGTACTGGAATCTGTTATTTGAGTGAGCTCTAATTCATCTGCTAGGAAATGAAGCCCCCCCTATCAGATAGACTGGATCTAATGGTCAATGAATATCTGACACCCAACTGCTGCAAGAAGAGAGAATGAAGAGAAACAGACGATGAGAGAAGATAAACTTGATTATTTCAGAAATAATGCAGAACATTTAATTGATTGTATGTAAAAAAAAAATATTTCAGTATGATAAAGGGTATATTAAATTTTCATTTTTGCCATAGTTTCCCTTTAACTGTGCAAACAGGGAGATCTAACTGAGCTGAAAATTAGACCATAAATATTAATTTGTTTGCATCTTTCAAAAACTACACTTTCTTGGAGTGCAAACAATTACAAGCCTCTCATATTTACTTTTATTATTGAAGATTTCCTTCTGGAATTACCAGTTTTCTATATGCTGTATTTTAATACTGAACTAATAAATAGCGAGGAAGCTCTTGTAGGTTAACATTGAGCTGTTTAGACATTTACTTTAGAACTATACAATACATGAATATCGCAAAAAGTGATATCTTCGAAATTTGGATTAAATGGCATAAACTATCCTATTCCTGTGCTGTAGTCTCAATCTGTCCATTGGGAAGGAGAAAAAAGATCCAAACTTGGCTTGGCAGTTGATGAAACTATCAATCGAAAAATCTTTTACTGCTATGACAGTTTATTGCAATGTTTTAGCTGTGAGTATTTTTCATCTGGGTCCACTTAATCTGAGAAAATAACCTGACAAAGATTGTTTGGGAATCCATGAACCTTTTATTTCTTAAATAATTCATTTTAGTCTCTGCCTACAGTTTATGATCTCTCTATTTATCTCTTAGGGTCAGATTTATCAAGGGTAGTGAAGTGAAAATTCTAATTTTTGATTTAAAATTTTGAATTTTTGTTTTTATTTTAGTGTAATTTGACTAGAGAATAGTTAAAATTCAATTTGAGTTTTTAAAAAAATTTGAATTAGAATTTTTGAGATTTATCATGTACTGGCCCTTTAAGAATTAAAATTCGACCATTCACGACCTTAAACCTGTCGTATTGCTGTTTTAGCCTAGAGGGGACATCCTAGAATCAATTAAAAGTTGTTTGGAAACGTCCTGAAAATCAATTATTTTTTATGAAAAAACTCAAATCGAATTTGATTCGAGTTTGTGGGTCAATCCCATTAACCTGAGTTTGAAAAATTCTTTTTAGTTGTGAAAAATTTTGATTGGTTGTGTTATTTTTGAATTTCGAGTTCATGGAAGTTTTTGCAAACTCCCATGAACTCGAACATTGACCCATGATAAATCTGCCCCTTAATATATGTAAAGCCAAAATATTTACAGAGATTGTTAACCAGGTGCCCCAGAGACATTAACAGTCTAAACACACATTTGACCAATGAGAAGCCATTTAACTGCCTGTACAGTATGTTTTTTTTTTAAATTTGGGAGGCAATTGTTTTTTATTTTTTACCATTGCTGCCTTTAAAGAAACTCAGGGATTCAGCTCAGCAGGACATATGATAAGAAATGTATCAACTTATGTATCAGTTTAGAACAGTTTACAGAATTAGTGACCCACCCCCCACCAGAGCTGCTTCAGAAAGACAAAAGAAGGTGAAAAAATTAGGGGCCGATTCACTAACTTTGAGTGAAGGATTCGAAGGTAAAAAACTTAGAATTTCAAAGTTTTTTTGGGGCTACTTCGACCATCGAATGGGCTACTTCGACCTTCGACTATGACTTCGAATCGAAGGATTCAAACTAAAAATCGTTCGACTATTCGACCATTCGATAGTTGAAGTACTGTCTCTTTAAAAAAACTTCGACCCCCTAGTTCGCCATCTAAAAGCTACCGAAGTCAATGTTAGCCTATGGGGAAGGTCCCCATAGGCTTGGCTAACTTTTTTTGATCAAAGGATATTCCTTCGATCGTTGGATTAAAATCCTTTGAATCGTTCGATTCGAAGGATTTTATCGTTCGATCAAAGGAATTATCCTTCGATCTGCGCTATCTGCGCTAAATCCTAGTCGAATATCGAGGGTTAATTAACCCTCGACATTCGACCCTTAGTGAATCGGCCCCTTAATCTTTAAATTTCAATTTTAGAAAAATGGTCCCAAATAAAATAAATAGTAAACTATCTGAAAATAGCTGAACTGAAAAAGTTAACAACTCCATTAACATTTCATAATCTCTGTGTGAAACACAAGCCTAAAACTTTTATCTTTTATTTATATTTTAGAGACATTATTCCTGATATGTTATTTTCTTTATCCACGGGCACAATAAGGGGGGTATTTACTGAAACTTTTATCTCCAAATTTATCTTCCACAATTTTATTTATCAATAAAATAACAATTGGATCAGGGAAAAACTCTATAAAATCGAGCACAAACTCAAATCCTTCAATTTTTTTCAGATTTGACACCTGAATCAATCGATTTTTGCGGGGGTTATCGCCTGGAAACCCAATTTCTTTTCCGATAATTGGATGAAACAAAGCGCAGATGCTGATATCTTCAAATTGTAAAAGGTACATCTCCCATTACTTATACATGACCTCAGCAAGTTTGAGATGGAGAATTTTCTGATTCTGCCTTTTTGCAGCTTTGGGGTATAATAATTCTTGACGTTTTTTTTTTTGCGGAAAAAACCTCAACCAGAAAAAAAAAATCGAGTTTAGTAAATAACCCGCTAATTATGTAACACAGTGGTGTTGAAGGAAAACATTCGCTGGCTTCATCACAAATAATATTCTACTAAACTGAGAGTAAGCAGGATATTACTCTCTGGTTGTATTACAGACATTAATAGCCACAGAGATGGAAATAGACTTGTGAACTAATGACGGTTAATTGGCACAGTACTGCAAAGGAACTCCTTATTAATCCTGCATTGTACAGCAATATGTTTTTCTTCTAGAGCTACAACTCTTTCTTTCTTTCTTTTCTTTGATTGACCACCCAATTTCATCTTCAGTTAAATCAGACCCGTAAAACTCAACTCAATGCCAAAGCTTTTGTTAGTTCATACTTCAGGAAAGAACCTTAATACTTTTGATTCCTATAAACTATCCTACAGAGTGAAGTAGTACACTATTCTATATAAATACATGGACCCAAATAGAGGCAAGCTGCAATTTATTTGTTATAAAACCCAGGTAGTTTGATACCAAGAAGGGTAAATTCACCAAACTTCCTGGTAGAGGAACAGAATTAATTGACTTGCAATGGAGAGGTAGTTGTTTGTACTGTATATACATATTTTAATTAAGTGGTAATTATGAATGGAGTATGGTACATTAATTGGCTAATTTACTAATAATTGAACTTTTTTAATGAATACCTACAATTTTTGGGGTTTATAGGCTTATAAAACTCAAATGTACCAGGGTTTTCAAGCAAAAACTTGCGTCAAACACCCCAAAACATCCAAAAATTGTGAAGGCAAAAAACATCTTCAAATGATTAAAGGGACCTCTGCCATTGACTTTTACATAAATTCAACATGTTTTAGCTTGAGTATTTATGGATTCGGATTTTTTGCTGCTTTGATGCATAATAAATCACTAAAAATTTTAGTTTTTTTTTAGAGAAAACAAAACTCTACCTTTAATAAATAGACTTAGGGGCAGATTTACATAGGGTCGAATATCGAGGGTTAATTAACCCTCGATAATCGACTGCCGAATGTAAATCTTTCGACTTCGAATATCGGACCTTCCCCATAGGCTAACATTGGCCTCGGTAGGTTTTAGGTGGCGAACTAGGGGGTCGAAGTATTTTTTAAAGAGGCAGTACTTCGACTATCGAATGGTCGAATAGTCAAAGATTTTTAGTTCGAATCGTTCTATTCAAAGTCGTAGTCGAAGCTCGAAGTAGCCTATTCGATGGTCGAAGTTGCCATATTCCACCATTCGAAATTCGAAGTATTTTTTCTTCTATTCCTTCAATCAAGCTAAGTAAATGGGCCTCTCAATATCATACAAATTTTTAGTTTGGTCACAAAAAAATGTAGGGTTTGCAAATTTTGTCATCAGCTATTTTCATTGTTCTTTTTTAATTTAGATAATTTAATAATGATTGCGTTTCAGCAGCTGAACGCTGACAAAGTTTTGGTAGAGAATTTTTGTCTACCCCATAGCGTTTAATCATGGTTTCAAAAAGCTCTAATATCAGTAAAATTCAACCACCCCATGTTAAGACACAAGAAGAAGGAGGTCCCAGCTTTGTAGAACTTTCAGTTTATGTACTAATGATATCCTTAAACATGTAGGTGAATAGACACAAAGGCTTGTTCACTGCAGCATATTTACTTGCTATGATTCCATAATTGTTTAAATATAGAAATCTGATTTTCTGGGAGTTATTTATCAAAAGTTGAATGTTAGAGATTTTTTATACCTCGAGTTAACTCAAATGAAATCACAACTCGAATGGTTTCTTATTTAAGAAAACACTTGAATTGAAAAACAGAGAGTTTAAGTCTCAAAACCAGAAAACTCGTATTGATCGAGTTTTCGTCAAAAAAAACCTAGAATCACTCGAATTGATCAAACTTTCGGCAAATACCCTAACTCAAACATCATGAAGACTAATAACCTCTTCAGATGATTCAAGGGACCTCTGCCATTGACTCCTACATTACCTCAACTGGCTTTAGCTGGTTATTTACGAATTCAAACCATTTCCAGGGTCGAGGTATAATAAATCTCTAGAAATTTGAGTTTTTTTAAAAAAAAAAAACCTTGAGTTTTGACCAAAAGAAAAGCACCTTGAAAACTCTAATTTTTGTGGAAAACACACTTGAACCTTAATTAATAAGCCCTTTTATATTTAGTTAAACTATATATCATATTTTTCAGCAAATTATGGAGCAGCAAGTAACATTTACTTAAGTAGCCTTAAAAAATATTAATGAAGTCCTTATTTACGTCAATTTAATGGAAAAGGAAAGGTATAATCCCTGGGGGATACCAGTTTGTTAGGTACCTATTATAAACAGAATCCTGTTTAAAAGAGCTTACAGTCTAAAGGGGTCTGCACATTTTTGGAAAGAATTGGTGATTATTCTTTAGGGCACGATTTGCTGACTTAAGTGATCAAATAGGCTATTTTATTAACAAGTGGCTATTACGGTAGTGTTTGAAGCTTTGGTCTGATAGGTCATGACAGAAGCTTAAGAAAAATCTTGCAATCTGAAATGGCATGGTGTTTTGGAGGAGAAGTGAGACAGAGATCAGAGGTAGAGTGTAGATAGCACAAAATAGTTAATAGGAAAGCAAGCATAGTTTGAGATCAAAGCTTAGATGCGTGGATGGGTTTTTATATTAGTCTGAATGTAACTCAAGATGAAATTGGGAGCCTGTGAAGGTCAAGTGAATTGGTCAAGCAAATGAATGAGATATGAATGGTTCCATTCTTGGATTCCTATAGTTAAATATCAACTAGTACCCTGGCTGGTGATTTTCTCTTCCATTAAGGCTATATAAGGAAAATATTTAATTACATATTTGAAAGTATAGTGCTGTAGCTATTATCCATTTTGGCTCTCCAGTTAAAATATATATTTTTTAATATTCTAAATAAACCTATTTGTATTGCAGAGGCCAACTTGTTTTGCTTCTAAGAAATAATTCATACGTGTTTCTAAGAAAATGTCGTTAATATGGATTTATTGGGTGATATAATTAATTTGTTTTCCCTTCTCATTTCAAGTGCTACAAATAGATGGCAAGCTCTAGAGATGGGATGGAGTCAGATAACTAAGTAGACCTACATTAACAATATTCAATAAGTGTCATATTTAATGCAGAATTTATTGGATTAAGATTTGAATGAAGATTGTAAGTAGAGCTGATGTGCAAATGTTTTTCTTGGCTATGATAGATAATATCTACAATTGCTTTTCAGATGAGATACATCCTTGACTTGCTATAAAAATTATAACTCAATTTGAATACCAACTATTATTATGATCCTTGTCTTATTTTTGAGCAAAATACGCCAGTCTCGTATTTGTATTTGTTGTCAATCTTTCCTATTTTGACTGAATTTAATTTCTTTGTAAGACAGAAGACAGGGGTATTCTGATTTTCTTGCCCTGCTCCACAGTAATTACATCCGTTTCCATGACTTGACATGGTGTGAATTAATTCCACAATGTCCATCTTTAAAAAAGCACTATTTATTATCCCATGTTAAGGGGCAGATTTATCAAGGGTCGAATTTCGAAGTAGAAAAAGCTTCGAAATTCGACCATCGAATTGGAATACTTCAACTTCGAATATCGAAGTCGATGTTTTTTTAGATCGAATTTGGCCATTTGCGGTTGAAGTAAAATCGTTCGATCGAACGATGACATCCTTCAAATCGAACGATTTGAAGGATTTCATCCATCGATCTAATGATTTTTCTTCGACTTTGAAAAATGGTTTAGAAGGTCCCCATAGGCTAACATAGCACTTTGGCAGGTTTAATTCGGTGAAGTATTGAAATCTACGTTTTTTTAAAGAGATGGTACTTTGATTATCGAATGGTCGAATATTCAAACTATTTTACTTTGAACCGATTTCAAAGTCGAAGTCATAGTATCCTATTCGATGGTCGAAGTATACAAAAAAATTACTTCGAATTTCTAATTTTTTTACTTTGAAAATTCCCTCGAATTCACTTTGACCCTTGATAAATCTGCCCCCAAAAGTCATATTAGCATGCCACAAACCACAATTTGGGCTCTCCACTTTATGCGTTTCGTGGCTTCCCGCCACTTTCTCAGAAGATATAGACAGCCTTCACCCCAACATCTTTAAAACTCATCAAAACTCCACTCATACTAACCCTATGGGGCCCATTTACTTCGTTCGAGTGAAGGAATAGAGGAAAAAAAGGTTGAATTTCGAATGGTCGAATATGGCTACTTCGACCATCGAATGGGCTACTTCGACCATCGAATGGGCTACTTCGACCTTCGAAACGAACAATTCAAACTAAAAATCGTTCGACTATTCGACCATTCGATAGTCGAAGTACTGTCTCTTTAAAAATTTCTTCGACCCCCTAGTTCGCCACCTAAAACCTACCGAGGCCAATGTTAGCCTATGGGGAAGCTTCCTAACAATTTCCCGATCGAAGGATTATTCCTTTGATCGTTCGAATAGCGCAAAATCCTTCGACTTCGATATTCGAAGTCGAAGGATTTTACTTTGACGGTCAAATATCGAGGGTTAATTAACCCTCGATATTCGACTCTAGGTAAATGTGTCCCTTTATGTGTAGTTGCATACATATTCCCCTTCCTAAATATAAAATGTAACTTCATCATATTAATACTTCTAACACACTAAACAGACATCTAATTCAATACAAAATCCAAGGGGCCCATATACATAATAATAATAATAATTTTTCAACCATTCTCTAAAAATTCCTGGTTTTCTATTTTTTTTTTTTTAAAAAAAAAAGCTCTGGCAATTACTTATACTTATGAAGTATAAAAACCATGAAAACCTCTAATACAAAACTTGTCTGGGTAAAAGTTGTTATGGACTTGTAGCAGTCAATGGGAGCTGAGCTGATCCCATTGGGCCCCATAAGGGCCCAATTTAAGAACGTTCTGGTAAAGTTCTCCGATTCAGACTTTTTAGCACATTTTAGTCCCCTATTTTTTGATAATTTTTTGTAAAAACCATAAAATCCACATATACAAAAGTACACCTAGTAAATGCTGTTGAGGTCATGTAGAAATCAATGGAAGCTGCCCTTATTCTCTTGCAAAGATTTGTATTTTGATTGTGGTTTTAGAGGTCAAAAATTTTAAAGTTTTCAGGTTTTTTTTCAGATTGATCAGAGGCTATTTTCGTTTGGCTCTTTTAATAAATTTCATGTCATTCTTAGATTTAGAGAAAATAATTTTAATCGAGGTTTCAAAAAAGCCTTTAATAAATAGGCCTCCATGACATTTCAGGGCTTTCCTCTGATCAGTAGTATTGTGATTACTGATGGGTGAATAAATTCGCCAGACGCAAATTCCCTGAGAAAAATTCTCAAAACTGTTGCAAAAATTCACCGGACGCCCGTTGGAAAAGTTGCTTGCGTCAAAATCGGCGCGTGTCAACATTATTCAGGCACCCATTGACTTTAACGCCAGTGTCAAAATTGACGCAAGCATCGGAATTGGTGCGGACATCAAAATTGATGCTGGTAGCAAAATTTGTGTTTCGCAGATTTTTCGCCATTTTGTGAATTGTATTGGAAATTTACAAAATTTTCGGCAAAACGGGACAAATTCGCCCATCACTAAGGTGCACATTTACTTATGGTCGAATATCAAGGGTTAATTAACCCTTGATATTTGACTGTCGAAGTAAAATCCTTTGACTTTGAATATCGAAGTCGAAGGATTTACTGCATTTCCTTCATTGTACGATCAAAGGAAACGATTCGAAGAATTTTAATCCATTGATCGAACGATTTTCCTTCGATCAAAAAAACCAAGGAAAACCTATGGGGACCCTCCCCATAGGCTAACATTGATGCTCGGTAGGTTTTAAGTGGCGAAGTAGGGGGGTCAAAGTTTTTTTTAAAGAGACAGTACTTCAACTATCAAATGGTCGAATGGTCGAATAGTCGAACGAATAGTCGAATGATTTTTAGTTTGAATCGTTCGATTCGAAGTCGAAGTCGCAGTCGAAGTAGCCAATTCGATGGTCGAAGTAGCCAAAAAAATACTTCGAAATTTGAAGTATTTTTTATTCTATCCCTTCACTCGAGCTAAGTAAATGTGTCCCTTACTGTAAGCAATGCAAAAATAATGTGTATCTGACAACTTTATTGCCACCCTCTCTTTCGGACAGCTGCCTTTCGACAGCTCATAATGGATACCCCATGATGATAAAATTGTGTTCAGTTTATAACTGGAACTCATTGCTCTCTGTTTGTAAATGTGCATCCTTCACAACTACCCCTTCAAAAGTGTGTATCCCCCCTCCAATGATTCCACAATGGTTGTGTACATATGAATCTTTTACAATATATATACTGTTGTGCACATTTTGAGAAACATCATTTATTTGCATTCCAAACCGATAGTCCTTGCAGAGAGATCCAGGAGGCTGTTGGTAAGAATTATGAAATGTTTAAGTCGTGTCGCTGCTGCTGCTGCTGCAAGGCCGACACTATTTGCTGCATAAATCAACCCAACGTATATAAGGCAATCTTTCAGGCTCTTGATGGAAGCATGTATCATGAGTCTCACAATGGATTTTCAGATGTACATTGGCATGAAGATATATTGTTCTCGCGGATGTCTATTTATTAACTTGATATTTTTTCATTGTCTATAATCTGCATATAAACAGGATTTCAGCGCATGCAATGTCAGCATGGTGAGGATGCATGCATTAAATCCATTTGTGCTAACCCAAGAGCTGGAAGGCTTGGCAGCTGCTAAATTATTTTAAATGACATGAAAGTTATTTGTTACCATGTTCATAATTAAAAAAAAGTATCTGCTATTTATAATGTTTTAAGCCTGACACTGAAGGACAGGATACACAATTTGCAGCAGATAGGATGGCTATGGTTACTAGTGACTATAGGGTGGCTCCTAAGCAGTGTATGGGTGCTATATACAGTGTATATATATATATATATATATATATATATATATATATATATATAATCAGGCCCGGACTGGCAATCTGTGGGTTCTGGCAAATGCCAGAGGGGCTGCAGTAAGGTCCCATAGAAAGTCACTATTTAGTGGGCTGGTGGGGGCTGATTGGGCCTCTGTGTACCTTAAATATCAGGGCCTGTTTTAATTCTCAGTCCGGACCTGTATATAATACACATTTGCTGTCATAGATATTCCTGGAACGGCTAATACGACAATGCCTTTATATATCTACAACCTTTAAATGAGGGTTAGTGTGACCCTGAACAAAATGTTGCAGAATTTAACCCAAATAAAACTGAAAAGCACCTTGGCCATAAAAGCCCTACAACATATGAGTGATATAGTTTTAATAAAATGTGTATGCCCTCTAGGAATTCTAGATTTTAAAAAGTAGGAACAGTGCAAAAATGGGGACATTTAACGCCATACACATACATTTGCATCTACTTACATAGCTAAGTACTTAAGTGCGTAGAGAACTATTCCAACTTCTCTGACCCATTTTAGTTTCTCAGTTATGGATATGATTTATCTTAAATATAGAATCTATCCAGGGTTGGACTGGGTAAAACCTGGTGGGCCCCCAACCCTCTTAGGCCCCAGCGACCCTGACCTAATCCCTACCTGTAAGTACATTGCTCCCCTGCTGCCTTCCCTCCCCCAATCACGGTCTAGGTTTGTGCATGAGAGAAGGGGCTAGCGGGGGAGGGGGATGAGCAAGTGGTCAGTGGAAGCCCCTGTGGGCAGGGTGAGCAAGCAGGCAGCAGGGGGCTTTGAGCAGGTGTGGGGGCCTCTGGGGCAGCAGCCCTAATGGACCTCAGACACCCAGTCTGACAATGAATCTATCCAATGTATTAAAGTCACATACATGTGCCTGAAGAGGACATTAGTTAAAAAAAGGGGTATCAAAACGTTGTATGGCACACAAAAAAAATGAATTTATGCAATATGCTTTTCAGTGTAGACAAAAGCTCTACCCTCATCACTAGTGATGGGCGAATCTGTTGCATTTCGCTTCTCCGAGAAATTTGCAAAACTTCCAAAAAAATTATTGAAATGGCAAAAAATTTGCGTAACACATTGAACTGAATGGACGTCAAGATTATTTTGCACCGAGCGACAATTTTTACACGCGCGACTATTTCGTCCGAATGCATTAAAAGTCAATGAGCGACAATTTTTGTCTGTGACAATTTTTACACTTGCAAATCTTTTGTCCAAATGCATTAAAGTCAATAAGCGTCTGAATAAATTTGACGTGCAACAATTTTTCATTTTAATCGCAGCAAGTTTTTCATCAGCGGATTTTCTCGGCGGTTTTGCAAAAACATTTGCCTTCTGCGAAATCCTGAGATTTGCGCCGAATCCATAAATTCGCCCATCGCTTCTTGTCATCTCATGCCGTGATTTGTGGCAGTCACTTAAAAAAGTCTTCAAGGAATCCTTGTCTATATCCAGTATAATGTCACTAAAACATTAACATTAAGGGGCCAATTCATCAAGGGTCGAATATCGAGGGTTAATTAACCCTCGATATTCGACTGGGGAATGAAAATCCTTCGACTTCGAATATCGAAGTCGAAGGATTTTGTGCAAAAACTTCGATCGAAGGAATAATCGTTCGATCTAACGATTCGAAGGATTTTAATACAACGATCGAAGGATTATCCTTCGACCAAAAAAAGTTAGGCAATCCTATGGTGACCTTCCCCATAGGCTAACATTGACTTCGGTAGCTTTTAGGTGGCGAACTAGGGGGTCAAAGTTTTTTCTTAAAGAGACAGTACTTCGACTATCAAATGGTCGAATGATTTTTAGTTCGAATCCTTCGATTCGAAGTCGTAGTCGAAGGTCGAAGTAGCCCATTCGATGGTCGAAGTAGCCAAAAAAACACTTTGAAATTTGAAGTTTTTTTTCTTCTATTCCTTCACTCGAACTTAATGAATGGGCCCCTAAGGGTAAAGGTTGGGTGAGAGACAACGGGTATGGTGCTCATTATCATCCATAAGTCTGAGAAAAATTACTCCCAGAGCCTCCGATTAGTATTAAAAAAATAGAAAAAGGGTCACACCAACGTTTGTTTTGCCGTGTACCATCACAGATGTTGTTAAGATGGGTTTACTTTCTCTTTAATAGGGTTTTTTGTAATCAGTTTTCATCCTCCACAATTATAAAATTAGATGTAATGGCAGAATTATAATAGCAGTGTTACCTGCTGTCTCTAGGAAGATCCTGCCATGAGATTGTAGGGAATTGAGGCAGGTTTGGATAAATGGATTAAAATATCATGTTTACAGTCATGTAGATTTATAATATCACAGCAATTAAATGGTAAGACATTCTGCAAGTTTCGCCCAGGCTAACACAAAACAGCGTCTGAGTGTTTCTACGTATACTCTACTGCTTGGAAAAGATGGAGGCTCCCAGCTGGGCTAAGTGATTAATTAAAACACTACAACACTGTTATGTCTCTATTTAGAAGTGATATAAAATTATGTTCATGGAAAACACCGCCCATGGGAAGGGAAAATACAGATAAACATATACTCAGCTCAAGATGTTAATTTCTAATAACACTACAACACCCACAAACACACAGCAGGAAAGCGTGACTAGTATATTGTATCTGATGAGGTCCATAGGAAGGGATCTCAGCTCGGATGTGTGCCTGAGCCTTGTGAGGGCTATTGGTTCTATTAACAGTGGCCTCCCAATGTCACATAATGAGTCAGATTTAAAGGGGTTGTTCACCTTTGAGTTAACTTGTAGTATAGTGTAGAGAGTGATCTTCTGATACAATTTGCAGTTGGTTTTCATTTTTTATTATTTCTCATTTTTAAGTTATTTAACCTTTTATTCAGCAGCTTTCCAGTTTGTAATTTTAGCAATCTGGTTGCTAGTGTAAGACACGAGGGGAGATCTCCTGGTATCCTTACCTCCCGGCGCATCTCTTCCAGGCTGAGGGGGCGCAGGCTCGTCCAGCGATGACGTCACGATCTTCGAAGTGAAGCTAGCGTCGATTCGTCGCCGTTGATACTGAGCATTGTGTCCCTTTAAAAAGCCAATTCTCCATTTTGACAGTGCCCAAGCTGACTTCTGTTTACGGATCCTGCCAAAGCGTTTCTCCTATTTGGAATATCCTGTTTTTTTTACTCCTATTCTAGCGGCCTACCTCGACCCTTATTGCCTGTTTCCCCACTATGTCTTGCATAATCCTTGCCGGTACCTCATTTACGGACTTATACTATTTCACGCATTTCACGCTTCTAAGGTTCCTAATAGACGAGTACGTTCCAGCTAGGGTCCAAATTAGGTATGCACCAAATCCAGGATTCGGTCCAGAATTAGTCCAGGATTTGGCCGAATCTGAATCCTGCTGTAAAAGGCCAAATCCTGGCCAAATCCCAAACTGAATCCTAATTTGCATATACAAATTAGGGGCGGGAATGGAATGACCTCTTCACAAAGCAAGGGAGTAAAAATAATTTTTCTACTTTTTTCTTCTCATTTACATATGCAAATTACAATTCAGATTTGGTTCAGTATACAGCAGAATCTTTCACTAAGAATTCTTGAATTCAGCCAAATCCCAAATAGTGGATTTGGTGCATCTCTAGTCCAAATTGCCCTAGCAACCATGCATTGATTTGAATAGGAGCCTGGAATATGAATCAGGGAGGCCTGCATTGAAACATGAGTTATAAATAGTAGCAATAACAATAAATGTTACTGAGCATTTGTGTTTTAGACGGGGTCAGTGACCCACATTTTAAAGCTGAAAAGAGTCAGGCAAATAAAAATGTAAAAAAAAAAACTTTTAAAAATAAAATAATGAAGACCAATTGAGAAATTGCTTAGATTTGGCCATTCTATAACATACTAAACGTTTATTAAAAGGTGAACCACTCCTTTAATTCATTTAAAACAAACTCACAGTATTGCATTATCATTATCAAAATAGGCCTATGGACAAACCTGAAACTGAACCTAAAGATACGTTTTTCTTACCATATTGAATATGGGCCTTTATCAGTAACGGTGGTTTCATATTCGGGTGGCACCTTTAGCTGTAGTGATGGGCGAATTTATTCGCCAGGCACGATAAATTTGCGAAACGCCCGCAAAATTCGCCCGAAAAAAATCGCCGGCGTCGAAAAAAACGGATGCAGGCGTAAAAAATGGCCGACAGCGAGACGACAGCGCTGTTTCGCGAATTTTTCGCCATTTCGTCGCAAATTCACCCATCGCTATTTAGCTGTAACTGATTTGCAACTGATGATTTTCTCGCAAACACTGTTTTCAATGCAATTTGCACCAACCACAAACATGTAGATGCCACTTGCAACATTTACCAAAGCAGATGCAAATTAGAGTTCGCATTGGAAAATGATATCTATGAATGTACTAAGCACACCCTAAGTCCTTGTGTGCCAGCCTGGTATATACTGTACACCTTGGAGCTGGCAACTATTTGACTGTTTAAAGGGGAACTCCACAAAAACATAACTTACACTTTTTTTTGAAAAGTAAACATAATTTCAAGCAACTTGCCAATATACATCAATTAAAAAATACGCAGACTTGTCATGATTTGTAATGGCTTGGAACAGTTCCATAAGCCTAGCCCCCTGCTCTCCTGCTGATCGGTCTGACTACTTTGCTGAGCTGGCTGACTACTGTTACTTTGTGTCAACAGCCATCTGTCCTCAGTCTGCATCCTCCAAACCCCACAATTCCCTGCACACGTGATTTCAATAAGGAACAAAACATCACAGTGCAATGCATTGTGGGTTATGTAGTTCCTGCAAGCTGCCAGTAAGCTGTAGAGAAGTTGTTATAATTTGTAACATTAAGTCCTTCCCTGCCAGATTTTCAAATGATGTAGAAAGAGAAGAACTTTTAAACAGCTGGATTTCAGCATAGAAAGTGGCATTTATCCATACTTTTTGAAGAAACCGATAACAGTGATTAGGGGTTTCTGTGTTATGTGGGCCACTTTATCAAATTTTGGTTTGGAAGCCGGAGTTCCCCTTTAAAGGTTTTTATTGTTTTTCATATTAAACAAGCAGGATTTCAAACCAACGATCAAAGCACAAAGCTATACAACGTGCCCCTTCGGATCGAGTCCCGGAGAACCCAGATGTAGTAATGCAAATTTTGGGCTTAATTTAATATGGAGCTTTATTTTCAGTCTCAAAAACTTCTCCAAGGTTAACCATACCCTGTATACAGTAGGACAACTCCAAAAGTAGTGAAATAAGTCTACTTTGTGTCGTTTACATTTGAGACAGAAGGGCTGGGAGCCCAAGCTCAATGTCCTTTTATACAATTTTCCATAGCCCAAGGGGACCAATTTAAAATGTTGTACTCTCCTATTTCAGACACCAAATACTTGTTATACATACTAATGGAATGTGACAGTTGGGAAGGAGTGATTGCTGTTTGTTAATAACCCCAGCCAATTTTCTGCCACGAGGATGTTTGTGCTTATTACCGGAAGACCAAAGTTCTTGAGAAATGAGATCAATGGTCATTAAGTCAGGATTTTCAATACCATCATTAACTGGCTTCACTAACCAGTGTTTCTGAAGAGCAAAAGATTCTTTATTTTGGACTCCAATCAAACCACTCGTAATGAACATGTACTTGGTGTGGTCCCCGGACTTCAGGTTGTTATGACATCTAAACTCAGGGCAGCTATTTATGTATGAAGCACCCCCTCCAGCCTCTACCTGGCCTGACACATGCAACAATTTAACAATTTTAGCTGAGTTCAGGGTAGGCAGTGGGCACAAAAATGTTATTTTATGGGGAAAATCTAAACCTCTACAGAACCAGGAAGAGTGTGTGTCACAAAGAGAAGCTGAGTGTCAGTTATCGGAGGAAAGCCAGTAATGTATGCATGCACTGGGAAGGAAACAAGGCTGAAGTTCTACACATGCCACTCATTTAGACAGTCTCTCGGCTTTTGCAGTGAGCATGGCAACTGGTTCCTTTCAACCTTGTTACGTTGTTAGAACAAAGAGTAGAACGGATTTAAAAAAAAAAAACTGTGTATATAGCACTGTCACCTGCTTGTTAGAGCTGACAGTTAGCACCGATGCACAGCTCGGCTCGGCTTAGGTAAATGAAGTCCAATATATGATGGTTGTCAGATGACTGAGCAATGCTGATCCTTTGATTTCAACCACCAGGGGGCAATATATACATTATCGACTAGGATAGTAAGAGCAATGGGAAAAGAGCTGTTGGCTTGCAGACAATTGAATGGAGTTCCTGATACTGGCCAATCGTATTCATCAATATGCCTTAGCCACGTGTTAAAGAAACAGTAACACCAAAAAAATGAAAGTGTTTTAAAGTAATTTTAAAAAAAAAGTACTGTTGTACTTGCTTTAGAAACTCTACTATAGTTCACATAAACAAGCTGCTGTGTAGCAATCGCAGAAATTAAAAAAAAAGGCTATATGGCACAGGTTAAGTAGTGGATAACTGAAAAATCCACAATGTAGTCTACAGCGCTTATCTGTTATCTGCTGTGTAACCCTGAGCCTTTTCTCCTTTGAATGGCTGCCCCCATGGCTACACAGCAGCTTATTCATATCAACTATAGACGTCTTTCTGAAACCAACAAAAACTTGTACCAGTGCATGGCAACAGTACATTATAAATTAATTACTTTAAAAAACTTTCCTTTTTTGGTGTTACTGTTCCTTTAACCCCTGCCTGGCCAAGTATCAGGGGCCACGTGTGCCATGTGTCCCACGTGTTGGACAGCATAATGTGCATATGGGATTTAGGGCAGGCACATCAGTGTTTATGTGATTGTGTACATTGACCCCAGCAAATACAGAATCCTCCATGAAAGATTACATAAAATACAACAAAGTTCAGTGCTTTAAAGGGGTTGTGCACCTTTAAGTGAACATTTTGTATGATATAGAGAGTAATGTTCTGAGGCAATTGGCCATTTGTTTAAATTTTTTAATATATGTGGTTTTTGAGTCATTTAGCTTTTTATTTTTATCTTTCTAGTTTGTAATTTTAACAATCTGGTTGCTAGGGTCCAAATAACCCTAACAACCATGCACTAATTTGAAAAAGAAACGGGAATATAAATAGGGGAGGGGGGCCTGTATAGAACGATGAGTAAAAAAAAAAGTAGCAATAACAATAAATGTGTAGATTTATGGAGCATTTGTTTTAAAATGGGGTCCATGTTCCCCAAATGAAAGCTGGAAAAAGTCAGAAGAAGAAGGCAAATAATTTAAAAAAAAACTATAAAAAAAGAAAAAATGATGGCCAATAGAAAGGTTGCTTAGAATTAGCTATTCTATGACATACTAAAAGTTAAATGAACGTGAACAAACCCTTTAAAGGGCCACATGACTCTTTAAAGCTGTGCTTCTCAATTTGTGAGGCTTGGATCAGTGGGGGGGGGGGGCTCTAAAGGTTGGTTAGGGCGAGATTTGGGTCCAAACTTATTTGCTGTTCTTAAAGGATCAGTAACATCAAACAACATCAATTTACAATTTTTTTTGTATACTACAAAAAAAACCCAGCAACATATATAAAACTTTAAAATCGCTCCTCTTCAGAAAAGGCGATCGGGTGATCCATCGTGCGGTGCTTGATTTCTCCTCCCTGCTTTCCTTATAGGAGATAACCAGGGAGGAGAAATTGAGTGCTGCACGATGGATCGTCGCCCTGTCGCCTTTTCTGAAGAGATGAGGAAGCGGCGATTCGGTAAGTTATTTCTAAATAAAGACTGCAATTTTGAAGTTTAATATGTGATGGTGGGTTTTTTTTGTAATATACAGCATTTTTTAACATTTTTTTTGATGTTACTGGTCCTTTAAGATTCTTGGAACTGATACAATTGTGTTTTCCTGTGTCTGTGACATTGATATTAGCGTAGGGGGACCCTGACTAAAGGCTGGACATCCAAGCATGGCTTTAAAGATTGGGATCTGCTTTGGTCGAACATTTGAAAAAGCTATCAAGCTGTCGGGGCAAATTTACTAATGTGCAAATTGGCTAACGCTGGCAAAAATTCACCAGCGTGATGTGATTTTCACACTTCGCAAATTTACTAACACTGACCCTTGCGAAAATTCGAAGGATTCATAATCCCTAGCTCGCCTCTAAAAGGCGCCATAAAGGCAAGGATCTTCAGACCTTCCTATGCCACAAGGCTAGGGAGGGTCTTTTTATTCCTGACACCCAGTTAAAAGGCCTCCAGGGGCCTCCATATTCGCCTTATAACTGGGAAGAGTCCCTTTCCCCCATGGTCAGCCGGAGCTGAAATATATGGGTGAAAATGTATAATGAGCATATTAACTCCAGCTATGCCAATACTGGATAATGTGCATATTAACCCCAGACATAGTAGCAAGATCACTGCAGGAAATGGATTATGAACACATTAACCACAAACATGCCAACAAGATCAAAGCAGAAAAATGGTCAAGTTACATTGATCTAGACATACCAATCATTCGCACAAGCAAAATATCACAAACTTTTTTCCTCCCAGTCTCGTCCTGTAGGTTTATTTTAAATATACCCCCATTTTAGATTCTTTTAGATATTAAGTTTTGTAGTTTTTATCGTTTTGAAAGACCCTGCCCTTCAAAGCAGGAGTGGGGAACCTAAAAAAGAGCAGAAACCAGTACCTAGTAATTTTATACTTGAATCTTCCAGCCTGCCCAAATCTTGAAAAACCCCAATTACTGCATTTAGCATTGGATGAAGACATCATATCTCGCACAAACGCTAAGTTCTCTGCGTGTTGCTTTGTGAGATAATCTCGCAAAATGCTTTTTTTTCCATCACAAAATCTGTTGAAACTGTGAGTATTTTAGATGTTTTCTGCAATTTCCGTTTCAGAAATTTGTTCTACATTTCTCACAAAGGCACTGCTATTTCCTAAACAGCTCTAAAACATCTTTGGCGTGATCTACTTTACTATCCACTTTCCGGCAATCTATTTTCTGTGGTCCATTGCTTTTTTGCTTGGTTATATGCTTTTAAAATTCCTTCTATACTGTTATGTGCCAAAGTGATTTTTAAGACTATTTTAGTCTGAGGCTATGTATTAAAAGGTGCAGAGTTTGCAACAGCTAGATAGTCATAGCAAGTCATAGTTATAGCAATCAGCAGTTAGCATATACAGGTCACCTGTTTAAAAGCAAACATTTTATTGGTTGTCACTGGTTACTGCACCTGGGAAAACTTTGTTTTAAAACACAACCAGCACAGATGCTTATCAGATCCCAGCTAAAGAGCACTTTTACTTTTATTGGGGCTCATCAGTGTAGAAAATAGTGCAAAAATACAATGAGGTGGCTAAAAAAATAAAGAGTGAAACTGGGTTTATTTCATAGGATGTCTTTTGCTTTGCCTATTTTTCTGCCTAATAGTGATGGGCGAATAAATTCGCCAGGCGCGAGTTCGCAGTGATTTTCCACATTTCGCCGCCGGCGAATAAATTCATTAAACTGCCACGAAAATTCAATGGCAGAAAAAAAACAAAACATTTTTTGGATGTGTGCCGGAAAAGTTGTGGCGTCAACATTATTCGGACGCCCATTGACTTTAACGTGGGTGTCAAAATTTACGCGAGTGTCAGAATTGATGCAGGTGTTAAAATCTACACGGGTGTTAAATTTGCGTTTCACAACTCTTTTGCCGTTTCCAGAGAAATTCATGAATTTTTGAGCGAAAAGGGACAAATTCACCCATCACTACTGCCTAATTCTTTCAGAACTTTACCCTATCAGTAGAGAGTGTTCTTGTACCACTAGAATGTGACCTAGAATATAAACACTAAAGATAGTTCTCCCTGTCTTCAAACTAGTCCTTAGGACTAGTGGTGTAATAACGCACTGTGCCCCCCACATAAAAAATCATCACACCTACACAGCACAAGAAAGAATCAGTTCACCTACACAGTGCAGGAAAGTATCATTACATCTTAACAGTGCAGGAAAGTATCAGTTCACCTAGACCAGGGATCCCCAACCTTTACAACCCGTGAGCAACATTCAGAAGTAAAAGGAGCTGGGGAGCAACACTAGCATGAAAAATGTTCCTGGAGTACCAAATAAGTGCTGTGATTGGCCATTTAGTAGCCCCTATGTGGATTGTCAACCTACATTGAGGCTCTGTTTGGCAGTGCACCTGGTTTTAAGGCAATAAAACTCACCTCCAAGCCTGAAATTCAAAAATAAGCACCTGCTTTGAGGCCCCTGGGAGCAACATCCATGGGGTTGGAGAGCAACATGTTGCTCGCGAGCTACTGGTTGGGGATCACTGACCTAGACAGTGCAGGAAAGTATCATTACATCTTAACAGTGCAGGAAAGTATCAGTTCACCTCACCTGACACCTACAAAGTGCAGGAAAGTGTCAGTACACCTACAAAATGCAGGAAAGTACACAGTTCTGGAAAGTGTCAGTTCATCTACACATCCACAATGCATCTGTACACATACACAGCGTCTGTACACTTACAAAGTGCAGGAAAGTATGGGTTCACCTACACAGTGCAGGAAAGTATTGGTATAACTACATAGTGCAGGAAAGTATCAGTACACCTACACAGTGTCAGTACACCTACAAAGTGTAAGAAAGTTTCAGTTCACCTACACATTACAGGAAAGTATCATCACACACCTACACAGTGCTGGAAAATATAAGTGCTCCTACAAATTGCAGGAAAGTACAGGTATAGGATCCCTTATCCCAAAACCCAATATCCAGAAATCTCCGAATTACAGAATGGTGGTCTCCCGAACACTCCATTTTATCCAAATAATCCAAATTTTTAAAAATGATTTTCTTTTTCTCTGTAATAATAAAACAGTAGCTTGTACTTGATCCCAACTAAGATATAATTAATCCTTATTGGAAGCAAACCCAGCCTATTGGGTTTATTTAATGTTTATATGAATATCTAGTAGACTTAAGGCACGAAGACCCAAATTACAGAAAGATCTGCTATCTGGAAAACCCTAGGTCCCGATCATTCTGGATAACAGGTCCCATACCTGTATTAGTATATATATAGTAGTATATATATAATAGTATATATATATAGTAGTATATATATATATATATATATATATATATATATATATATTATATATATATATATATATATATATATATATATATATATATAAATATATATATATAATATCAAGCAGTCTTCTTTATAGGGTACAAATTGCGAAACGAGTTTGAATGCAGTTTTAGAGATATGTCATTACCATTATCAGTGGGTAAGATGAAAAGAATGCAGACAAAATGACCATGTGGTAAGAGCCAGGAAAAAAACTTTTGTTCTGAATATTTATTTTGTCTTTCGCTCTGGCAGTAAAGTGGATTATATACCTGCACAGAGAGGCCACCGATTTGCCTGTTGATTTATCACATTACTGAGATTACAATGCTCCAGCCCATTTTGTTTTGTAACACTCACAGTTTAAATGAGTTTAGTCTCACCGAATCTATTCCCTGGATATTTTATAACTTTCCTGGCAAGTAAAAGGAAATGAGGTATTTCTGGAATTGAAATAGGATTGTTAGAGGAATCTGAGAAAGCCAAAATTCTCAGAGACAGATTTAAAACTGTTAAAAATACTGGAAGAGATCCCAGTAAACAGTGACACGATTTACTGTAGGAGAACAAGTCTGTTTTTGGAGGCTCACTGGGTTGAAATAAAGCAATCAAGCCTGAGCTACAGAAACTTTTTAACAGTGACTCGTATTTCACACATGTAACAAGTGCTTAAAGCGGCTGAATACTTTGTTACTGGGAATAATGGATTGTTGTTAGGTACACTTTTATGTGCTCTGGGACCAGGAATGATATACAAACCAGAGTATCTTAAAGGGCCAGTACACTTTCATTTTTGATCTTCCCTGTTTTGTTCCCTCGTCTTTCGGTTAGGGTTATTATTGGCTCAATTACCTAAATAACTGCTAATAATTTCTTTGTACTGAGATACAATCCAGGAATTTGTGTATCACAGGTACAGGAGATTATTGTGAACAATTGTATATATGGTGTTTGAAACACCATGGTTTGTGGGATTTCATTAGAAATGCACCAAATTACTATTTTGGGGATTCCCTGAACCCTAAAAAATTTCAGAAGGATTTGGCTGACTTTTGAACCTTAATTTGGATATGTGAAAGGAGAAGGAAAGGTTAAAACCAAGTAAGCCTTATCAAAAAGGTCCATCTAAATATACCAGTAAACCCTCAAAGTAATGCTGCTCTGAGTCCTCTGTCAAAAGAAACACAGTATTTCTTTTTCTATTGTGTACTCATGGGCTTCTGTATCAGACTTCCTGCCTTCAGCTTTAATCTCCTTGCCCTGGGCGTGAGCGTGCTCAGTTTGCTCCTCCCCCTTCCCTTCTCTGCTGTAAGTGAGCAGGGAGAGACTCAGGCAGGAAGTGATGTCACACCAAGCTAATACTGCAGCTGCTATCCTAAACAAACAGAGAGAGCTTCTAGAGATTTTTACTCAGGTATGGTAAAGCATTCTACAGAATAAATATAGCATTCTAGCTTGCACTATTGCAGCTAATCTATTGGCAATAAAATGCCTCCGTAGCTTTCCTTCTCCTTAAATTAGGGAAAGGAAGGGGGAAAGAAAGTCCCCTTGATCCCCTTAATCACGTGACATAAAGTCATGTGATTTTAAGGGTCCTGATTCAGTTTGGCCAGGCTTTTGGATCCGGCTGAATCTTGCTGAAAAAAAGCTTGGATTGGACCAAATCCTGAACCAAATACAGGATTCAGTGCATCCCTAGATTCCATTAACACCTAGTCACCACTCTCATAAGACTTTTACATTGATTTTACCTATATGGGAGAACAGATTACCTACTTGGCTTAACAAGCTAAACGCAGCGGCACTTTAAAACCTTGGGCAATTTAAAATACAGTTTGTTTCATCTCTATTCATACAGTTTTAACCTTGTCTAAATAACCATTGTGTCGTTGGCAGGAATGCCACAAGCTCCTTTTTTTCTGCTCTACATCCATGCACACATGTATTAGGGGCATTCACTGCTGCAAGTGCAAAAAGAAAAGTGGCATTTCAAATGCAATTGCCATGTTTTTATGAGGAAGAGTTGCACATGATGCAATTGCAGCCGTCGTTGGGCATGAGAGTGACATGTGTGTCTTTAGACACAATTGCATTGCACCTATTGTCGTAGGGTGCTGAGGGAACCCTGAAGCTATGATCCTCTCCAGACTGGGTTCCTCTGCATCAATAAATATAACTGCCCTCGAATCGGAACAAGAGGCAGGAAGGAGCGGAATATTACAGAAGTGAAAACATCGCTCTTTGATGCTGTCACGGCCGGCACCCAATTCCAGAACAAGTGCCAAGCACCCTGGTCTCGGCTCGGCTTCACCAGTAGTGTGACCACCGTTGGGCTTCGGGAGGAGCCCTCAGCTTACTTGGGTGCCACCTGGACTTAACGAGGGGTGTTCTGGCTGGCAAAGGGGCACGGCTGTTAGCAGAGTCTTTTTGGGCCGAAGGTCACGGTACAAAGGATGAGGCAGAATCATAGTCAGGCAGGCTGGGTCGAGGCAGGCAGATAGCAAGGATCGTCAAACAGGCAAAAGGGTCAAAACCGGGTGATCAATCAAAGGGTTAACAGAAGAGTAGTCGTAAGCAGGAAAAGGTCAGGATCCAGAAGTCAGAATAGTCAAAATAGCCAGGCAGGGGTCACAACAGGAATCAGACAGGTTCAGAAGAAAGCAGACAAATAGCACAAGGCTCAGGAGCACCAGGAATACAATCCTATCACGGGCAATGACAAACAGTAAGAATACCCCTTTAATAATTTAAATTTCGCGTCATTGCGCGCTGATGTCATCACGCCAGCGCCTTCAAAAGCCGGAAGTGCGTGCCGCGCGCGCACTAAGAAGAGGCCAGTGCACGCGAAGAGGAGCGGCGCGGCGGGCGTCCCCGCCGCACCACTAGACTGCCAGGGCAAGGTATCTTTATTACAGACGCATACTTTTGACAAGTACTTTTATTTGCTTTACTTAGGGGTTTGCACTGTGGTAGCTCAGGTATTGCTGGTATCGCTGGTAGCACAGGGTCTTTCTGTATTTTGGAATTCCATACTTTGTCTACCAAAAATCATTTAAACATCAATTCAACCCAATAGGATTGTTTTGCCTCCAATAAGGATTAATTACTTATTAATCCTAATCCTTATTTTGGATCAGGTACAAGGTACTGTTTTATTATTACATAGAAAAATGAAATCATTTTTAAAAATTTGTTTAAACTGAAGTCTATGGGAGATGACCTTCCTGTAATTCAGAGCTTTCTGGATACGGTCCCGATAACGGATCCCATACCTGTATTATTATTATTATTATTATTAAAAGCCTTGCAGTCATGGGGTTTGTTATGACATCATTGGTTGTGTAGCTACAGAAAGTGGTTTATCTTCCCAAATTGTACAGGTACTGTATGAGATCCAATATCCAGATACCCCTTATCCAAATAATCCAAATTGTTTAAAATTATTTCCTTTTTCTCTGTAATAAAACAGTAGCTTGTACTTGATCAAAACTAAGATACAATTAATCCTTATTGGAAGAAAACTAGCGCATTGGGTTTATTTAATCCAAATTATTATTTAAGATCCAAATTACAGAAAGATCCGTTATTCATAAAACCCCAGTCCCAAGCATTCTGGATAACAGGTCTCATACCTGTACAAGATTAGGGCTAAATTTCAGTCCAAATAAGGTAATTTATCAAGTCTAATATTGTAGACCCCCAGCTTAATGATATTACTGATATGATCCTTTAGCCCAGCTTGAGTCCATAGAGACAAAACACATAATACTTGTCCATGTCTATGTCTTATCTATGCTTATGCATGGAATTTCTATTTAAATATCCATCATTGCATTAGGAGGAAAATATAAAATCGCTTAATCTTTCTGATATGGTATGAAAATCGGATGTTGTATTATAGATGGTTGATGTTAGGGTTTTTTGAGGTTGCCCTATCCAGCACGGAGAGGGGTTAATTCCTTCTGAACTTTGCACCAATCAGGTGCTGCGAGAGGCTTTTGATAGGGTTGGAATGAAGTTGCTCACTGCCTAAGCAAACAGGTTTTCTGTGTGTTAGCAAGGGTGTTCCAGTAGCCCCAAAAAAGCAAACCTGGAACAAGTAGAGTGGCAGGGGGCTATGACAGGGTGGATGAATAAAGACAGGGAACGTGGTGGTGAGATTTGTAGTTCTAATGTGGTATAGGTTGGAGGGGTATGAGGGAAGGGTTGCCACCTGGCCGGCATTATACCGGCCTGGCCAGTAAAAATGATGGTTGCTCAAAATGTATTTAGGGAAAAAAAGATAAATATATAAGTAGGCTGGTATTTTTTTTTCAATAAAAGGTGGCAACCCTAAATGAAGGGTTATAAATATAGAGGAAACATGAAGTCAAGAGCAGTGCCTTGTGGTCAGCTGAAGGGAAAACAAGGTTCCTCCCTCCAGTCCTGGGGGAAAGAGAATGGGACAATGGGGGATTGGCCAAATGGCACAGTTGTCGCAGCGTGGGGGTGGGGTCATGGTAGGGCTGCCGTAGGAGGGAGCTAAAAAGGGGATAAATTGCCTAAGATACAGGTGTTTTCAGGAGGGTCAGGACCTGAGGCTAGGCTCAGGGTCGGACTTGGAGCCCCAGGGCCCAACGAAGCTGCAGTTCCAGGGCCCCCCAATGCTCATGTGCGTGCAAGCATGTGCATTGTGGTTTTGCCTCAACCAACCCAAATAAGGGAGGCTGCAGCAGGAGGAAGAGAAGCAGCTTCGGGTGCATATCTGTGCCGGCAGGGCCCACAAGAGCTGGGCTGCCCATCAGGTTTTTTCCCAGTGGCCCAGTCCGACCCTGGCTAGGCTTTTGAGGTAAATGGCCACAGTAGGCCCAAGAGCTAAGGAAGTTTGGTCACAGGCTGGTTACTGGGGATTTAAATAATTAGGGCTAAGTTAAAGTTAAGTTATTGTAAGTTTTGATAATTGTAATACAGCCTTCAGTGACTAAATGTTAGGCAAAAATGTTCTTATATCTGTTTATGTAAAGTGTGCAAAGTTAAACCCTAGGTGCTTTGTCTTGATTCTGAGATTCCTTTATGTATGAGCTGCCCTGGTAGACTGCTTGGCCCTCACAGGTGCCCTCAAGGTACTGGGTCTAAAAATCGCAACAGCTCTTTCTGCCTCAGCAAACAGGATCCTTCTGATTTACAAATCTAACAAGCACATTTTATTACTGTAAATGGCAATCGTAGCTTGGAAGACTTCCAAGCTAACAAGCTTCCAGGCTTTTTTAATAGCCTGTACAGAGAGTATTGTAAATCAACAACATCATTAGTATTCTCTTGTCCTAAGTAGAAATCTGCTCGAAGACTTGAGAGTGTATTGGCCCTTAAAGGGCTAGGTCATCTTTAATTAATCTTTAAGTAGGTTACAAAATAGCTGATTCTTAGCAACTTTTCAGTCGGTCTTCATTTTTCCTTGTAGTTTTTTTTCAATAATGTTGTGACACTTTTTTACTTTTTCACCCCCATAGCCATTGCTATGGCTACAATTATATTGTTGTTGTATGTTACTCATCTTTCTATCAGCCCCTCTCCTATTCATATCGTGTTTCTCATTCAAACCCCCTGCCAGGTTGATAGGGCAATTTGGACCATAGCAACCAGATACCGATATAAATTCCAAACTGCTGAACAAAAAGCTAAAGAATTCAAAAACCACAAAAATGAAGGCTGATCGTGGCTCAATTTATGCTCATTCAGGTAGACAAAAAAGTTATAAAAAAAAGTTATGGGTAGAACTAATTCAGAACTGTTTTCAAACAATAATTAGTTAACTAAACTGCACACACTGATTGCTCTTAGACGTTAAATGATATTTTGTTCTGAAAATAAGTCTTGTTAATTCAGTGATGCTAATTCACTAATTTTAGCAAAACTTTGCAATCTATTTGATGACTTACCTCTCCAAAATCAATTTGCGACAATTGATTAATCATAACAAAGTGACTCATTTAACGTGAGTTATCTCATTAGAACAAGGAAATCGCTGAACAGCAATCAGCTTATAAAATTACCCAGATCAACTGACTTAACTACCAGTTAGGAACAAGACGTTTATATAAATTAGACTGCAGGCATAGTGTAATAGTAACTATGTAAATGTAGGGTAGTAAAGATTTTGCAACCTTTATTCAGGTAGACATCTGGGGGCAAATTCACTAAGATGCGAAGTTGCGCCAGGCGCAACTTCGCCGCACTTCACCGCACTTCGCCAGGCGTAGTTTCGCCAGGCGTAGTTTCGCCAGCGCTCCGCAAATTCACTAAAATCCGAAGTTGCGCACAGGGGTAGCGTAAGGTTGCGAAGTTGCGCTAGCGTTGATTCGCTATATAAAGCGAAGTTACGCTAGCGTAGGCTAATTTGTATACGGCGCGAAATTCAAATTTCAAGGAGGAATACGTATCTGCACTACAAATGCCTAGAAAACCTTCAATTCATCAAATAAAATTTTTATTTTGCCCTACACATGTGCCCACTGTCTAGGTAAGTTGCCATGAGTCAGGAAATGTAGGGGGGAGGAAGGGGAGCCCCAAAAAAATTTCGATCTTTTTCAGCCTATCAGCCATCATGTAGAAAACACGCCAGCGTTTTTTTGTGACTTAGAAAAAAAATTGACTTTTTTTAAACAATCCCTATCTACTCTATTGGGCTTCGCCAGGTCTGAGGTGGCGAAGGAAGTCTAGTGTAAAAGGTAGCGTTCAGTACACTGGGCAAGTTAGTGAATTTGCGTAGTTTCGTCGCTAGCGAAACTTCGCCTGGCGTAAGGTTGCGAAGTAACACTAGCGAAACTACGCCAGTGTTCGTTAGTGAATTTGCGCAGTAGCGAAAATGCCAAACGCTAGTGAATTAACGCTAGCGTTCGGCGCTTCGCGGTTTACTGAATTTGCCCCCTGGAGTAGTGATGGGCGACAAAATTCACCAGGCACAAACTTGCTGTGAATTTCCGCGTTTCGCCACCGACGAATAAATTCACCAAATTCGGCAGCATCAAATCGTCAAAACTGTTGTGTGTCAACATTATCCAGGCGCCCAATGACTTCATGTTTTGCTAATTTCTCGCTGTTTTGCAAATTTCGCTGGAAATTCGCAAATGTTTTGACGAAACGGGACAAATTCGCCCATCACTGATCAGGAGGGATTGGGTGTTTTTTCCTCTTTCCGGGTCTTTCTTACCTGTTATCCAGAATGCTTGGGACCTCGGGTTTTCCAGATAAAGGATTTTTCTGTAATTTGGATCTTCATACCTTAAGGGGCCGATTCACTAACTTCGAGTGAAGGATTCGAAGTATAAAAACTTTGAATTTAGAAGTGTTTTTTGGGCTACTTCAACCATCGAATAGGCTACTTCGACCATGACTTCGAATCGAAGGATTTGAACTAAAAATCGTTCGACTATTCGACCATTCAATAGTCGAAGTACTGTCTCTTTAAGAAAAAACTTCGACCCCCTAGTTCGCCATTTAAAAGCTACTGAACTGAAGGGGAAGGTCCCCGTAGGCTTTCCTAAATTTTTTTGATCGAAGGATATTCCTTCGATCGTTGGATTTAAATCCTTCGATTCGTTCGATTCGAAGGATTTAATCGTTCGATCGAAGGAATAATCCTTCGATCTTTCGATCGAACTATTTGCGCTAAAATCCTTCGACTTCGATATTCGAAGTCGAAGGATTTTAATTCCCAGTCGAAAATCGAGGGTTAATGCACCCTCAATATTCGACCCTTGGTGAATCGGCCCCTAAGTCTACTAAAAAAAGAGGAAGAGTTACCCCACAATGGCAATGCCACCAGTGTAGGGACTCAAGAGGCTAGGCTCAGGAACAACTTGAGTAAGGAGCTTCACCTAGTGCTGTAGCGAGTATTACCTCTGGGATTTTGTCAACACTACAGCTGAGACAGAGTAACGAGCGATGAAAGTATTTGAATGGTGATGGGTGAATCTGACCCGTTTCGCCAAAAAATTGTCAATGAGGTCTTTTAAACTGTGCAACTTTTTTCTCGGTGAAACGAGGCAAAAATATTTCGCTCAGCCCTATAATTGAAGAATCTATGAAATCACTGATGATTAGTGATGTGCGAATCTGTTGCGTTTCACTTTCAATTTTTTCAAATGTACTGAAAAATACGCAAAATAGCGAAAAATTCTCATAAAGCATTGAAGTCAATGAGGGTCAAAATAATTTTGACGTGCGACAATTTTGACGCGAGAGTCAATTTTTATGCGCGCGACTATTTTGTATAGATGTCAATGGGCGTCCGAATAATTTTTGATGTGTGACAATTTTTATGAGCGCGGCGGCAGATTTTTTTGCCGGCAAATTTTTGCCGCAATTTCAAAAATTTCTATGCCACAAATCCATTTCTGCCAAATTTATTCGTCTATCACTAATGATGATTATTTGTTCAGCACCTACTTAGGGATTGGGAAACTTTGAGTCAATAAAGAGTTATCATTTTGTTTTAAGAACCGCTTGCAACCAAGTGATTTGAGATATCGAGTTGTGTGTAAACTTGGTGAACCCTTCCACCACCAGTACAGAGTGGGCCAACCAGAGAGGACAGAGTCGCATATAACTCATGCTACCAGGAGTTGCAGAGAGTCACAACTAGTAGGAGCCAGCTTGGGTAAAAACAAGTAAAGTACAGTGTACCAGTAAGCAGGTTGTTTTAAAAAGACGTTACATGAAAATCATGTTTTTTCTTTCTGAAGGTGACCATTTCAAGTAATGTGAGCCAGAAGTTAAAAGTCTATTAATTCAAGTCTTAGAGAAGCTCTTATCTCTGCATTAGATCTAAATAACTAGTGTGATTTTTAAGGTTCTGGATCCCCATAGATTTTATTCTTATCTGAATGATTTGCCTTTATTTACTATTCATACCTGCTCCACTCTGATAAATTACTCAATTAAATGTGTTGTCTTGCTAAACTAATGAAAACACAATAGTTATTACTTCCTTAGAAATTAGCCATGGAGGGCAGCCAGGGTCTGCTGAATAATTCTTACCAAAAACTGACTGCTTCTTGTTATTGTACAGTTCATATTATCTGCAGGAAAATAAAACCTCCATGCTGCATACAAAAATTGCACAAATAATTTAAAAAGAAATGTATTTTTCTCAAGTGCACAATGTTAAGGTGACACCATAGATGTAAATGATAGCAGAGTGGTGTCTCGGATGTCTTCTCTAGGGAACTTGATCAAGAAATAAAGAACAAGTAGCATTTCAGGTAGTTTGAAGAGGATTTGTTTATTGTGTAAATGAAAAAGTTTCATATGTGTATATAGTTTCTAAGTATCGTTTACTTGGCTCAGCTAAATGTGACCACACTTAGGTTGATACAGGTATGGGATCCATTTTCTGGAAACCCAGAAAGATTTTGGACTCGGACGAACCCCTTAATCCTTTGCGAAAGATTTGGCTGAACCCCCAAATCCTTGGAGAAAGATTTGGCAGAATACCGATCTGAGTCTGAATACTAATTTGCATATGCAAATTAGGATTCAGATTTGATTTAGCAAGGCAGAAGGATTCACTCGAATCTGAATCCTGCTGAAAAAGGCAGAATCCTGGGCGAATCCCGAACCGAATCCCTGTATCCATAATTTAATGTTTACATGATTTTCTATTCGATTTTAGGTATGAAGATCCATATTACAGAAAGACTTGTTATCCACAAAGCCCCAGGTCACAAGCATTCTGGACAATAGGTCCCATACCTGTATTAGCAATCAACATGGACAAACCGAATTAAGTTGGCAACTTATTGGCCTATGTATGGGGACAACATTATAGATTGGCCAACCGATATTTTCCATTGGGATCATAGGAAAAAAGTGGAAGTTGTGCTCATCAGTATAACTATTTAAAATCAGTACGCAAGCATGCAATGAGGACCTACTTGAGAAATGGTAGAAAATATTAAGGCCGGTAATGGAATATTTAGCAGAGCAAATTAGAGTTTACCCTTGCTTTCAGCACCAGAAGGGATGACTCTACAAGATTCCATGCTTCCTACAAAAAACGGATTTAGCCAACATCAATACCAACATCAACCCAAATAGCAAGGGTGGTGGCAACCTGAGATACAAATGGAGATGAATTGGACCTTCAGGGCAGAGATAAACAAAATATTAATTTCATAAACTGAAATAATGGATAAGGATTATTCAGCTACAATGTCATATACCAATTTATCAATGTGTCACAAATTGGCACCCTAAATCCAGAACCCAAGCTAAGCTTCCTGGTCTCCGCTCTCACTTCCGCCTATAACCGCCGCCTTTCACCTCGGGAGGAGCTCTCGGCTAATTGGATGCCGCCAGGTCTTATTTGAGAGAGGAGCAAAGCTAACGGTTCTGGACAAGCAAAGGGGCACGATCGTCTCACCAGGATACTGGAATGGAAGAAAACCTCAGGAGGGCAGGCCAGATAACACAGCGTGGAACAGGCAAGCCGGGCCAACGCAAGCAGAATAGAATAGTCGGACAGGCCGGAATCAGGATTGGAGAGCATAGAATAGTCGGTTGGCAGGCAAAGGTCAGAGAGTACAAAGTTAAACAGGCAGACTATGGTCAGTATTGAAAATATCAGAGTAGTCAGGCAGGCAAGGGTCAGGATTGGAGAGATCAGAGGAATCAAGAAGGCAAGCAAGGTCAAACACAGAAGATCAATTAGGATTCATGAGGAATAAACACCCAGGAACTTTGCTAATAGAACCTAACAATGGGCCATGAGCTTAATACTGAAATCCCTTTAAATAGTTTGAATTTCACACCGATGCACGTTGCGCTGGTGCGTAAAACCCGGAAGTGCGCACCGTGTGCGCATTAGGGAAACCGGCACAAAAGGGAAGAGGACACATGCGGCGGACAACCCTACCTGAGCCCACTAGACCAACAGGGTGAGTCCTTACACAATGCTTGAATGCATAGCTGCTTGAATGCATATAGATGCATTTAAATATAACGCATAAAGACCAAAGCAAAAGAGGCACTTAATATGTAGTCTTTTCACTGAAGAAAATTATCTTCAGGAGGTGGAGTCAATGAACAAGTAGCAAAGTAAAGCAATTATGCAAGAAGGACCTAGAAAATATTCATTCTAATGATGGGAAAAGCTACTCAAGTGTATATGCTTTCTAAATAATTAAAATAAAACTTCCCCCAGGCATTTAAAAGCACAAAAAGCAGACGTACTGAATAAATAGGCAAGGTTTTTATCTGCAATCAACCGTGGCAAGGAAGGCCGTTTAAATATATTTAAAGCATGACATTTCAGATTTTGTTAAATAACATAATAAAGCAAATATAAAGCAGACATTACAGCAGTTCATATTCTGAATTTGTGATTTTAGCATGAAATTAAATTTTCTAAAGCATAGCACTAGGTGCACACACCATAAAAAAAGAGGTCTGCACATATTCATCACTGCTATTGATGAGCACCTTTGGTGCAAGAAGTGCAAAAAGCACAACATGCTTAGGGGTCAAAGAAGTCCATACCTAAACATGCACCTAACCCACCCCCTGACCCTAACTCTGTATTTATAGACCCACGCCTGACCCTCTATGATGTTACCAAAGGGGCTGGGTAATAGGAGTTATCCTAAATCTCTCATTGGAAGAGGCTATGAGTGGGAGACCCAACGATCATGAGCGTAAGTAGGTCCGAACCGGCCTGACCTGTGACTCCCTTGCTTTTCGGGCTGGCCCTCACATCACTAGTTGTGGAAGTCAGCCTGAACCCAACCAACCAGCGAGTAAACCTGCAATACACTACAGCATTAACTAGGAGTTCTGGGTGTTTGCTGTTGGCTCAGTTGAATTTTTAGCAACTGAAGAGTACACAAGTGTCCATCTATGCCCTACCTGTGTGTCATGCAAATTACTAACTATTTAGCGCCACATTTTACATTGTCAAAACTCTTAGCTGTGTGTTTAACACTATAGATGTAGGGGCACACTAGGTGCTAAAGTAGGTGCAGAATTGTGGCCATAAAAAGGCCATAAACAATACTAGATAAAAAAACATTGATGCCTTTTATTATGCTACTACTCACCTTTGCACACAACTGTTTGCTCCATCTACAACCCACATTGCCACTTCCCTCGTAGGTGCAATTTGCATGCTATTTAATAACTCTACCATACTTTCCTTTAGTATCTTGTCAACATTTTTTATCCCACTTGCTGCTGGTGTAATGAGGCTGAAATTCTTAAACAACTTTGCATTATGGAACAGAATAACAAATTGCACCATATTTTTTACCTTCTGTACTCCTTATAGTAAATGAGTGCTCCTATGTTTAACTTAGTTCATACTGGACTACACCTTAAATATGGCTAGAATACTAATAGAATAATTTGGCTCACCTATTTTGTCTGATTCGCAGTGAATTTCCGCATTTTGCCACCTGCGAATTGTTTCGTGAAACCACTCCAAAAATTTGCCAGTGAAAAAATTTGCTGCAACCATATTTTAGGAAAGAAGTTCAGCCTCTTTATCTTTATTCTAAATTGTCCTATTTAAAAAGAACAAGGGCCATTGTAGCTGGCAAGAGCAGGTTGAAGGCCAGTTGTGTTGAGATGCATGTGCTTGCAGAATGAAGACAGAATAGTAAAAGGAGACCTGGTCAAATGTTGGCCCTCAAAGAAAGCTTGTACCAAAAGGAAAAAAGTCTACATAGATGCCTTCATGACATGGGGATTTCTGAACAATTCCAAAGCTAGGAAGACTGTATCCACGATGCAGTTATTTTACTCATAATTTCTGTTGTTTCACCTCCCATAAATCAAAGAAAATGGTGTAATCACTACTAACCATAAACAATGCTATTTGCACCTGTTAGTTAGACCTGCTCAAATTGCACCTGCATTATTAAAAAAGTGACAAAAAGTGTACTTTTCCTACGTTCCTTCGCCTAAAGGGATACTGTCAAATATTAATTAGCATCCCTTTGAAGACCAGAAGGCAGTAAAACTGTAAAAGCAAGGTCTTATTGAGAGAGGTGCAAAGCAAAGGGGTTTTGAACAAACAAAGGGGCACAACGGTAATGCAAAGTCTTTTCAGCAGAAGGTTGTGATACAAGGCGTAGACAGAAAGCAAAGTCAGATCAGGCCATGTTGGGGCAGGCAGAGTACAAGGGGAGTCAAACAGGCAAGTGTCAAACCAGGAGATCAATCAGAAGGTTTACTGAATAGAAGAGTCAGTTACTAGGCAGGGTCAGGAATCGTCAGAAGCAGGCAGGGGTCAAACCAGGTAATCAAAATCACAGAAGAGCAAAAGCTCAGAAGCACCAGGAAACTCAGGAACAAGATCCTATAACGGGCAAGGACTCACACACAGAAATGCCCTAAAATAGTGTTTAAATTTTGCGCCACTGCGCGCTGGCATCATCACGCCACTGCGACTGCACCTTTAAATCCCACAGAGGCGCGCCGGAGCCTGAGGGGACACTGAGGAGCAGTGTGGAGATGGCACGGCGGGTGTCCCCGTCCCACCACTACACCACCCGGGAGGTGAGTTGTTACAGTTGTTTATCTTTTTGACACACTATACTTACGATTTTCGTATAGCTTCTTGAAGTGGTAAACCAAAGATCATCAAGAATAAACAGTGAACCATATGGGGCAGTGGGAATAGAACAATGTTAACAGCAATTTATGTAAAAAAATGTATCTCGCTCATTTCCAGGATGCAATAAAGTAAATGTTCTGCCGTTGCTTGGAAACACTCTGCAGACCCGTTCTTCAACCTATTCTTAATTATTTGCTCAGAAACATAGTTTCCAGTTTTCTATCAAGTGAAGTGTGACACAGTAATAAATGAAATGTGAAAACTAAAACCAAAGAAAATAGGAAACACAATAAATACTGAAAGAAAATTAAACCAATGATATATAGTTTCCTTGGGACCCACGGTGCATGGTCAGCTGAAAGAGGCTTAAGAGAACTAGATCATTAAACAATGCCAACATAGGTACTCCCTAGAACGATGGTTATAATTACAGGAAGAAAGTTAAGGTATAAGTGGACATTTACAGTATCTCCTGGGAGACGTGCAAGAGTACTAAAGTGAGCAAGAAGATATCCCTTCATACTTATGCAGAGAGCACATCTGTTAAAGGGGACCTGTCACCCAGACATAAAAAGCTGTATAATTAAAGTCCTTTTCAAATTAAACATAACATCCATATTCTTTTTTTTACTAAAGACTACATAGCTGTTCTAAACTCGTTTTAAAATTTCAGCTGTCAATCAAATATTGACTGCCCCTCCTCTATGCCTTAGGCATAGAGGCGGAGCAGGCAATTACTGTACATTCACTTTCCATTCAGCACTTATTAGATGTCATTGCACTCCCCACACTCTCCCTCTCTCTTTACCATCTAATAGTGTAACCAGTGTGTGGGGATGGACATCATGTCCCCCATTCTGGTGCACAAACAAGACTCTAAGATGATGGAAGGCGTGCCTTAATAGCAGTGTCCACAAAATGGCTCCTACCTGCTTGCTAAAATTATGAATTCCCAGACCGAAGGAAACAAGATTAAAATAATTTATACAGTGTAATTAAAGTTCATTTTGCTTGACTAATGTGATAAAATAGGATTTACAATACATTTATTTTGGGTGACAGGTCCCCTTTAAGGGACTGGGCACCCGCCTTCCAACTCATAAATGAGCCCCATGACATGCTATTAAATGAAACAATGAAGCACTTAGTTAACATCAATAAATAAATATAATCTTTGTAATAATAAGCAAAAACAAATACTAGTATTTTAATAGAAAACAATTTGACCCCTTAAAATTCTACTGGTGCCTCTAGATTGGTATCTTGGAGAGTGACATAAAGGCCTGGGGATTTGAATAGAGGTGTTGAGCAACTAGTCAAAGGGGCCTGTTTACAAATTTTCAAATTTCAATTTTTTTCATGAATCAAATTTTTCTCTAAAAATTTGTTTCCCCCCCCCTAAAACTCAAATAATTTGAGCTTCATTAAGTGTAAAAACCACTAAAAAACCCCTCTAATACAGGTATAGGATCCATTACCCGAAAATCCATTATCCAGAAAGCTCTGAATTATTAGAAGGTCGTCTCCCATAAACTCCATTTTAATTAAATAATTCAAAATTTTAAAATATTTTTCCTTTTTCTCTGTAATAATAAAACAGTAACTTGTACTTGATCCCAATTGAGATATAATTAATCCTTATTGGTGGAGAACCCAACCAATGTGGTGTATGTAATATTTATAGGATTTTTGGCATACTTAAGGTATAAAGTACTAATCTACAGAAACACCCCAAGTCCCCAGCATTCTGTATAAGAGATCCATAGATGTACAAAACTTTGGCAAGCAGTCAAGGTCCCCATGGGAGCTGCACTCAACTTATTGAACTTTTTTTCCACTAGTAATTGTCCAAAAAAACTTGAATCTTTAGAGGTTTTAGAGGCCTCCTTGTCTTTCATTAGAATACAACACAATTTCTGAGCATTGCGATAGCTTTTTGCATTCGTTTACAAAGAGACAAAGCTTATTTTAACTTTGATAGGAACATCAGTATGATGTTTCAAATATTTTCTGTTTTTCTCAATCTATGATAGGCTCTGAAAAGCTTCTTTGTTATTATGTAGAAAAGCTTCAATTTGGTTGCAAAGTTCCTCTTTATACAAATGTACAAAAAGCACTTCAATGCTTTTATTTATTTTTTTTCTTGCAAAATACTGAAATATTATTTACTTCAAAAGCTGTTTTACATTTTCTTTATACACAAAATTCACAGCAAAATAAGGTAGAAAACACAGCCTGAAACATCTTAGCTGAATTTGTCTGTGTGCTTGCACTGTAAAGTGATAAATACAATAGTACCGGTGCTTTATCATTAGTGTTTAGAGTAAACCATTAAGTTGCAATTTTTTTCAATATTGATTCTCTGTTATACTGACGAATAGGGGCCTATTTATTAAACCTCAAATTTTTATGGCTGAGCTTTTAAAGGAGTAAAATTCAAAAAAACTCGAATTTTTCGCTCCATTGCTGCTAAAAATTAGAATCCAAAGATCCCTCTTGAAATTATGGAGAAGTCAATGACAGACGGTCCCTTTAACAATTGCAGTATGTTTTTTATCTTCAGGATTCTCGATAGTTTCAGGCCGTTTGCGCTGGTTTTTGATTGATAAATTTGCGGAAAATCGTGAAATTTGAAGGATTGCACTAATAAATCGTAAAATTTGAAGGATTTCATAAAAAAATCATGAAATTTGAAGGTTTTCACAAAAAATTTGAAAATCGGATATTTTCACTGAAAAATCGTGAAAAACGGAAATTGACGCCGGCGAATTTTCACCGGAAAATTTTCACGGGAGATTTGCGAATTTATTCGCCGCCGGCAAACCGCAGATATTCGCTAGAAATTCGTGCCAGGCGAATTTATTCGCCCATCACTAATTAACATCCCCAGATGTAGTCAAACTGTTGTCTGTCTATTGAAGGCAAAAGTCAAGACTGAGAAGATTAAGTCAGGTTGCAGTCCCTGGTTCCTGGAAAGTTAGATCTGGTAAGAGCTTGAGATAACTGAATAAAAAACCAGATACTACAGGTATGGGATCTGTTATCCAGAATGCTCGGGATCTGGGGTTTTCCGGACAACGGATCTTTCTGTAATTTGGGCCTTTATGCCTACTAGAAATTCATTTAAACATTAAATAAACACAATAGGCTGGTTTTGCTTCCAATAAGGATTAACTTATCTTAGTTGGGATCAAGTACAAGCTACAGTTTTATTATTACAGAGAAAAAGGAAATCATTTTTAAAAATTTTAATTATTTGGATAAAATGGAGTCTATGGAAGACAGCCATTCAGAAATTCGGAGCTTTCTGGATATCGGGTTTCCAGATAAGGGATCCTATACCTGTACTTATACTGTGCGAACAACCTTGCCATGTAAAGTAATTGCTATATGAAGCAAGAACAAACAAGAACATGAAACAACTAAGAACATAACATTGCTACTATACGAGCGTTTGAAACAGCAGACATCTGTACAAGTCAATGTTGATAGCATTATAAATCATGATGTCTATGTCAAAGAAAACATTTCACATGTACTAGCCAGGAAAAGCTGATTGGATTGATACATTTAAATAAATAATGTTGATTATTTATGATTTTTTTGGTGCTGTTTCCCCAGTAAATGATCAGAATTCCTCAAGGTAGGAAAGTTGGGCCTAATGTAGAAATTGCACAGAAACAGGTTGTTTTTGTCAGTTGTTCCCACTGGGCCCCTGTATAAGTGTGGACAACTTCTTTCTTTTAAAGGAGAAGAAAAGCTACGGAGGCATTTTATTGCCAATAGATTAGTTGAAATAGTTCAAGCTAGAAAGCTATATTTATTCTGTAGAATGTTTTACCATACATGAATAAAAAGCTCTAGAAGCTCTCTGTTTGTTTAGGATTTAGCTGCAATATTAGCTTGGTGTGACATCACTTCCTGCCCGAGTCTCTACCTGATCATTTATAGCTCTGGGCTCAGATTACAGCAGAGAAGGGAGGGAGGGGGAGAGGAGCAAACTGAGCATGCTCAAGCCCGGGGCAAGGAGGTTTAAGATGAAGACAGGAAGTCTGATACAGAAGCCCATGTGTACACAATAGAAAGAAAGAAATGCTGTGTTTCTTTTGACAGAGGACTCAGAGCAGCATTACTTTGAGGGTTTACTGGTATATTTAGGTGGACCTTTCTGATAAGGCTTACTTGGTTTTAACCATTCCTTCTCCTTTAACAGGGCTTGACTCCAGTAAAGAAGAGACTGCTGGGTAAGGTTTTAAAGTGTGAGTAAACCTTTGTATCTGATCCCCATTCGCAGTTCTCTTCCCCTAAATCAGGGAATGCAAGAGATGGCTGTTGATGGCTGATGGACAATTACCGTGACTCCTGTGCAACAAGCAACATGAAGACAGTGACTATGATTGTAATTGGTTCCTTTCTAAGACCATCTGTGTCCTGCAATGAGTATAAAAAGCCTATAGGGTGCACTCACTGCCGTTTCAGATGCAATTGCAGCTATCTGTGCGCAATTTACACAAGAATTAATTTTTGCCAAGAGAATTGGAAACAACCATAATAAAGCTAGCCACTTTGCATCTCATTATCTATGTCACCTCCTCCATACTAATATACCTCCTACATTGTATTTTTATGGCATAGGTTTTCACTACTTCACTTGTATGGGGATCTTGAAAAACTTTAATTTCAGGATTAGTAAATTTATTACCTTGGGAGATCCACTCAATTAGATCTCTGGTGAGGGCTGATAAGTTAAAAGCTCTGAAATTGGGTAGTTTTCAAGCCCTAAGTTTAACTGGAGCTCTCAATTTATGGAGAGCAATCTTTGCTTTTTTACCATTCCAAAATGTATTAGCAGAATCAAGCTTCTTGAATGTTTTATAAACAAAGGAAGATTAATAAATGGATATATTATCTTGGGGGATATCAAAGAGTTGAAAAAGAGCAATCATCCATTTAGATTAAGGGGAGCATTGGCCCATTTTACACACATGGCGGAAACCTTATAACATGCCGGTGTAATATTTAATGAATATAAAATAAACTGTTACCTTTTCACAGAGAATTTACAGCAAGAGAAAATTCTCCAGTAACAAAGTACTTATGATTTTTAGGAAATAAGAGAGTTTTTAAAATACAGCTAATGTACGGTGGTAAACTTTGATGGAGTTAGACGAGAAGAACATTCAAACGTTATTTTTGGGGGGGGAAGACCCCTTTGCAGCCCAACATTTCTCCCTTAACTCATAGCTAGTGATGTGTGAATTTGTCCTGTTTCGCTTCACCATGAAATTCATGAATTTCCAGCGAAATTCACGAAAAGGGCGAAAAATTATCGAACCAGAATTTTTTTGCCGGTGACATTTGACGTGCATTTTTGTCAATGGGCGTCCATTTAATTGTCGTCGGCATCAAAAAACTTTGCATTTTCGCCAGTGAATTTTTGTGGAAATTTCACGAATGTATTCACCAGTGGTGAAATGCGGATATTTACAGCAAATCCGCACCCATCACTACTCATAGCAAGGTTGCAGATATATGAAACCATGATCAGACCATACACCCTCCTGTAGTTACATTAAATTTACACCTATAATTGGCTCTGATTTGCCTTCCAGACCCAATGCATTGCCCCAAAGTCTGGGAACTCCTGATCTATGGTAAGTGAAGAATAATTTGGGCCTTTTACATAATATACTTTATGCAGACATTAAAAAAACAGATTCCTTTAATTCATTTGGATGTAACCAGCATGCCTGTCCCCTCCCTATGGAGAAAAATATCTTGAGAAGTAGCACATTCATTTCCGAGAGTAACTAAGGCAAGGCATTATTATTCAGCAAAGTCTCAATTATGTAACAAAAAATAATAAATTGAGACTCTGATATACAGCATCTTAGAGAGGCTATGCACTCAATTACAGGTGTCTGCACTGGCCTCACTTGAAAACAGCTTATTTGGGAAAGAAAAATAAAAAATGTAACTGTTACACGTCGTGTAAATGTGTGGTTTTAAGCTGCATCAGTAATACTTTGAAGCTGATGTATTTGTGGGCAAAACAAGATTTCTATCCCTGGCAGATTTGCTGCTGCATATCAAAAGGGACAGATTTAATGAGCATTTTTCTGCTGAGAGTTTTATCATTATGTAAAAAATACATGTACATAAATAAATAAATAGCCTTTAGAACAAAATGTGTTTTTCTGAACCCAAAGGGAAAAAAACACAGCCGCTGTATCAGATTCATACAAGGTACTTAATAAAACACAAACTCATTCACCATAAAAATAATATCAAAATGTTTATGTAGTGTGATATTTCCTGTTTGCAGATCATAATGAATTGAAAAGCTGCGCCTTTCTAATACAGAGATTATGATAATACAGGGGTTATGATTGTGCCCTAGTCAGGGGTTTTTCAGATAATGGATCTTTCCGTAATTTGGATCTTAATACCTTAAGTCTACTAAATCATGTAAACATTAAAAAAAACTTAATAGGCAGGTTTATTTATTCGCCAGGTTGGAATTTGCTATGAATTTCCACATTTCGCCACTGGCGAATACATTTGCAAAATTTCCATGAAAATTCACCGGCGAAAATGCAAAGTTTTTTGACGCCGACGACAATTAAATAGACGCCATTGACCATAATGCACGTCAAATGTCACCGGCAAAAAAATTGTGGTTCAATAATTTTTCGACCGTTTTGTGAATTTCACTGGAAATTCAGGAATTTCATGGTGAAGCGAAACGGGACAAATTTACACATCACTAGCTATGAATTAAGGGAGAATCATTGGGATCAAGTACAAGGTACTATTTTATCATTGCAGAGAAAAAGGTAATCATTTTTAAAAATTTGTATTATTTGGATAAAATGGAGTCTATCGGAGACAGCCTTTCTGGATAATGGGTTTCTGGATAATGGATCCCATACTTGTATAAGGGCATCCATGCCATACGCCATTGTGGCCATTTACTATCACTGAGGCAGTGCATGCATTAACAGGCTGTAAGGCAAGTATGGTCATGCTAAAAAAATATTGCAAACATTCATTACAGGTACTTACATCCAAGCACTTCCTTATAGTTGCACTTAGCTCCAATGCATCCATTTTGCTTTTTCTACTAAATACTGCACAACTGCATCTATTGACACTGGGGAACCCTGGAGGCACTGCCATCTTGAATGTGGCAGTAGTCCCAAGTTTTTCACAGCAGGTTGAGTAAATTGGCATACCAGGCATTTACCAAAACAGTCACACACTAATGAGGGTCTCACACCCCAAGGTGATGTCTTCATTGTGAAAATATTAGCCGCAGACAGGCACAACTCATTGTGGGGCCCCACTTATGTGGCACTGTGGGTAAAATAGCTACTGATTTGCATCCAAAAGATCCATAAGATCTACAATTCTGTGATGCATTGATGTCAGTGGGGGTTTTAAATAATGAATTTCCATGCCAAGTTTGGGGGTTAAGGTCTTATACAGGCATTGTGACTTTGGCATCTTGACTGCGTGAGACATCATCATCTAAGTACTCCTGAGACATCATTACCTAGGTACTCCTAGGTACTCCTGAGGCATTATCGCATAGGTACCTTTAGGTATACCTTAGACATCATCGCCTAGGTACTCCTAGGTACTCCTGAGACATCATTGCCTAGGACGATACTCCTGAGACATCATCGCTTAGTTCCTATAATGCTTCCCAGTAGCAAATGGATTTACTCTATGTCCATGAATTCATAAATTTGAGGAATGAGCATTTTGGACACACACAATAATGCAATATGATCAAATGATAAGATGAAATGCTGAAATTATTTGACAACACACAGCTGAATCCCAAGGAAAATGAAGATGTGTTGTGTATTTCTCCCTGGGTCCCTATATATTTCAGTAAAAATATATATCATGGGGTTATACATTTAAAAAAAACTGTTTCGTGGAACAGATTCAATCATCACTCATGATATTTATTCATATGCAGGCTAGGATTTCGGGCCTGGGTTCCCTAGGCTGCTGGGACTTAGCGACTAGCACCCTCGCAAGTGCAACCGCCCGCATGTGAGCATACCCCGGAGCACTGGAGATTAATAGTGACCAGTGGTCCTTAAGTTGCAGCTGGATGGCACGACGCCCTGAAAAACTCGCCACAAATCAGTGCCTCTTGATGTGTGTAGGCAAAATTGATAAGATTCTTTTAAAGTACACTTAATAAGGTTTACATTTCTGTTTGTTTGATTTCTTTCTGAATATACTGTATTGGTTTTAAGAAAGCAGATATTTGAACAAAGTAAAATTCAGAGCCTGTGCCTATTTTGCTGTGTATAAAAAAGCATTGCTCATAGGGAAAACTTTGGACCTACCTCTGATTTTGTAATTTGTAATGGAACTTTTGAAGTATTTGTTGCTGAAGACGCTGGCCGCTCCCTTGGCTTTGAAGGGACCATGCTCATGGCAGGAGGTGGATTGTGCAGGACAGATGACAGGCAGAGTGAAACTGTCTCTTTTAATGCCTTCAGCTGTGACTCCTTTGAAAACAAAAAGGAGAAGCAGAACAGTCAGTAGGAACCCACTGAACTTACTGTGTATGCAGTACTTATAAAGAATAGTAATAATTTTCTACCCATAAGGATTTGTTTACTGAATGTATGGGACCTGTTATCCAGAATGCCCAATAGGCAAGTTTTGTCTCCAATAAGGATTAATTATATCTTACTGGTATAAGGTAAGGTTTTATTATAACATAAAATATTCTGGAATATTTGGATAAAATGGAGTCTATGGGAGGCTACCTTCCCATAATTTGGAGCTTTCTGGATAACGGGTTTCCAGACAACTAATCCCATACCTGTACTAGATACTCAACCTTCTACCTACAGAGTGTGATATTTCCTGTTTGCATAATGAATTGAAAAAGCCGCTTCTTTCGAATACAGAGATGTGGGGTTATGATTGTGCCCTGCTAGTTGGTTGTAAAACTAAGAATGGGGGTTTTCGGATAATGGATCTTTCCATAATTTGGATCTTCATACCTTAAGTCTACTAAAAAATCATGAAATCATGTAAACATTAAAACAAACTTAATAGGCGGGTTTTGCTTCCAATACGGAGTAATTATATTTTATCTGGGATCAAGTACAAGGTACTATTTTATCAGTGCAGAGAAAAAGGAAATAATTTAAAAAAAAAATGTATTATTTGGATAAAATGGAGTCTATGGGAGACAGCCTTTCTGGATAATGGATCCCATATTTGTATATGGAGTCAATGTCATACGCCATTGTGGCCATTTACTATCACTGAGGCAATGCATGCATTAACAGGCTGAACAGACAAAAAGAGTAATTTATAAGTGCAGCCACAAGTATGGTCATGCTAAAAAAATATTGCAAGCATTCATTGCAGGTACTTGCATCCAAGCACTTCCTTATAGCTGCACTTAGCGCCCATTTTGCTTCATCCAAACCCCTCTTAAAGGTGTTAAAAGAATCAGCCATCACAACATCATCTGGTAGGACATTCAACAACTTCACTGTGAAGAACCACCTACACTGCTGAATCCTCTAGTCTAAAGGGTTGGCCTAAGGTTCAATGGTCCATTTTATGGAATAATATATCTCCCGCTAGCAGTCTATAATGCCCTCTAATTTACGTATAAAGAGTAATTATGGCCCCTCTGAAGCGTCTGTTCTACAGTGAAAACAACCCCAATCTTGAAAATCTACCCTCATAGTTTAAATCATCCATCCCCTTAACAAGTTAATTTGCCAGTCTCTGCACTCTCTTCAGCTATTTTTATCCTTTTTAAGGACCAGAGCCCAAAACTGCACTGCATTCTCCAGGTGAGGCCTTACCAGGGACCTATAAAGAGGCAAAATTATGTTTCATTCCTTGAGTTAATGCCCTTTTTTATGCAAGACAGAACTTTATTTGCTTAGTGGCCACAGAATACCCCTTCAAAAATCTTTCCTACCACTGACATCAGATTAACCTGCCTATAGTTTTGAGGCTGAGAATGTGATGCCTTTTTGAATAGCAGCACCAAATTAGCAATTTGCCAGTCTCTCAGCACCCTGCCAAACCTCAATGAATGAAAAAATGAAGTAAAGAGGTATGGCAATCATAGAGCTAAGCTTGTTTAGTACCCTGGGATGAATACCATCTGGTCCTGGACCTTTCTTTATCTTTACATGTTCTAGTCTCTTTTGAAATTCCCATTGGGTGAACAATGCATCATTTGTTGAATTAATAGAATAGGGACTATGTAGAAGGAGACCTTCATTTCTTGGTTCTTCATTGGTGTAGATAAAAAAAGAACAGTTCAGAATCTCTGCTTTATCTCTTTTCTCATTAATCAACAGACCCCCCTCTGACAGCAATGGTCCCACCCCATCCTGCTTCATTTTTTACTATTTACATATTTAAAAAAATATTTTGGGTTTATTTTACTCCCTTCTGCAATGCCCTAGCTTGTCTTAGTTTTTTTTTTTTGCATGATTTATTGGCCTCCTTATACCTGACAAATGTTTCAGCTGTCACAGCTTACTTGAAAGCCTTCAAAGCACGTATTTTCTTACCAAACTTTGCACCAACATTTTTGTCAAACAATGGTTTTTCATTGTGACGACATTCCTTGTTTACAAGGGGAATACACTAACATGTATATTTATTGAGCAGCATTTTAAAGACATCCCATTTTTCTTCTGTGCTTAACCCTGTGAAAAACCTTTCCCAGTTAATATGTTGCAGTGATGCTCTTATACTGGCAAAGTTTGCACGTCTAAAGTTTAGTGATTTAGCTTCTCCCTTATAGAGTTGTCTCAAAGGAGACCATGTTACGATCACTATTCCCTAAATGCTCATCCAAGCAAATGCTAGAGATGACTTCAGTATTATTAGTTATTACCAGTTCCAAAAGAGAGTCATTCCTAGTGGGTTTTTGAACTAGCTGAAATAAAAATTTGCCATTACCGTATATACTTGAGTATAAGCCGAGTTTTTCAGACCCCAAAATATGCTGAAAAACTCTACCTCGGCTTATACTCGAGTCAAGCGGAAAAACGGTCGCCGGCGTCTAAGAATAGTCGCCGGCATCCAAGAATGGTCGTCGGCATCCAAAAACGAGACGCCGGAACCTCCAATGGGAGCAGAAACCCTCAATTTTTTGACTGAAACTTACCAGAAGCTGCTGCATTTCTCACCCTAGGCTTATACTCGGCTTATACTCGAGTCAATAAGCTTTCCCAGTTTTTGGAGGTAAAATTAGGTACCTCGGCTTATACTCTGGACGGTTTATACTCGAGTATATACGGTAAGCATATTTACAACCCCATTAGCTTTTTCTGACTTGGCAACCCTATTAGCCCACTCAATCTCTGGATAACTGGTCACCTATAATAATAACTAGACCTAGTTGTGAAGCAGCCTCCATTTGTAATAGTAGTTGGGCTTCAATTTTGTCACTTATTCTAGGTGGTTTTGTAGCATACACCAATGATAATTGGTTTAATTAATTTCATCCTTACATTATCAAGGGAAGCTTTTTCCATATCTTCTTTTGCTATGGTTAATTTTTGCTCCAGATCAGTGAGTTGTTGTGCCTGTAAAAGAAAATTATAAGAAAACGTTAGACATTCACTGTGGAATTAAAACTCAGAAATAATGACATTCCAGGTGACAGACTGTATTGCTGGTTATATGTGGCACTTTATTACCGTAAGATACCACTGTTAATGTTGATGTAATTTATAGATGTACATGCCCATTTCTAATGCATTGTTTAAATGACTAATTATGAACTCACAGATGGCGGCTCAAACATATGCCTAGCTGTTTCTCCAGGAAAACCTATAAAAATGATTTGTACACTCATAATAGACAAAATAAGGTTGAGTATTAAGAAATACAAATAGGCGTTTGGGGAATACACCTGCTTTGTGTACGATCCAATATTTATGCCATCATCTTTCATTGTATGTATGGAAGCAGCATATGTCTGATCCCTTGCTAATGGGTACCATAACAATATGTGGTACAGATTCTCACTGTTATAACTTCACATATAAAAACAGCCACTATATGTTCTATAGCTGTATATAATCACCATTAATGTTCCTTGTTATGTCTTTTCCTTCACAAATTAAAGTATATTAATTTTGCATGAGCCCCTAGATTGTAGCTATAGCTACAATGTTTGCATTTGAATTAGATTATTTCTTTACATTTCTCTTCTTTGGTAGAACTGCCATTATTTAACTTACTGACAGCCATTTTCAATATACAGGGCAGGGTGCAAAGTGCAAAGGACTGGTGTAAACCACCTTATATTGTACATCATTCAGACGCACAGGTTAGGGAGCAACAGCAGACATAGGCTGCTACAGAGCCCTGTACTTAGGGCAGGTCTGAACTTTTGCATCCAAAACCCTAAAGCACATACTTTTTGAATGAGCACTAAGGGACTGTTGTGCCACTTAGTGCTCTAGTACTTGTATCTAGGCTCATAGTACATGACCCCTAAAGTTTTCTTACAGTAAAAAGCTGCCATTAACAATTTATAGGACATGTGTGTTAGCAAATTAGAAATTTAAAGCAAATATTTAATTTGTTGCTATGGGAAACAACACTGGTGCACTTTAGAAGCTATGATGGCAAATAAGCATCTTTGAATTCCGTAGTCAAAGGAGATGATTTATTCACATTCTAATGCAAGTTTTCACCGTGATTCAAAGTGTTTTGCCTTAAACCTCACAACTTCAAATGAGGGTTTCCTGAAAGTGGAATATTCACGATTTCTTAAGCAACAAAAAAACTCAAATGTACAAATTCAGCATCTAAAAGCTGGAGAGTTCATGTAGAAGTCAAAATTCAAGTGATTTTTATCATTTATGTTTTTCAAGTTTTTTGAAAGTTGGTGGTTTCGTTGAAAAAGATATGTGACGTGATTTTTGGGAGGTTTTTTTTACTTAAAACAAAACCTCAAAAATTCACAAATTTGAATTTGGATAAATAGGCCTTCAAAGATGAAAAGTTAAGGCTGCCATCAGTGAGCAGCACCACACTTCATCACCTACAGTACTGTGTAACGATTGGCACCCAAAACCCAGAACCGATGCCAAGTACCCTGGTCTCGGCTCATGCTTCTGCCTGTAGCAGCTGCCTTTTGCCTTGGGAGGAGCCCTCAGCTACTTAGATGCCGCCAGATCTTAAAACGAGAGTTGCAAGGCAAGGGGTTCTGGGCAAGCAGAGGGGCACAACCGGATAGCAAAGTCTCTGGGCAGAAACAGAATCGTAGTGAGAACAGGCTGGGTCGGGGCAGGCGGAGTACAAACGTAGTCAGGCAGGCAAAAGTCAAACCGGGTGATCAATCAGAAGGGATTTAGCAGAAGAGGTAGTCAGTATTCAGGCAAGGGTCAGGATACAAGCGTTCAGAATAGTCAATAGCCAGGCAGGGGTCCAAACAGGATACAGATCAAGATTAGAGATGTCGCGAACTGTTCGCCGGCGAACTTGTTCGCGCGAACATCGGGTGTTCGCGCTCGCCGGAAGTTCGCGAACGTCGCGCGACATTCGCCATTTTGGGTTCGCCATTGTTGGCGCTTTTTTTGCCCTCTCACCCCAGACCAGCAGGTACATGGCAGCCAATCAGGAAGCTCTCCCCTGGACCACTCCCCTTCCCTATAAAAACCGAAGCCCTGCAGCGTTTTTTCACTCTGCCTGTGTGTGCTGAAGAGATAGTGTAGGGAGAGAGCTGCTGCCTGTTAGTGATTTCAGGGACAGTTGAAAGTTTGCTGGCTAGTAATCGTTTTGATACTGCTCTGTTATTGGAGGGACAGAAGTCTGCAGGGGTTTGAGGGACATTTTAGCTTAGGTAGCTTTGCTGGCTAGTAATCTACCTTCTACTGCAGTGCTCTGTATGTAGCTGCAGTGGGCAGCTGTCCTGCTTCTGATCTCATCTGCTGACTGCTGCAATAACAGTAGTCCTTGTAAGGACTGCTTTTATTTATTTTTTTGTTGTTTTACTACTACTACTACTACTACTATAAGAGCCCAGTGCTATTAGTCTAGCAGTGTTGGGGAGTGGGACTGGTGTGCTAATCTGCTGCTCCTAGTAGTTCAGCAGCACCAACTTTAATTTTTTTTTTTTAATATTCATTTTTTTTTATTTTACTTTTTTTTATTTTACTACCGCTGTAGTAGTGTATAAGTTGACCTTTTAGGCATTATTTGCCCTGTAGGCATTATTTGCACAGTGTTTTCTTCAACCCGCCATCTAGCTGTGTGACCTTGTTCACATTCTGTCTAAATATCCATAATATTACCGTCTCCAGAAAAAACACCGGAGTGACTTTTTTCAAGCAGCCATAATATATTTTACGTAATCCGTATCCACCGCTGTAGTAGTGTATACGTTGACCTTGTAGGCATTATTTGCACAGTGTTTTCTTCAACCCGCCATCTAGCTGTGTGACCTTGTTCACATTCTGTCTAAATATCCATAATATTACCGTCTCCAGAAAAAACACCGGAGTGACTTTTTTCAAGCAGCCATAATATATTTTACGTAATCCGTATCCACCGCTGTAGTAGTGTATACGTTGACCTTGTAGGCATTATTTGCACAGTGTTTTCTTCAACCCGCCATCTAGCTGTGTGACCTTGTTCACATTCTGTCTAAATATCCATAATATTACCGTCTCCAGAAAAAACACCGGAGTGACTTTTTTCAAGCAGCCATAATATATTTTACGTAATCCGTATCCACCGCTGTAGTAGTGTATACGTTGACCTTGTAGGCATTATTTGCACAGTGTTTTCTTCAACCCGCCATCTAGCTGTGTGACCTTGTTCACATTCTGTCTAAATATCCATAATATTACCGTCTCCAGAAAAAACACCGGAGTGACTTTTTTCAAGCAGCCATAATATATTTTACGTAATCCGTATCCACCGCTGTAGTAGTGTATACGTTGACCTTGTAGGCATTATTTGCACAGTGTTTTCTTCAACCCGCCATCTAGCTGTGTGACCTTGTTCACATTCTGTCTAAATATCCATAATATTACCGTCTCCAGAAAAAACACCGGAGTGACTTTTTTCAAGCAGCCATAATATATTTTACGTAATCCGTATCCACCGCTGTAGTAGTGTATACGTTGACCTTGTAGGCATTATTTGCACACTGTTTTCTTCAACCCGCCATCTAGCTGTGTGTATTATCGTTTCCAGAAAAACCAACTGAGTTTTTGTTGTTGTTGTTGTTTTTTAAAAAATAATGCCAGGCAAAGGCAGGCCGCCACGCAGAGGCCGTGCTAGGGGCCGTGCTGCTATGCAATCCTGTGGCCCTAGCAAATTGCCCAGTTTTAAAAAGCCAATGACCCTGAACTCCCAAAATGCTGAAGAGGTAGTTGACTGGCTTACACAGCACACCCCATCCTCTACCGTTTCTAACTTTACCACAACATCCTCCTCATCCTCCACTGCTATGGCCACCCCACGTAACACTTCCTCCACCACCGGTGCCCCTTCTTCACTGGGGTCAGAGGAGTTATTTTCCCATGAGTTTCTTGAACTGAGTAATGCGCAACCATTATTGCCAGAAGAAGATGAAGGAGATGAGGACCTTACACCAGATTTAATTCTGGCAGAGAACACGACAGAGATGGACATAATGAGTGATGAGGAGGAGGTCCCCGCTGCTGCTTCCTTCTGTGATGTGTCAGAAGAAATTGATGCATCTGAGGAGAATGATGATGAGGAGATTGATGTTTTGTGGGTGCCTAGTAGAAGAGAGCAAGAGGAGGGTAGTTCAGATGGAGAGACGGAGAGTCAGAGAGGCAGTAGGAGAATAAGACTTAGAAGAAGCAGGGAGGACAGCCCGCAGGGATCAGTAGGGCAACAACATGTATCGGCACCTGTGTTCAGCCGGCCAACGCACCCGCCATTGCCGCCAATGCCGCCAACTTCTACTGTTACCGCCAGATCGCACACTTCCAAAAAGTCAGCAGTGTGGGATTTTTTTAATGTGTGTGCCTCTGACAAAAGCATTGTAATTTGCAATGAGTGCAGTCAGAAACTGAGCCTTGGTAAGCCCAACAGCCACATAGGTACAACTTCTATGCGAAGGCACATGAGCGGCAAGCACAAAGCACTTTGGGAGCAACACCTCAAAGGCAACAGGCAAACTAAAAGCCACACTCCTTCTGGTCCAGCATCTTACTGCTCTACCTCTGCTCTCCTTGACCCGTCTGAACCACCCTCCACTCCGCCTTCCACCTTGACCACCTGTTCCCATTCCCAGTCATCTGCCACCAGCCAAGTTTCTGTGAAGGCCATGTTTGAGCGTAAGAAGCCAATGTCTGACTGTCACCCCCTTGCCCGGCGTCTGACAGCTGGCTTGTCTGCACTCTTAGCCCGCCAGCTTTTACCATACCAGCTGGTGGACTCTGAGGCCTTCCGCAAATTTGTAGCAATTGGGACACCGCAGTGGAAGGTACCCAGCCGCAATTTTTTTTCTAAAAAGGGAATACCACACCTGTACCAACATGTGCAGAGCCAAGTTACCGCATCTCTGTCACTTAGTGTTGGGCCAAAGGTCCATATGACTACTGACGCATGGTCCTCCAAGCATGGTCAGGGCAGGTATGTCACCTACACTGCCCACTGGGTGAACTTGGTAATGGCTGGGAAGCAGGGAATGGGTAGCTCAACAACAACAGTGGAGTTGGTGTCACCGCCACGGATTGCACGCGGTTCTGCCACCACCTCTACTCCTCCATCGCTCTCTACCTCGTCTTCTTCTTCTTCTTACTCTGCTGCTGGGTCCTCCTTCTCCTCCTCCACACCTGTGCACCCCCAGCTCCCCCTAGGCTATTCGACGTGCCAGGTACGCCGTTGTCACGCTGTCTTGGGGATGACGTGCCTGGAAAGCAAAAACCATACCGGATCTGTACTCCTGTCATCTCTGCAGTCACAGGCCGATCGGTGGCTGACCCCACACCAACTGCAGATCGGAAAAGTGGTGTGTGACAATGGAAGCAATCTGTTGGCAGCGTTGAGACTAGGCAATTTAACACATGTGCCCTGCATGGCACATGTGTTAAATTTAATAGTCCAACGTTTTGTCTCCAAGTACCCAGGATTCCAGGACGTTCTCACCCAGTCCAGAAAGGTGTCGGCCCATTTCAGACGTTCCTACACAGCCATGGCACGCCTTGCTGACATTCAGCAGCGCTACAACATGCCAGTCAGGCGTTTGATTTCTGACAGCCAGACTCGCTGGAATTCAACGCTCCTTATGTTGGAACGTCTGCTGCAACAACAAAGGGCCGTCAACGAGTACCTTTTTGAACTGGGTGGTAGGACTGGATCTGCACAGCTGGGGATTTTTTTCCCCCGTTACTGGGTGCTTATGCGCGATGCCTGCAGGCTCATGCGACCTTTTGAAGAGGTGACAAATATGGTCAGTCGCACCGAAGGCACCATCAGCGACCTAATACCCTTCGCTTTATTCCTGGAGCGTGCCATGCGACGAGTGACAGATGAGGCTGTAGACCAGCGTGACGAGGAGCTGGAAGCGCACGATTTCTGGTCGGAATCACCAGAACGAACCCAGGCACCTGCTGCAACGCAGGGAGAGGTGCCAGAAGTGGAGTCAGAGGAGGAAGGTGGCTTTGTGGAGGAGGAGGAGGAGGACCAACAGGAGCAGGCTTCCCAGGGGGCTAGTGGTGACCTTTTGGGGACCCCTGGTCTTGTACGTGGCTGGGGGGAGGAGACCGTGGATGATGCAGTCCTTGATAATGAGGAAGCGGAGATGGATAGCTCTGCATCCAACCTTGTGAGAATGGGGTCTTTCATGCTGTCATGCCTGTTGAAGGACCCCCGTATCAAGAGGCTTAAGGAGAAGGACCTGTACTGGGTCGCAACACTACTAGACCCTCGGTACAAGCATAAAGTGTCAGAAATGTTACCAACATACCACAAGTCCGAAAAGATGCGGCATTTACAAACCAGCCTGCAAAACATGTTGTACAATGCTTTTAAGGGTGATGTCACTTCAGGAACTCATCAACATTCCAGGGGCAGAGGTGCCAGTAATCCTGCCACGAGCACACCTGCAAGGACAAAGCCCTTTGGCCAGTCTGTAACGTCAGACATGCAAATGTTTTTCTGTCCAAGGCAGCGCCACAACCCTTCTGGATCCACCCTCAAAGAACGCCTCGACCGGCAGGTAGCGGACTACCTGGCATTAACTGCAGATATCGACACTCTGAGGAGCGATGAACCCCTGGACTACTGGGTGCGCAGGCTTGATCTGTGGCCAGAGCTGTCACAATTTGCCATGAACCTCTTGTCTTGCCCAGCCTCAAGTGTGCTCTCAGAAAGGACCTTCAGTGCAGCAGTAGGGATTGTAACTGAGAAGAGAACTCGCCTAGGTCACAAAAGTGTCGATTACCTGACCTTTATTAAAATGAATGAGGGGTGGATCTCGGAGGGTTACTGCACGCCGGAAGACTTGTTCTGACTTCTATGCAGCTGTCCTTCTCTTCAAGCCTCATGACTCCACACACAGCTGTCCTTTAGCGTCCTCCTCCTCCCTCCGCCACCGTTACAAACTAGGGTGCAAACCCTACTGGTTTAATTTTTTCTGGCCTCTGTGCTTCAGTGGCTACAACCAAAAAAACTGGGCAAACAATGTCTACAAGGTCAACGTATGGCAAAAAATGACTATTTTCAGCATTTATATGGCATATTTTTTCTGGCAACTGTGCTTCAGTGGCTGCGTCCAAAAAAATGCATATTTTCTGCATTTATATGGCATAATTTTTCTGGCCTCTGTGCTTCAGTGGCTGCAACCAAAAAAATGCATATTTTCAGCATTTATATGGCATAATTTTTCTGGCCTCTGTGCTTCAGTGGCTGCAACCAAAAAAATTTATATTTTCAGCATTTATATGGCATAATTTTTCTGGCCTCTGTGCTTCAGTGGCTGCAACCAAAAAAATGCATATTTTCAGCATTTATATGGCATAATTTTTCTGGCCTCTGTGCTTCAGTGGCTGCAACCAAAAAAATGCATATTTTCAGCATTTATATGGCATAATTTTTCTGGCAACTGTGCTTCAGTGGCTGCGACCAAAAAAATGACTATTTTCAGCATTTATATGGCATATTTTTTCTGGCCTCTGTGCTTCAGTGGCTGCGGCCAAAAAAACTGGGCAAACAATGCCTACAAGGTCAACGACGTTGACCTTGTAGGCATTGTTTGCCCAGTTTTTTTGGCCGCAGCCACTGAAGCACAGAGGCCAGAAAAAATATGCCATATAAATGCTGAAAATAGTCATTTTTTGCCATATACGTTGAGTCAACGTATGGCAAAAAATGACTATTTTCAGCATTTATATGGCATATTTTTTCTGGCCTCTGTGCTTCAGTGGCTGCGGCCAAAAAAACTGGGCAAACAATGCCTACAAGGTCAACGACGTTGACCTTGTAGGCATTGTTTGCCCAGTTTTTTTGGCCGCAGCCACTGAAGCACAGAGGCCAGAAAAAATATGCCATATAAATGCTGAAAATAGTCATTTTTTGCCATACGTTGACTCAACGTATATGGCAAAAAATGACTATTTTCAGCATTTATATGGCATATTTTTTCTGGCAACTGTGCTTCAGTGGCTGCGACCAAAAAAACTGGGCAAACAATGCCTACAAGGTCAACGTATGGCAAAAAATGACTATTTTCAGCATTTATATGGCATATTTTTTCTGGCAACTGTGCTTCAGTGGCTGCAACCAAAAAAACTGGGCAAACAATGTCTACAAGGTCAACGTATGGCGAAAAATGACTATTTTCAGCATTTATATGGCATATTTTTTCTGGCAACTGTGCTTCAGTGGCTGCAACCAAAAAAACTGGGCAAACAATGTCTACAAGGTCAACGTATGGCGAAAAATGACTATTTTCAGCATTTATATGGCATATTTTTTCTGGCAACTGTGCTTCAGTGGCTGCGTCCAAAAAAACTGGGCAAACAATGCCTACAAGGTCAACGTATGGCAGTTGTTTAAAGAGAACAGTAGATTACTAGCCAGCAAAGCTACCTAAGCTAAAATGTCCCTCAAATCCCTGCAGACTTCTGTCCCTCCAATACAGAGCAGTATCAAGCAGATTACTAGCCAGCAAACTTACTATCATCTGTCCCTGAAATCACTAACAGCTCTCCCCCTACACTATCTCTTCCAAGCACACACAGGCAGATTTTTCATATACATTTTTGCCCTTGATCCCCCTCTGGCATGCCACTGTCCAGGTCGTTGCACCCTTTAAACAACTTTAAAATCATTTTTCTGGCCAGAAATTTTTTTTTTAGATGTTAAAGTTCGCCTTCCCATTGAAGTCTATGGGGTTCGCGAACCGTTCGCGAACCGCTCGCGTTTTTGCGCAAGTTCGCGAATATGTTCGCGAACTTTTTTTCCGACGTTCGCTACATCCCTAATCAAGATACAAAATAGCTCAAAGCTCAAAACACCACGCGGTAACAAAACCTATAACGGGCAACAACTGCGCCTTTAATTTGCAAAGACGCCCTAAGGAACTGGCGCTGGCGCTGCACAGGAGCGGCATTGCGGGCGTCCTCGCCGATGGCGCGGTGGGCGTCCCCGCCGCACTGCTGGACCACCAGGGTGAGGAACTTTTATTACATACTGTATGTCTCCTCTGTGTTTCTAGATTTTTTTTGCAGTATATGCTTTAAACTGTGGTCCTTCCATTGATAAATTAAAATTTTTAAAATCAATGTATTTTTTATCTCTTTTGCATATGAGTATGTAGAATACTTGCAAGAACACATGTCAAAATTTATCAGTATAGGAGCGCTCTTTTCATTTTGCCTTTTTTTCATGCACAACTTTATCCCTGTGGGCATCCCCTATACCAAGGTCTTTTTCCATCTCTCTCAGTCCCTTCCAACTATAGCAGGGACACAGTCCACAACAATACAACATGAAGAAGGAAATTTGAAAGACTAAAGACAACATGTATTTTCTGGGAGAAAGCATCCAAGTTGCTGATGGTCGTCCCTTTACTCTACTATGTGCAAGGAGGCTAGAGCCTGAATTGCTAAATTAATACAGGTATAGGATCCATTATCTGGAAACACTTTATCCAGAAAGCTCCAAACTATGGTAAGACCATCTCCCATAGACTCTATTTCAATCTAATAATTACAATTTAAAATATGATGTACTTTTTCTCTGTAATATTAAAATAGTACCTTGTACTTGATCCCAGCTCAGATATAATGAATCTTTATTGAAGTCAAAACAATCTTGTTCATTTTAATTCAAGTTTAAATATTTTTTTTTTAGTAAACTTAAGGCATGGAGGGACTCCATTATAATCAAATAATTAAAATTTTTAAAAATGATATCCTTATCTCTGTAGAAATAAAACAGTTGCTTGTACTCGATCCCAGCTAAGGTATAATCAATCTTATTGGGATAATTCATATTTAAATTTCATTTTAGTAGACTTACGGTAAGGAGACCCAAATTACAGAAAACCCCAGATCCTGAGCATTCTGGAAAACACTCTATACCTGTATATCAATATGTTTTTATGAACAATGTACATTTACTAATTAATGCTACTAATAATGTGATCATATCATACAGTTTTTTTAACATAACATTCAAAAATCTACCCAAAAATATAGAAACCTTTACTAGGCCAAGAGACCAGGTCAAAACTCAGAACATGTGCTTTCTAGAAAGATTACATTTTGTCAGGGACCAAAGCAGTTACTCTAACACATTGCCTAGCACGTTCTTTAATACTGAAAGTAATAAGGCTGAGTGACATGCTATTGTATCCGACCATTCCACTATATTCATTAAAAACAAAAGAAATGAAAAACACTCAAAGACAAAGATCATATTTGTAATTTTATGGCGGCAATCACAATGACACTGCTTGTTGTCAAGTTGCCTTTGTGGTGAATGAAGGACAAGGAGACAAGGATATTGAACCAGATGGTTATCTGTTTTTAATCAAAAGTTATAATGATGTATTGTGTAAAGTATGTAGATGAAGTGCTGTGTAACATTTAGGCTCATCATTCAAAAATTATATTCCTTGCTTAAGGGCCTACAGTGAATATGTTATTTCTTTTTTTTGTTTTATATGCAGAATGTACCGCATTGAATTGCTAGCACCTTGAAATATGAAAATCATATCTATACTTAGCTGGTAAATTTGATTTATGAATGTATTTGTTTCTTGGAATATAGTAGGATACCCTTGTCACAATGATATTTTTTCATTTTATTTATTTTGAGAGGAACAAAATTCCATTTTTGGAATTTTTAATTCCTAAATTCCTCCAAAATTCAATTTTTGGAATTTTTAATTCCAAAATTCCATTTTTGAAATTTTTAACATTGTGCAATGTTCAACAATGTTAAATCCTAGCAGATGAATATAGAACATCACAATTAAATCTTATTCTTAGGAGGGCATATAGGCATCCCCTCTCCTACCCCCTACCCACCACCTACGATGCATGTTGTTCAGATATTCTAGTTAGGGAGCACTGGTACTAATTGCTTGCCTAGAGCACCCAACATTGCTCTTCTGTGTCCTTTGTGTCAGATTTTTAAATCAGGGCAACATGCAGAGTATAGCTATGCCTAAGGGGAAACTGCTTTGTAAATGGGCACAAATTGGCACCTTAGAGCACTTGCATCTGAAGCACTAGTAGATGACTCCTCTAGGAATCCAAGGTATCAATGTAGAACTAGATTCTGCTCACCAACACTTTGAATGTTGCTCCCAGTGGCCTTAAAACAGGTGCTTATTTTTGAATTCCTGGTTTAGAGGCACGTTTTAATTGCATAAAAACCAGGTGTATTGTCAAATAGAACCTCCTGTAGCTTTCCAGTCCACGTAGGCGATACCAAATGACCAATCACAGCACTTATTTTGTACCACCCAGGAACGTTTTTAATGCTTGTGTTGCTCCCCATCTGAATGTTGCTCACAGGTAAAAACGTTTAGGAATCCCTGCTCTAAGACAAGATGAGAGAAAAACACAGATTGCACACTTGAGTATTTGTCACCTTTTTCTCATTAAATTGAATCTGGCCCAAAGAGAGATTATTACTAACTACATACTGGAAGCTACTGAGTTGAATTACGAATGACCTAATTGTTGTGTGGACTCTAAGGGCTCTTACTCACTGGCGTTCTGACCTGCGCTCCCCTGCATTCTGTTTTTTGGCGTTCAGCCGCAGGGGAGCGCAGGAATAGACGCATGTCATTATTTCAAATGGGGCTGTACTCACTCAGGCGCGTGTAGGCGCCGAACGCAGGTTGAGACGCAACATGCTGCATTTTTCCTGCGTTCGGCGCCTACACGCGCCTGAGTGAGTGCAGCCCCATTTCAAATAATGACTTGCGTCTATTCCTGCTCTCCCCTGCGGCTGAACGCCAAAAACGGAACGCAGGGGAGCGCAGGTCAGAACGCCAGTGAGTAAGAGCCCTTAGATTAACTTTTTTTATGGGTGGATTTTTTTTTTATTATTGTTGATATACTTGTAATAAGGTATTTTGTACATGCTGAATAGAATATACTACATTATGTGGCTGCACGTGTTCTTTTTCTCTACTTTGTATAGAATTATATTCAATGTAGTGGGGCCTTTTTTTTACCTTTCCATCTAAACTTTCCCCCTAAAAATGCAGCATCTCCAGTTTGAGTTTTACTTCTACAGAATACTAACAGCATTGCGTTCATCGAGTTTGCTTATTTTTTTATTATTTCACCAGCAATCTCGCTCATCAATAATCTCTTTTATTACCCTCAGGGGATTAGGTGTTCAACTCATTATGCTTAAACTATGCCAAGGGATTTCAGAAACTGGAGCTCCATTTTTAGAACAGCACTGAAACATCTACATCTTAATACCTCCAAGATATAGGAAATCGTCAGAATGATTAATACCCTGCCCTCATAGTTCACTTGAAAATTTTATTTTTTAAATCATTCTTTAAGAAACTATTTAACCTTTGGATGCCCTAGACCATTTAATTTGATACTGAAAGAGCGTCCCTTATTTGTTTAAAGCTAGTTCATAAATTAAAGTAGTTAGTAGTAAAGAAGTAGTAAAGAAGTAAAGAGCCTATTACAGTTGGAAATTATTTTATTTTATAATAAAATGCCACATTAGTCAGACCAAGGAACCAGTGTGCCTATAATATGCTATGGGAATGTTAAGGTGGCAGTTAAAGTTTCTCATATTCATGAAATGACCGAGCAACATTATTACTTTATTTAAATGTTAACCACGGGTTGGGTGAAATGTTGTACATTTCTTCAGTTTTCCTTAAATGGGACTGTATTGTATCATGTAATTGAAAAGGGGTGGTTCAACTTTAAACTAACTTTAAATATGTTATAGAATGTCCTATTCCTAGCAACTTTGCATGTAGTATTCATTTTTATTTTTTATATAAGTTTTTAAATGATTTGCCTTCCTCTTTCAACTAGGGACCAATGACCCCAGAAGCTAAAAAAAAACCTTACAATGTTATTATTATTGTAACTTTTTATTCCTTATCTGTCTATTCAGAACCCTTCTTATTTTTATTCCAGTCTCTCATTCAAACCATGGCCTGGTTGCTAAGGTAAACAATATCCTAGCAACAAGATTGCTAAAAATTATTAAAATTTTAATTTCACCATGGGTTCTTTATGTATATTTTTTTTAATAAGATGACGTTTTGAATACATTTTTGTATTTTTATGAGGGCTTCATTTAGTAATTAGTACTAGTAGCATACTCTGACATAGATACGCATATATAGGTCACCACTTTTAAAATTTAAGGTAAGCCTGAATAAAGTTTCTCATTCTGCAAGACCAAACACATTGAGAGGCTGAAACTGAATCCAAAATATTCAGCTATTCAGCAACATATCTGTCTGGATATTTTTAACATATAACCAGCCCAGAGGGACATTATATGTACATTATAAGAACATCATGAATGTTACTGCAGATAATGTTTTAACCCTGATGCTATCAAGCCGTATCTATTAATAGTTCTTCATTGTATGAATTCACAGTACCATTAGTTTCAATATAAGATAACCTGGAGTATTATCTCATATAAAAAGAGCAAATGTTCTACTGTCATTTTTTTAGTCAGTAGCACAATGACGGAGGTAACAGATAACTGGAAATAGGAATACTGTTACAGGTATGGGACCCGTTTTCCAGAAAGCTTGGGACCTGGGGTTTTCCAGATAACAGATCTTTCTGTTATTTGGATCTTCATACCTTCAGTCTGCTAGAAAATTATTTAAACATTAAATAAACCCAATAAGCTGGTTTTGCTTCCAATAAGGATTAATTATATCTTAGTATGGATCAAGTACAAGGTACTGTTTTATTACAACAGAGAGAAAGAAATAGTTTGGACTATTTGATTATAATGATCCCAACAAAGATATAATTAATACTTATTGAAGGCAAAGCTATCTTATTGGGCTTAATTAATGTTTAAGTGACATTCTAGTAGACTTAAAAGGGAACTCCGTAAAAACATAACATAAGCTTTTGTAACATAAACTTTTTTGAAAAGTAAACATAATTTCAAGCAACTTTGCAATATACATCAATTAAAAAATATGCAGACTTTTCATGATTTTTAATAGTTTGGAACAGTTCCCTTAGCCTAGCCCCCTGCTCTCCTGCTAAACTGTCTCACTACTTTGCTGTGCTGCCTGACTACTGTTACTTTGTATCAGCAGCCATCTGTCCTCAGCCTGCATCCTCCAAACCCCACAATTCCCTGCACACGTGATTTCAATAAGGAAAGGAACGTCACAGTGCAATGCATTGTGGGTTATGTAGTTCCTGCATGCTGTCTGTAAGCTGTAGAGAAGTTGTTACAATTTGTAACATCAGTGTTTAGTCCCTCCTTCCTGCCAGGATTTCAAATAATGCAGAAAGAGAAGAACTTTTAAACAGCTGGATTTCAGCATAGAATATGGCATTTATTTATATTTTTTGAAGAAACAGGTAACTGTGATGGGTATATTAGGGGTTTCTGTGTTATGTGGCCTCTTTTCAAATTTTGGTTTGGAAGCCGGAATTCCGCTTTAAGGTATGGAGACCCAAATTACTGAAAGACCCCTTATCCAGAAAATTCAAGGTCCAGAGCATTCTGGATAACATGCCCCATACCTGTATCATGTTTATTTATCAGGAATAAATTAAATTGCACTTAGAAAACATTAAGAAATACCTCCACTGGTACAATGGGAGAATTTCTCCTGTTTTGTTTCGCTGAAAAATTAGTGATTTTCCCACGAAATTCGCGCCGCGTCAAAATAATTTTTACGCCGACAACAATTCAGATGTAGGCGACAATTCTGATGCCGGTGACAATTTTGCTGTGCATTAAAGTCAATGGGCGCCTGTTAATTGTCAGAATTGTCGCCGGGGTCAAAATAATTTTTCATGAATTTTTCACCCTTTGGCGAATTTTCGCTGGAAATTCGTGAATTTATTAGCCAACGCGAAAATGGCGAATCACTAATGGAAAGTAATAGAGACAATATCTTGAAAGAGAATGTAATCATTTCCAGTATGTTTTGATGGTGAGACATGGCTGCAACAAGGGGCAAACATACCTGTTGGGCTTCAGTACCACCATACAACTTATACCACCCAATACAGGACACTACAACATCTTGAATATAAATGGGTCTCAGTTTTATTAGTTACATTTATACAAGCAAAGAAGAACATGTTTTGGGGATGGAATTGCATTCTACATGCTCACCACCAAATGTGAAAATCTTTCGTTGAGGGTGATTTTGTAAAACCCCTGCTCACCCACTTCAATAACCATGGCACTGATTGGCTCACACTAGAAGGCCCAAACTCCCTAACATTGTCAAAGTCACATTGACTGGTTAGTGTAGCCATGCACAACGTTGTTAATCCTTTGAATATTAGGCATCAAACTGTACGGAAGACCTGTGCCATTTATATTTAGGATGTATATTAAAAAAAAATGTAATAATGGGAGATAAGATGTTGCAAGCAATATGATAAAGATACAGATGTCATAAAAACTGCAAATTGAAAAGCTTTAGGGTTTAGTAGTTTGGGATAGAAACACCCATTAGGACAAACATAGATATAGAGGTCATTTACAATTCCTCATCAAAAGAAAATGCCCCTTAGTGCTCATTGAGGCAGACTTTTTGCCCAGGAGGATGGATGTGTTCTGCACCTCATCCTGGATAAAAAAAATCTGGAGCAAGGTGTACAGTGCAGTGTTAAACTAACCAGGCCAAGTATGTCATTACCTTTTGCCATCCCAACCCCTCTATTCAAAGGCACAATTGCCTGGAGGTTGTAAATGACACCAAGGGGCCCATTTACTTAGCTCGAGTGAAGGAATAGAGGAAAAAAACGTTGAATTTCGAATGTTTTTTTTGGCTACTTCGACCTTCGACTTTCGAACTAAAAATCGTTCGACTATTCGACCATTCGATAGTCGAAGTACTGTCTCTTTAAGAAAAAACTTCGACCCCCTAGTTCGCCACCTAAAAGCTACCGAAGTCAATGTTAGCCTATGGGGAAGGTCCCCATAGGCTTTGCTAGCTTTTTTTGGTCGAACAAAAATCGTTCGTTCGATGGATTAAAATATCGCTAAATCCTTCGACTTCGATATTCGACCTTAAGTAAATTTGCCCCCAAAAGGTTTTTTTGGAGTCTCTTTATTCTGGGGTTTTTACAACACATAAAAAGACATAAAAAGCATGCAAAGCGGATGATTTTGTAGTACAGGTATGGGATATGTTATCTGGAAACCCGTTATCCAGAAAGCTATGAATTACGGAAAGGTCGTCTGCCACAAATTCCATTTTATCCAAATAATACATTTCCTTTTTCTGTGTAATAACCATGATATAAGTAATCCTTATTGGAAGCAAAACCAGCCTATTGGGTTTATTTAATGCTTACATTTTTTATTTTCCAGTAGACTTAAGGTATGAAGATCCAAATTATGAATGATCCCCAGCTTTCTGGATAACGGGGCCCATATCTTTAGACATATTTATGTATGCTAGGGTCTCTACATGACACATACATTGGTAAGACCCGTGGCATTCATACTTAGAATTTTTTGTTTGTATGAAACTGCACAGGAAATAATATGCTATAAAATGTGTAAGCTTTGTAGAAATTTTTAGATTTTTTTTGTTTAAATTTTGTTTTTCATGCAGGATATCTTGCACCATGTTTTTTCACTACTTGCGCTTAGAAACAAATCTAAAATGTTTAAAGAGTCTGCTGACAAAAGTGGGCATTTGTGTCACTGTCTCGTTCTGGCCATATGATTTATTTTTCAGTTGCTTTTGTTTCGTTTTCAATTTTTCCATAGATAAGTGTTGAAAGGAGAATTCAAATGCAGCAGTCACATATTATATCTGACAGTGTAATAGAGTTATCGTTCAGAATTCGGTGTATACAGTGTTGCCATTTCTAACAAATAGTGCAACTCAACATTAAATATTAACAGGATGAAAACAAGGTGTCTTTTCCAGTAAATTACAAATAATCACTCTTATAAAAAAACTAAACAAGGATTGAATGTACCATACAGCCCAAATTTTAACATTGAGAACAGTTAATTGTGAAGGAAAGCCTTTTGAGAAAGTCGAAGGACGAAACGCGTCAAGGCTATTACGCCATCGCTAGGCGTCTGAGTTCTGCACGCGGTGGGAAAAGGCGCCAGCTACTTTTCACACATATACCAACTGCTTGGAGACCCTTAGGAATGCCGAAGCGGTGACTGTGGGGAACATAATATTATGGGGCCGATTCACTATATTCGAGTGAAGGATTCAAAGTAAAAAAACATTGAATTTGAAAGTGTTTTTTGGGCTACTTCGACCATCGAATGGGCTACTTCAACCTTCGACTATGACTTCAACTTCAAATCGAAGGATTCAAACTAAAAATCGTTCGACTATTCGACCATTCGACCATTCGATAATCGAAGTACTGTCTCTTTAAAAAAAACTTCGACCCCCTAGTTCGCCATCTAAAACCTACCGAACTCAATGTTAACCTATGGGGAAGGTCCCCATAGGCTTTCCTAAGTTTTTTTGATCAAAGGATATTCCTTCGATCGGTGGATTAAAATCCTTCGAATCGAACGATTCGAAGGATTTAATCGTTCGATCGAAGGAATAATCCTCGATCGTACTATCTGCGCTAAATCCTTCGACTTCGATATTCGAAGTCGAAGGATTTTAATTCCCAGTCAAATATCGAGGGTTCGACCCTCGATATTGGACCCTTGGTGAATCGGCCCCTATATGTGAACTTACCACTGGAACATTGTGAGTGTATTTTATCGATTGATTATTAAAATGTTTATGGTTTTACACTATGTTAGCGCATTCTTATAGTGGGATGAAGTTTTAGAACCATATGCAGAATCCGCTGATGCTATCCACTTCTTTTTAATGTGCATCATTCCTTAAATGTCTGTGAGTACCTCCCTATACAAGTCCTCACGGTATAAGGCTCGTGATAGTGGTTAATATTCATTATATAAGATAATCACAAAAGGTGTGTGAACACATTTGGAGAATACTACACCATATTGGCAAAAATCTCTCTTTTCTCCCTTTTTTCTTTTCTCTGTGAGCCTGACCTCGTGCTGTAAGCGCTGGTTTTCCTTTTAAAACTTTGGATCCCTAATTGTGTAGGAAATCTATCAGTAATCATTATTTATATAACACATTTTTAGTGATGGGGGAATAAATTCGCCAGACACTAATCTGCTTGAATTACTGCGTTTCACCGCAAGTGAATTAATTTGTATTACCAAGGCAACAATTCGCAGGCGAAAAAGGTGCCGCGTCAAAATTGGCGTGCGCACAAAAAATGCCAGGCGTCAAATTTATTCGGACACCCATTGACTTTAATGCATTTGAAACAAATAGTCACAAGGATAAAAATTCACGCTCGTGTCAAAATTAATTTGACATTAACTAAAATAAGTTTTGCAAATTTTTCGCCCATTATTGTATCCATGTTTTCTTATTTTAGAAAACAATTATTATTACCGTTTATAGCTAGTGATAGGCGAATCTGTCACATTCACTTTATGAAATTGAAAACATCCCTAAACGCATTGAAGTCAATGGGTGGTTTTTCATGTGACTCTTTCCAAAACGTGCAACTTTATCTTAACTATATATGAGTCACAGTAAAACTGCTGAATATTTTGCCCATCACATCATTATTATAACAGCTAGGAGTGTTAGGATCAGGGGTATCCCCTTAACTAGGCATGAGGGAAAAATGTGACCCTCCGATCGATTTTCTTATCCCCCAGTCTTAAGAGTAGTGATTGGCGAATTTATTCACCAGGCGCAAATTTGCGACGAATTTCCATGTTTTGCCGCCGGCCAATAAATTTGCAAAATTGCTGCAAAAATTTTATACTTGATGCTGGCGACAATGCAGATGCTGGCGACAATTATAGCCGAAATATATCCAGCTCTCGCACACCACAATTCAATTAGATATCTGGTGCTCTGTGGTAGAGGTTCGGCAACCTCACAATCTGTTAGAAGTACAAAGTATCCACGGCACACAGCTTAGTGTAAGCAAGGATCTCCTTGCACGTTTATTGCGGTAGTGAGCAACGTTTCAGGGTCACACCCCTTTGTCAAGCCTATAGCCGCCCATTGATGTTAATTCGTGAATTTTGTCGGCGAAGCAAAATGGGAGAAATTCGCCCATCACTACTTTAGTGCACCGTAGACTTTAACAGGTTACTTATTATGATATACTGTATTATCTGTATGCTAAGTATTTATTCTGATTATATAATTTTGCTTTCATGTAAAATTGCCCTCAACTATGTTGTAATTATTGTGAATATTCTGAGAATTGCTTCAGTTGTCTTGCCCTTAGACACAAGAATAATTTGAAATAGACAAAGCAAGAACAGAAAAGAGAGCTGTAAACACACTAAAACCTCTTTATAGGAGCTGACAATACATTTTTTTGCATGTATTGTACCAATGTTCAGAGAAATGATTTAAGTTAATCCACCTCGAAAAAAGAAAGTAAGGAAGCATAAAATTTGTAATTAATGGTTTTGGCAGAATACTCAATTCTCACATGATCTGTCCCAAATGTTAAATCGAAATTAAACCCTACTTTGCTTATTCTAGTATGAGTTCAATGAACACAGTTTTATTGCCAGTGATGGATTCAGTTGTCCAGGACTTTAAAGTAATACAGAATCTTGGTTTTTGGATTTAGCGAATGTATCAAAAAGTTATTAAATTTGGTTCAAAGCCAGCAGTCATGCAACAGTTGGGTGTCAGATCCAATATATATTTATAGGGTCGCTTCCTTTCCTAGCAGATGAATTAGAGATTATTCAAATAAGTGATTGCAGTAAAAATAAAATCTAACAAAATAACTGCCTTTTGCACAAATTCTGCATGTAGAGAGACAGGATTTCTGGTGAGTTTAATAGAGTGAGCTCTAATACATCTTCTAGGCAAAAGGAGATCCTGCATAAGATATATTGAATCTAACTGTCAATAAATATCTGACACCCAACTACTGCATGAAGAGAGAATGAAGAGAAACATATTCTGAGAGGGATAGTGAAGATAAACTTCATTATTTCAGAAATGGTACAGAATTTTTTATTGATTTTATTTAGACAGTTTCTTATTTTAGTATGATTGAGTTTATATAAAATTTTCATTTTCGTGATATTTCCCCTTTCATTTTTCCGTTCTCTGGTTCTTAAAGTTCCACAACAGTTCTTATTTCCAATACAGTTATGGGTTAATTTATCAAAACTCAAATTTGAGTTTAAGGGGAAGATTTATCAAGGGTCGAATTTTGAGGGTTAAAAAAAACCAAATTCGACCCTCGAATTAAAATCCGTTGAATTTGAAGGATTTACCGCAAAAGCTTTGATCGAACGAATAAAAATCATTCGATCGACGATAAAATCCTTCGAATCGAACAATTCAACCGATTTTAAGTGATCGATCGAAGGATTTTTATTCGACCACAAAAAACTTAGAAAAGTTCCCATAGGTTAACATTGAACCTTGGTAGGTTTAAAGTAGCAAAGTATGAAGTCAAAGTATTTTTTAAAGAGTCAGTACTTCGACTATCGAATGGTCGAATAGTCGAACAATTTTACTTTGAATCGTTGGAATCATTGGATTCAATCTAATTCGATTGAATTTGACCCATTCCATGGTCGAAGTACCCAAAAAAATACAATTTTTTTCCATTCTAATTATTCCCTCGAGCTTAGTAAATCTCCCCCCAAGTTTTTTTGTGGCAAAAATCACAAAGTCAAATTCAGGTTCCCAAAACTTGTATTTTTGAGATTTATTAAGTGTAAAAAAAGTAGAATAAGAAAACTTGGCATCTTAAAGCTCCACACTTGGGAACTCTATTTCTGAGTAATAAGGATCTACCAAGTGCATAAATATATATATTTTTTATGCTTATATCTTACTATATGTATTGTAATTAAAATAAACTCTCCATGCAGCTTCTAATTGTGTTTATAGTAAGGCATATTTATTAGATATGGGTGCCTGGAAAAATACAAGTTGCTGAGAATAAAATAAAAAAACGGTAAAAGGGCAAACACCCTCATTCATTATAAAGTCTAAATTAAAAAAAAATAACATGGACTTTAAAGGCTGATTTCTCTGAATATTTTCACAGATGGAAACCAGCCTACATAACATCTCCATACATCTGTCTGTTTAGTTCCCTGGGCTATAAGGTTATGCTAGAAACATAATTGCCTGTGTGGGAAAATTAGCACTAATATGAAAACTAACTAACCATATATAAATATATAGTATTTGATTGCGCAAGCAATAATAGCAACTGTAATAGATTTTGCATACAGCCTTATGTTCTGAAGTTTTCACAGCACTTTTATTTGACTCCCATTGATTTTGTTCTCCTTTAGCTGATGCCAAGGTGTAACATTCATTCACCGCAGACAGATTTAGTAGGTATGTTCATTTTATTATAGCGCGCCATTTATAGGATGTTATAAATTCCTTTGCCTTCCCATTAAAATTTAGCTTTGCCCTCTATTGAGTATTTATTAAAGCATATCCAGTGCAAAATCATTTGTTTTCTGCAGCTAACAAATGAAGATTCTGTAAAACTAGACAACTTTAAATTGCAGTTAATTTGAAACAGCAATATAGCTGTACTCGATATAAATGCAAGTCATTAATACGGAATTATTCCTGCAGTAGAAGTCATATACTTCAGTTGTTGGCAAACCGCTTATTCAAAATATATTCTGGATTTTTTTCACTGTTGCATCATACTTTTTGAATTGTCATGTACCACTATTTGCTTAAAAGGACCTATAAATGACTTCTTCCATTTTTTCTACCAAAATACTGTGGTGCTATGCTGCACCCTAAATTGTATATAATTTATTAAAGAAAAAATATATGTATTATGGGATGCTAGTCTCTATTGGGCCTGTCCAAAAGGACCCATGAGTTCTGGGATAAAGCCCCCAGTTCCAAAGGGCATAGGCATCAAAAACAAGAAAGGTTATCCCAAAACTCCATATTATATTAAAAATATATACTCTTTATTCAAAAATCATGTTAAAAAATAGGCATAAGTACCAGGGGGTATGAAACTTGTAAGGCGGAATACCATGTGGTCTATTTGCCTATTTTTTAACATGGTTATTGAATAAAGAGTATATATTTTTAATATAATATGTCGTTTTGGGATAACCTTTCTTAACCTTTCTTGTTCCCAGAAATCATGGGCCCTTTTGGGAACACCATGTGGTCTGTTTGCCTATTTTTTAACATGATTTTTGAATAAAGAGTATATGGGGCACATTTACCTATGGTCGAATATCAAGGGTTAATTAACCCTCGATATTCGACCGTCAAAGTAAAATCCTTCGACTTCGAATATCGAAGTTGAAGGATTTACCGCTATTCCTACGATCGAAGGAATAATTGTTCGATCAAACAATTAAATCCTTCGAATCGAACGATTCAAAGGATTTTAATCCATCGATCAAAGGATATTCCTTCGATCATAAAATTGGTAGGAAGCCTATGGGGACCTTCCCCATAGGCTAACATTGGCCTCGGTAGGTTTTAGGTGGCGAACTAGGGGGTCGAAGTACTTCAACTATCGAATGGTCGAATAGTCAAACGATTTTTATTTAATTCAAAGCTTTTGCGCTAAAATCCTTCGAATTCGATATTCGAATTCGAAGGATTTTACTTCAAGGGTTTTTTATCCCTCGAAAATCGACCCTTGATAAATCTGCCCCTAGAAGTCATGTATTTTGTTCCTTTAACCCAATGTAAGAAGAGGGGAAAGTAGGTTATAAAATGATTCAGCAACAATTAATCGATGAAAGCTTGAATCACTTGGGGGCTTTAATATTTAGACTACATTGAGCCAAAATGCTAACTATGATTCAACTATTTCTCTAAAATTACAAATGCTACTTCTTTAACCTCTTCACACTCTATAAGTATTGGGCACTAATAACTAACTATATTGAAATTATTTTTTATTTTGCTCATCCCATTTACCCAGTTTTTATTTTTATACTGAACAAATTTGGAGGTTACACATGTATATCAGTTTGTCCACACTGTTAACAAACAAGAGTCTAACATTGTACTTGGCACTAAAAACATATTAGCAAAGAGCAGGGAGCAAGACATATGGAGAGCAAACATAAGAGAATTCCAGAATTGTATTGAATTTGTAATTAAGCTGTGGCCCAATGGCCCTGGAGAGCTTAGAAACAGGCTGGCAGTAAGCCAAAGGCAAATACATAATAATACTATGAAAAAAGAAATGTAATTAAATGTAGAAAACTTCATAAATATACCTAGGACTAAAATAAAGATGTTATATCCCTTTTTGAATAGCAATATAAGGGTGAAGCAGATGGCAAGTGTAGCATATCTTGAAAAAAGAATTTTTTAGAAAACATATTTGTAGTAGAAATTTTTCGGCCGCCATGGATTTGCGGGGAAATGATGAACAATCTGTGATATTTTTTTTTGTGAAACTGCAGCAAAAAATCTGCCGCAAAAAATTTCACCATGACAAAAAGTCCCTAGGACAAAATTGCCGTCAAGACAAAAAAGTCACCATAAGAATAAATGTCCGTTGACTTTAATGCATTTGGACAAAAAAGTTGCCAAGACAAAAAAGTTGCCACAAAAAAAACCCATTCACTTTAATGCATTTGGAGTGAGAAAAAATTGCTGTGTGCAGAAAAAATGTTGCCACCTATTGACTTCAATGTTTTTTGTCTATTTTTTTGCACTTTTACGAAATGGGACAGATTTGCTCATCACTACATATTTCACTTCATTTTTTCTTTTCATTTAATTTAAAAGTAATTTACAAATTTATAATACATTTTACGTAAATAACCCAACCAAGGATATTGTGATTTTTGTTTAATATACATTTAGGGGCACATTTACTAAGGGTCGAAATTCAAAGTTAAAAAACTTTGAAATTCGACCATCGAATTGAAGTATTTTTTCAATCGAAAATGGGCGTTTTCGATCGAAGTAAAAAAACATTCAATCGATCGATTAAATCATTCGATTCGAACGATTCAAACGATTTAAAAGAAAAAGACTTCTAAAAACTTAGCCAAATACTGCTATAGGTTCTAGGAGGTTCCCATAGGCTAACATAGCAGTTCGGCAGGTTTAAGGTGGCGAAGTGTCGAAGTCGAAGTTTTTTAAAGAAACAGTACTTCAATTTTCAAATGGTCAAATATTCGAAGTTCTTTCAAATCGAATTCTGACCTATTCGATGGTCAAAGTACCCAAAAATTACTTTGAAGTTTTTCAATTAGAAAAAAATTCACTTCAAATTCACTTTGACCCTTAGTAAATGGGCCCCCAAGCATCAGATGCAAATGTTTTCATTGCAGATTGGAGGGATAATGGCACTTTTCATCAATGAAATGCTTCATGCTAACTCCTCTAACTAAGAAAGATGGCATTATTATTTCTTTCAGAATTCTTTATGATCCTCTTATTGCCTGGAGTACAGAAATAAAGAACTATTGGAAAATATGTCAGCTTATCAAACACTCCTGCCTTGCTACCTACTTTTGATTTCTGAGATTTAAATCAAAGAATACCAAATATCCAATTAAATTATGGTTAAAAAAATCAAACCATATCAAAACATATAAACAAAATATACCCTTTTTTGGTAAAGGCACACAAATGCACCACATAAATGAATGGAGTGAAAACATGGGGCATTTGGGCTAGATTGGTTTCTGGAATTAAGGAAAGAAAACAGCAATCTATATTTCAGGTAAAAATGATGGAAGGATCTCACATTTACCTGCCAGGCCTTAGCCATAGGATTTATGTCTATTAAAAGCACCTTGGTGCACAAGGTAGGGGAAATACAAGCACATCATCAAAGGCTTTAAAAGTTGTTTCCAGATTGACTAACTAACTAACTAAATTAACTAATTTATGACCTTGCAAAATAAATTCCCTTTCAAGGAGCATTGTGACATAAGGAACTACAACATTAACGGAGTTACTAATTAATGTACGAATGCCAAAAACTAAAAAAACTGAATTTTGGGGAAAAACCCTAGAATTTTATGAGATTTATTAAACCACAAGGATGGAAAAAGTCATAATCTGAAAATCCGGCATCTCAGACCTGCCGAGGTTGTACATAAGTCAAAGGGAGAGATCCCCATCCTATTTGGAAGTTTCTGGGGTTTGCACTGGAATTAGCGAAAAAATCCGACTATTTTGGGCTTTTCGGACACAAATTGGAAAAATTCTGACTTTTTGGGAAAAACTCCATGATCCGAAAAAATCATGAATAAGGTCCAATCGTGGATTTTAGTTTGGTTAGACTTTTTTCATTAAAAAGTCAGATAAATTCAGACTATGATAAATAAGGCCCCCCATAAAGGCCTGATGTGTTACATATCTAGAAACCACAGGGTAAACTTATAAAAATTAAATGTTAATGTAATTTTTCTTGCTGAATAAATTTCTCAAAAATGTCACAAAGCATTTCTGGAATTTAATATTTTGCATTTGTTGCAATAATATTCTACTTTTTTGTTTGTGAATATCATTTTGCTTTTAGTTTTGTGCAGCTTTTATATTTACTATTGACTACATGGAATAAAGGAAAGGCTCATTTGAAACACTTGCTAATATCTTCAGTGGTTTTCTGATATTTCAGCTTATTATTATTTTTTGCTCTAGAAAATATTGGCAAAAAAATTATTAAGGGGCACATTTACAAAGCTCGAGTGAAGGATTCGAATTAAAAAAACTTCGAATTTCGAAGTGTTTTTTGGGCTACTTCGACCATCGAATGGGCTAGTTCGACCTTCGACTATGACTTCGACTACGAATCGAACGATTCGAACTAAAAATCGTTCGACTATTCGACCATTCGATAATCGAAGTACTGTCTCTTTAAGAAAAACTTCGACCCCCTAGTTCGGCAGCTAAAAGCTACCGAACTCAATGTTAGCCTATGGGGAAGGTCCCCATAGGCTTGCCTGTGCTTTTTTGATCGAAGGATATTCCTTCGATCGTTGTATTAAAATCCTTCGAATCGTTCGATTGGAAGGATTTAATCGTTCGATCGAACGAATAATCCTTCGATCGTTCGATCGTAGGATTAGCGCTAAATCGTTCGACTTCGATATTCGAAGTCGAACGATTTTAGTTCCTAGTCGAATATCGAGGGTTAATTAACCCTCGATATTCGACCCTTAGTAAATCTGCCCCTAAGAGTACATGTGTGTTTACATACTGGCAACAATCTGTCTAAAAATCTCTTCAAGATTGACCAACCATTGATAACTCTTCCCCTAAAAATGATCTACGGTATGTGTACCATTTTAGGTCTGTAAAGGTTCTCATTCATTCAGGTCATGGTATATATAGGGGCCGATTCACAAAGGGTCGAATATCGAGGGTTAATTAACCCTCGATATTCGACTGGGAATTGAAATCCTTCGACTTCGAATATCGAAGTCGAAGGATTTTAGCGCAAATAGTGCGATCGAATGATTGAAGGATTCCTCCTTTGATCGAACGATAAAATCCTTCAAATCGAACGATTCGAAGGATTTTAATCCAACGATCGAAGGAATATCCTTCGATCAAAAAGAATTAGGAAAGCCTATGGGGACCTTCCCCATAGGCTAACATTGAGTTTGCTAGCTTTTAGATGGCGAACTAGGGGGTCGAAGTTTTTTCTTAAAGAGACAGTACTTCGATTATCGAATGGTCGAATAGTCGAATGATTTTTAGTTTGAATCCTTCGATTCAAAGTCGTAGTCGTAGTCGAAGGTCGAAGTAGCCCATTCGATGGTCGAAGTAGCCCAAAAAACACTTTGAAATTCGAAGTTTTTTTATTTCGAATCCTTCACTCGAAGTTAGTGAATCGGCCCCATATAGTAATGTTAAATCAACTGGACTTGCTGTGTTTTCTTTTTTCCTTGAAGATGTTTTGCTAGTCATCCAACTGACCTTCTCAATTCAAAATGACCTGTACAAAAATATTTGTAGTTATATACTTGAAAATCTTGGAATCTTACTCCAATTCCAAATTATAAAAAGAGTAATATCATGTATGCAGTGCAGTGAGGAGTGATCAGACTTGTATGCAGGAAAACATACACAAATGTATGGCGCAACACAGGAGAGCCAGCTCTTCTGGTCTCTGTGTACCTACATCTAAAGGAATAAGGACACACTTTTGAAGACTTCCAAATTCAGATTCTGGACAGGGAGGAGGATTGGTTCAAAAGAAGGGTCAAAGAAGACATATATGTAAAAACAGAAAAAAACTAATTTGAACAGAGGCAGGGGGTGTGACATCTATTGTCTGCTATAGAGGATTTAGCACCTATCCCTGGATGGTTTAATAACACCTCTTCCAAACATGCAGATACCATCAACACCTTGCCTCCATGAGGTCTGACTGGAGTAAGATTCCAGTTTATATAACTAGTGATGGGGAAATAAATTAGACTGGCGCAAATTCACTGCAAATTTTCCACGTTTTTCTGCCAGTGAATAATTTCGGGAAACTCCCCTGGAAATTAGCCTGCAAAAATTTGCATGCATCAACACTATACAGGCACCCAATGACTTTAACACCCTTGTCAAAAATTTCCCGCGAAATTTGCAAACGGAGAAAAAATTGTGAATGTTTTGGGCGAACCGAAACGGGAGAAATTCGCCGATCACTATATATAACCAGAAGTATTTTTGTACAGGTCATTCTGAATTGAGAAAGCAGAACTTCTTCAAGGATAAAGACAATTCAGCAAGTCCAGTTGATTTGGCTTATTACTATAGATATATCATTTTATATAGTTCAGAGTGTGAATTTTGAACTTTTCTCCCCTTCAAATATAAAAAAAGATGAAGGACAGTTCTAAACTCAACCACTCACAGCAGGGTTATGATTTCCTAATAATCAAGCAGATTGGTTTGTGATTGGCAATCCTGTTTATATGTTTAATGGTGTTGATAAGAACGTTGTTTTTTTACTTTAAATATTAAATATAGTATTCATTTATTATTAGTATATTAGGCTGTATGATAATTACAGAAATCTTACTATATAAGTGGCAGCTTTTTGTATGAATATAGAAGTGTTGAAGAATTTTAGCAACTGTGTTAATATTAATACAAAGCTTTTTTGAATCTTCTTACTATAATGTCCATTATTATATCTTACTTTTAGTCCTGAATTTCTGTGAAATTAATATTTTATACCTAATATAGCAGATGGGTCACTATTTAAATTAACGTCAAAAGGTATGTCATAGTCCTTAAAACCACTTCAGGCACTTGTGTAAAATTTTAAATTGGATTTTTCAGTTCATTAAAGCTGTAATAACAATTGTATAGCTTAGGGCTGCTTTGGGAAACATATGCAAATTTTGCTCATGCCATGAACTAGCGCTCATAACAATTATACCATAGCTTTATTTTTTTATTGTATTTATTTTTAAATTTTTTGGCCATGATCTGTTAAGGCTAGAAGCACTTCAAACTTATGAAAGCTCTGTTTTCTTTTTAATCAAGTTATAGTAATATTACCATTGGTTTGTTTTTTAAAATTGGCATAAGCTTATTTTGACATATCGTGCCATGCATTTTTTATGTTACACATATTAAGAAAATGGCACCTATTCAAAGTATTAGATAAACAAGCAGGCATGTATTGCCATGTTTTAGGGGACTTTCTTTTCATATAACTAATGGAGTATGGAGAGTATTCAAGAGAAAGATCACAGTTGGGGTGTAACTGCAAATGAAACAAAAGGTTAAGGGGCCCATTTACTTAGTTCTAGTGAAGGAATAGAGGAAAAAAAGTTTGAATTTCGAATGGTCGAATATGGCTACTTTGACCATCGAATGGGCTACTTCGACCTTCAACTACGACCTTCGATTTCGAATCGAACGATTCGAACTAAAAATCGTTCGACTATTCGACTATTCGATAGTCAAAGTACTGTCTCTTTAAAAAATTCTTTGACCCCCTAGTTCGCCACCTAAAACATAGGCGTTCCAAAGTTTTTTTGATCAAAGGAATTTCGTTTGATCGACGAATTAAAATCCTTCAAATCGTTAGATTCGAAGGATTTAATCGTTCCATCGAACGATTATTCCTTCGATTGTCGATCAAACGAATTGTGCTAAATCCTTCGACTTCGATATTCAAAGCCCAAGGATTTCAATTCGGCAGTCGAATATCGAGGGTTAAATAACCCTCGATATTCGACCCTAGGTAAATTTGCCCCTTCAAGACATAGCAAACATGGAGCACCATATTTCAGCAGATCACACCTCGACAAAATCAAGCGAAAATCCAAATGGCTCGATTTTGTCGTGTTTGATGCCTGAATCGTTCGAATTTATTGAGTTATTTTCAGTGATGGGCAAATTTCTCCTGTTTTGCTTCGCCAAAAAATTCGTGAATTTCCCACAAAAAAAAATCGTGAAAATTTAAATTGACGTCCGAGTCCAATGCGCGTCCGAAAAGTCTATTGCATCAATTTTGACAATGGCGTTAAAGTCAATGGGCGTCCGAATAGTGTTAAGGCGCAGTGATCTTGACGTGAGCGACTTTTTGGATGCATGTCCAAAAATTTTTGATGCAGGCAAATTTTTGCGGGAGATTCGCAAATTTATTAGCCGGCGGCGCAATGCAGAAATTCGCCGCAAATTTGTGAAAGGCAAATTTATTCGCCCATCACTAGTTATCGTCCGAAAACTCTCCATTTTTCGGATTACCAGACAAAACCCAGCATGGATCCTGATATCTTCAGATTCTAAAAGGGATATCTGCTGCTGACTTCTACATGACCTCGAAAGGTTTGACTTTGGATTTTCGGATATGAATTTTAAGCTGCTTTGGGTATGATAAATCTCTAAAAATTTGAGGTTTTTTTTCCACGTAAAACCTTGACCGGAAAAAATAGAGTTATAGTAAATAACCCCCTTTAAAATGTATAGAAGTAGGTTATAATGATGTTCATTATTCATTGAGTTCATTTTGGGGAAAATATACTATCCCTTTTAATGACAAAATGGATTACCCTTTTACAGCTAAGAAGATTATTAAAATCATATGGTTAGAACGGGCATCTTGACATATTAAACATAGAGCTGTTTGGTTTTGCTTAAACAAAACTATTACTTTTCTTCTGATAAAGAATGACTGCAATATTTTTCATTTTACACATGAGTAAAACACCCTATTTTATCATCACACCATGGCAGAGGTGTAATACAATAATTGACTATAATGGAAGCAAAAAGGAAAGTTTGAGGATTAAGTTTAAATAATATTTCTTTTCTCTACACAGTATGACCTTCTTCAATGAATTATGACTGAACAAAAGGAAATAAAACAGAAGCCAAAGATAATATGAAAATATGCTTAGTTGCAGACCAAAGAATGAATATCACATGTCTAGCATTTTAGCAAGAAATACTTTTTAAAACTGGTCCACTGGGTGATGTAAGGACTTACAATTTAGTGCCTTTAGAAGAAGGAAAGTTTATATAACTGGAGGGTGTCAAACATTAGAAACCTCTCAGTGATTATAACCACTAGAGATGTCGCGAACTGTTCGCCGGCGAACTTGTTCGCGCGAACATCGGGTGTTCGCGCTCGCCGGAAGTTCGCGAACGTCGCGCGACGTTCGCCATTTTGGGTTCGCCATTGTTGGCGCTTTTTTTTGCCCTCTCACCCCAGACCAGCAGGTACATGGCAGCCAATCAGGAAGCTCTCCCCTGGACCACTCCCCTTCCCTATAAAAACCGAAGCCCTGCAGCGTTTTTCACTCTGCCTGTGTGTGCTGAAGAGATAGTGTAGGGAGAGAGCTGCTGCCTGTTAGTGATTTCAGGGACAGTTGAAAGTTTGCTGGCTAGTAATCGTTTTGATACTGCTCTGTTATTGGAGGGACAGAAGTCTGCAGGGATTTGAGGGACATTTTAGCTTAGGTAGCTTTGCTGGCTAGTAATCTACCTTCTACTGCAGTGCTCTGTATGTAGCTGCAGTGGGCAGCTGTCCTGCTTCTGATCTCATCTGCTGACTGCTGCAATAACAGTAGTCCTTGTAAGGACTGCTTTTATTTATTTTTTTGTTGTTTTACTACTACTACTACTACTACTACTATAAGAGCCCAGTGCTATTAGTCTAGCAGTGTTGGGGAGTGGGACTGGTGTGCTAATCTGCTGCTCCTAGTAGTTCAGCAGCACCAACTTTAATTTTTTTTTTTAATATTCATTTTTTTTTTATTTTACTTTTTTTATTTTACTACCGCTGTAGTAGTGTATAAGTTGACCTTTTAGGCATTATTTGCCCTGTAGGCATTATTTGCACACTGTTTTCTTCAACCCGCCATCGAGCTGTGTGACCTTGTTCCCATTCTGTCTAAATATCCATAATATTACCGTCTCCAGAAAAAACACCGGAGTCACTTTTTTCAAGCAGCATTCATATATTTTACGTAATCCGTATCCACCGCTGTAGTAGTGTATACGTTGGCCTTGTAGGCATTATTTGCACACTGTTTTCTTCAACCCGCCATCGAGCTGTGTGACCTTGTTCCCATTCTGTCTAAATATCCATAATATTACCGTCTCCAGAAAAAACACCGGAGTCACTTTTTTCAAGCAGCATTCATATATTTTACGTAATCCGTATCCACCGCTGTAGTAGTGTATACGTTGACCTTGTAGGCATTGTTTGCCCAGTTTTTTTGGCCGCAGCCACTGAAGCACAGAGGCCAGAAAAAATATGCCATATAAATGCTGAAAATAGTCATTTTTTTGCCATACGTTGACTCAACGTATATGGCAAAAAATGACTATTTTCAGCATTTATATGGCATATTTTTTCTGGCAACTGTGCTTCAGTGGCTGCGACCAAAAAAACTGGGCAAACAATGCCTACAAGGTCAACGTATGGCAAAAAATGACTATTTTCAGCATTTATATGGCATATTTTTTCTGGCAACTGTGCTTCAGTGGCTGCAACCAAAAAAACTGGGCAAACAATGTCTACAAGGTCAACGTATGGCGAAAAATTACTATTTTCAGCATTTATATGGCATATTTTTTATGGCAACTGTGCTTCAGTGGCTGCGTCCAAAAAAACTGGGCAAACAATGCCTACAAGGTCAACGTATGGCAGTTGTTTAAAGAGAACAGTAGATTACTAGCCAGCAAAGCTACCTAAGCTAAAATGTCCCTCAAATCCCTGCAGACTTCTGTCCCTCCAATACAGAGCAGTATCAAGCAGATTACTAGCCAGCAAACTTACTATCATCTGTCCCTGAAATCACTAACAGCTCTCCCCCTACACTATCTCTTCCAAGCACACACAGGCAGATTTTTCAGATACATTTTTGCCCTTGATCCCCCTCTGGCATGCCACTGTCCAGGTCGTTGCACCCTTTAAACAACTTTAAAATCATTTTTCTGGCCAGAAATGTCTTTTCTAGATGTTAAAGTTCGCCTTCCCATTGAAGTCTATGGGGTTCGCGAACCGTTCGCGAACCGCTCGCATTTTTGCGCAAGTTCGCGAATATGTTCGCGAACTTTTTTTCCGACGTTCGCTACATCCCTAATAACCACTTACTGCTGACCAGGAGAACTTCTCGAAAAGCAGAGAACAATCTTTTTTTCTGCTTCATATTTCTACTGTTGCCCTGGGCTGACGTATGTGCAGTAAAGTGAAAAGGGGAGACTTTTTATTCTAGCGGTAGTTCACCTTTGCGTTAACTTTTAGTATGTAATAGAATGACCTATATATTAGCAACTTTTCCATTTTTTTGTCATGTTACTTATTTGTCTTCCATCCTTTTCAGTCTCTTTCCAGCTTTCAAATGTGAGTCCAAAATGTATTGTTCTGTGAAGCTTTAGTGTTACTTTTTATTATTTAACTTTCTATTCAGGCCTTTCCTATTCATCAGTATTTTATTCATAGTAATGGAGGACTCCCGCCAAATAACACCACCTGCTTGGGTGCCATGTAATAGTTCAGCAAGGACATCAATAGAATTGACTCAACACTAGTGAAGGGCGAATTTGTCCCGTTTCGCCACAAAATTTACAAATTTCCTGTGAAATTCACAAAACGGGGGGGAAAATTAATGAAACACGAATTTTAACGCCGGTGACAATTTCGACGCCAGCAACATTTGACGCACATTAAAGTCAGTGGGGCTCATTTATCGACATTGGGCAAATTTGCACATGGGCAGTTACCTATTGCAACCAATCAGTGATTAGCTTTTTAAAGCCAGCCACAAGTAGAACAATGATTGCAGCAATTTGATTGGCTGCCATCGGTTATTGCCCATGGGCAAATTTGCCCAGTGTTGAAAATAAATGACCTCCAATGAGCGTCTATTTGTCGGTACTGTCGACAGCATCAAAAAATTTACCACCAGTGAATTTTCGGGGCAAATTCACTGGCGGTGAAACGCGGAAATTCGCAGCGAATTTGCACCTTGGCAAATAAATTCGCCCATCAATACTCTTTATTAAAAATGAATAGATTCCTTTTTTTGTGCAAGATCAAATCATATTCATACCTTACCCCATCTAAATACCCTAGTACAAATTTTGGCATTGTGTTAAGTCAGCATGGGGTCACCGGCCCCTATATGTCAGCAATAGTAAACAAAGTGGGGAATGTAATAAAAGTCTCAAAGGGAAAATTTTTCATTAGACTGTTATTGCATTGTGAATTTAAATTGCGCATTGCACACTTTTAAAAAGTGCTTGAAGGTGTCTTAACCTTGTAATCTTTTGTAGCAAACATAACTTTTTCAGTAAGAAGTTTTATTATATTCACTGCGCACTGGTACAAACAATAACATTTGCAATCTTTCTTGGGTGTGTATGCAAGAACAGCCTAAAATAATGAGACAGATTAAATTTTCAACAGAACAGAAATTTAGTTTTAAGGACACACCTGTTGTTCATATTCAATGTATTCAATGGCAGAAATACAAGAAAGAGATAGGCTTTTTACCCCCTAAGGGTGTCTGTAGGCAGTTTCTTTGTAATGATAAATAATGTCTACAGAAGAAAAGCACATATTTTGTAATATTCTCTTACAATAGTCTTAAACCACTATAATACTAGATAAACTACTCTTCACGGCAATGAAAAGAAGATTATTATCCTCGTTATTATAAAGATTAACTAGATCAAATGAGGGAGATATCTCAGACTGATTCCTGGTGAAAACTCCTGTGTGATCTCTTTTTTGGCCTTCAGCAAGAATAGTTATGAAGATGTGTAAAAAATGGCTCTCAAATACAATATCAAATACAAATCTTTTATTTTGTGTTAAACTGGTGTTGTGTTCACGGTGGAAGTTGTGCAGGACTCACAGGTAATACTTATACAACTTATTTATTAGAGCTCCAACATGGTTAACTATACAGCTAACCATAGAGTGCAAACAGGAAATGCAGTTAGAAAACCACACTCTATCGCCAGGCGACTTTTCACGCTGGCGAATGGTTGTTACTCCGAATTTTCAGTAGAGTGCAGATTTTACTGAACCTTACCACTTTTGCCAGATTTGACTTCGCCACCTCAGACCAAGAGCTTAAAAGAAGCTAGATCTTCCTCAATCTACTGCCACTTACATCATATCCTGTGTGCCGAAAATGGATTAAAGTTCTAAAAACGCTGGTGACTTTTCCTTTTTTGAAGTAGGATTGCCTGCAAGTCCTAAAAAACTTTTTTTTGGGTAACTGGTTTTCTCCAGACATATGGAACATTCATTTTACAGTGGGCTCAAGGGTAGGGCATTATGTTAATTCTCTGGAATTTATTAAGGTCCCCTGGACATTTTTAATAAAAAGTGGTAACTTCAAGCATTTGCACCAACATTTATAATAAAGACCTAAGCGCAAGATCACTAGCGAATTGTCACTAGGCACAAACAAATGCTAGTGCATCTTCGCTATGAATGCTCGCACTGCTGAAGTAACGCTAGCGGAAAGTTACCAGTGTTCGGCGCCCAGGGGGAAACATCGCAAATTAGTGAATTTGCGTAGTCATAGCACATTTGCAACTGTCGAAGTGGTGCGAGGTGTGCGAACCTGACACTGGTGAGAATTCACCCATTAGTGAATCTCCCCCAGAGAATACATATTAAGGAACAACATTTAGGGGGTTTATAAAATCTGAATTTATCTTATTGTCCCAATAAAAAAGCTTAACCAAACCAGATATTGTCTTACTTATTAATAACTAAAGCTCAAAGCTCGGTTTTTTGGAGTTTTTGCCCGAAAACACAGAAAAAGTCTGATTTTTGGGCTAAACCCAGCGTAGACCATGATAACTTCAAATCGGTTTAGGTGCCTCTCCCAATTTAGCAAACTTCAGGAGCATGCTAGGAGTTATGGAGGACCAAGAATAAACCCTGCATCTTCAACTCTATATACCCTCTGTAGTCAATAGGGAGTAGAGATCATTAAGGGAATCAATGAGTTAGGGGTCCCTACAAGTTCAGTCAGGGATGGGTTTCTATTGTGGCTACTCATATACATGAATCTAAACTTAAAGGTTTTCTGTCATAATTTTTATGATGTATTTTTTATTTCTAAATTACACTGTTTACAATGCAAATAATTAAGTTGTAATATTGGTGTGTAGGTGCCATCTCAGGTCATGTTGCCTGGTCATGTGCTTTCAGAAATTGCCAGCACTTTAGGATGGAACTGCTTTCTGGCAGGCTTTCGTTTCTCCTACTCAATGTAACTGAATGTGACACAGTGGGACCTGGATTTTACTATTGAGTGTTGTTCTTAGATCTATCAGAGAGCTGTTATCGTGTGTTAGGGAGCTGTTATCTTGTTACCTTTCATTGTTCTGTTGTTAGGCTGCTGGGGGGAAAGAGAAAGGTGATATCACTCCGACTTGCAGTACATCAGTAAAGAGTGAATGAAGTTTATCAGAGCACAAGTCACATGACTTGGGGCAGCTGGGAAACTGACAACATATCTAGCCCCATGTCAGATTTCAAAAATAAATATAAAAAAAAAATCTGTTTGCTCTTTTGAGAAACAGATTTCAGTGCAGAATTCTGCTGGATGCTGATGCATTTTGAAAAAACATTTTCCCATGACTGTATTCCTTTAAGAATTTAACTATCTTCTCAAAATGTATTGTATAATTTAAAAAAGTATATTTTGAGACACCAAAACAATTATATAATTAATTCATGGCTACAATCTAATTTTCAAATTGGATATTTTGTATTGATGGTGACTTTTAGATGTTTCTCTAGTGCAATGGATTGGGAGCAATATATTGCTCTCCAACCCCTTGAATGTTGCTCCCAGTGGCCTCAAAGCAGGAGCTTATTTTTGAATTCCAGGCTTGAAGGCAAGTTTTGGTTGTATAAAAACCAGGTGTACTGCCAAACAGAACCTCCTGTGGATCCCCAAATCTTTTTATATTTCAATGTGGCTTGTGGGTAAAAAAAAGGTTGGGGGGCCCTGCATGTTGGATGTATACTGCATTTATATTGCTAGTCAAGGTGAACTCTGTATGTTATTAAAGAGCAGTAGTTGTTGCTAAGATTTTGATGGATCTGGCACCACTGTTCCATGGTAAATCATTCTGCTGTACAAGACATATTGCAGGGAAAACTGTCCAGCTCCTATCTGGGTCAAGCTGAATATCGTTTTAGGCCGCTGCAATAACATCAAGGGGCACATTTACTAAGCTCGAGTGAAGGATTCGAATGAAAAAAACTGTGAAGTTGAACATTCAAGAGTATTCAAATTCTGAAATAATCTAGATTTTATTTTACTGCAGCTTTTTCTATGTGTGCAATATTTTCTTAAATTCAGATTTTATAAATACACCCTTCAGAGCTGAATCACTTCAAACCTAACATTTTGTTTGGGCTCTAATGAGAAAATCACACAAAAAATTGGGAATTAGAATGTTTTTTGATTAAAGTTTTCAAAACTCAAATATTCTAAATTTATCCATAAAACTGAATAAAAATTTTGGTGACTAATACCTGGGAGGTTTATTTTTAACACAAGCTTTCATATTTGAAAGTTTTAAAAATGTACGTTACAATTTAGGGCCCATTTACTTAGCTCGAGTGAAGGAATAGAATAAAAAAAACTTCGAATTTCAAATGTTTTTTTTTTGGTTACTTCGACCATCGAATTGGCTATTTCAACCTTCGACTACGACTTCGAATTAAACGTTTCGAACTAAAAATCGTTCGACCATTCGATAGTTGAAGTACTGTCTCTTTAAAAAAAAACTTTGACCCCCTACTTCGCCACCTAAAACCTACCGAAGTGCAATGTTAGCCTATGGGGAAGGATTAAAATCCTTCGAATCGAACAATTTGCAATTTGAAAACCTTCAATATTTGAAGTCAAAGGATTTCAATTCGGCAGTCGAATATCGAGGGTTAATTAATTTGACCATATGTAAATCTGCCCCTTAGTGATGGGCGAATTTGTCCTGTTTCGCCGAAAAATTCGCAAATTTCCAGTGAAATTCACGAAGCGGTGAAAAATTTGCGAAATGCAGCCGGTGTCTCATTTTTGATGCTGGTGTCCATTTTTGGTAAAAATCTGCCAGCGTAAAAAAAGCGGACGCCGGAGGCGAATCACGGGAATTCGCCACAAATATTTTTTTATTAATTGTTTTTATTTTTTTTATTAACCCAATTTCCAAATTATGTGCCAGTGATTAAAAAACAAAATTGCAATTTCACAGAATTTAAAATGAAAAGAAAATGGTGGAGATCATTAGGAAGGGGGAAAGTGGTAAAATACTGTAGTTAAAGAACAAAGGCATTAAAGAAAAGAAGAATTTGGCATGTATGAGGTTAATTCATTACTCTTAGAGGCATATTTATTATGCTGTTTAGAAAAAGTGGGCTAATACACCACACATCGGCCGGCTTCGATGTGTAAAAAAAGGTGCAAAAAAACTGTTTCTTTTAGTGTGACATCCTCCGGAAGCAATGTAAAATAACATCGCAAATTAGGCGCATGGTGTAAAATTACACACACCTTAATAAATTCACCATTTATTTTACACAGCTTTTTACAACGTTTTTTCAGCGAATTTTGTTTTAAATTTTGTTTTTAATAAATATGCCCTTGAATCTCCCTTCTGCAATGATGTTACTGGCATGTAGGAAGTTAATGCAATTTTCCAAATCCATACTTTGCAGGATTTTACTGGCATGTCTGGGTTATTCAATGTTTATTATATCTAAAGAGAGTGTCATATTAGTGGGATGGGGCACATACTAAAAAAACCTCTTCTGCCCCATATTTAGTTGAGATGGCCCTGCCATTAACAACATACATTACCTACTGCCCTTGGAGTCAGATCCTCAGGTGGGCTCCAGGTATTATAGTCCCACACTGTGGGGGTTATTTATTAAAGTCTGAATGTTAAAAACTCGAAAAAGTTTTTTTTACTATAAAATCCGAAATTTTAGTGGAAAAAAAACTCAAGTTTATTGGAATTTAAAAAAGCCCGATGCTGCAGAAAATCAGAGTCTTAGGGGCAGATTTATCAAGGGTCGAATTTCAAGAGTAAAGAAACCCTCAAATTCGACCCTCGAAGTAAAATCGAATTAGAATATCGAATTCAAAGGATTTTAGCGCAAAGTTTCGATTCGAATGATTTTATGCGATCGATCGAAGGATTATTATTCGATCAAAAAAAACGTAGAAAAGTGCTGGGGAAGGTCCCCATAGGCTAAAATTGCACCACGGTAGGTTTAAAGTGGCGAAGTATGAAGTCGAAGTATTTTTTAAAGAGACAGTACTTAGATTATCGAATGGTCGAATAGTTGAAAGATTTTTACTTCGAGACGTTTGAATCATTTGATTTTGACCAATTCGATGGTCGAAGTACCCAAAAAATTACTTTGAAATTCGAATATTTTTTTATTCGAATTATTCACTCGAGCTTAGTAAATCTGCCCCTTAAAATCCAGCATTTCAGACCTGCTGAGGTTGTATATAAATCAGTTGGAGAGGTCCCTTTCCTATTTGGAAGTTTCTGTAGTCTGCACTGGAAAATAACCCGAAAATCCAAAAAATTCGGGCTTTTCGGGAAAAAGCCTGATAAAATTGAGCAATTCAGGAAAAAACTAAGTAAAAAAACACTGAAAAAATGGACAATTCGGGCTTTCGCTCGATATTGTTGCGTTTGTCTCCAAACCGATTAGATTGTGCTTTTTAAATAATAAATAAGGTCCAATTGTGGATTCTTGTTCGGTCTGACTTTTTTATTTAAACATTAAAAAATTCAGATTTTGATAAATAAGCCCCCCATCTATTTACAAACTGCGTGAATAGCATTAATGTAAAAACATTTTTAAAAATTTGGAGTTGTGACGTCAAATAAAGATGGTTTTTCCAAGTCTCATGAAGCATGGCGAAACTAAGTGCACATAACACACCACACAGAATCCTAATACTAAGTATGACTGCATAGATAAGAAACAATAGTACTGAACAACAATGGTTTGTACCTGCTTGCTGATACTGAAAATAGTGTGTATATAACTATGCATAATATTTTTACACTGTTAATGAGTAATTCTCTGTATAATGAACATCTACACCCAGTTAATGAGAATAAAATGTCATATAATAGCAATTCCTGGCACGGAGAAAGGACTCATTTCATTATGAAAGGTAATGGCTGATATATTCCGTGTGCAGTGAAAGGTAACAGCAGGCAGATATGACTCAAGGGACAGATTAACTGTGGAGAACCCATTTACTACCTCGGGAAAGTGTGGGCCTAACTAGTATAACTATTAAATGCTTGTCTGCTTTAGTGAACCTTACTGCTCTAAGAACATTACAACCTTGCACATAATTGAAGCAACAGCTGCAAAACAATATCTCTTTTTTATGTTTGTACAAGTTGCCTTTTTTCTGCTAAAGTGACAATGCTTTTGTCTAATAAAAATATAATGATATCCAAAAATATGACTAATGGAAATGTTTGCCATACACCAGAATTGTAACTCACTTTTAATTGGCTTTGTTTGTTTTAAAAAAAATGTTTACTTGTGCAGAAACTCCAAGTTGCTGGGCACCAAAAACAGAACATTTTTGAATGCAACGTAATATGTTGAAAGGAATATGCACTCTACACACGTGTATTAAAATTGCACATCAATGAAGGCATCCATGTATTTTTTGACTCCCAACAGCTGTTGGAAGGGGGTCAAAAATACACAGATTTGCTTTCTCTTACACAGAATCACCAATAAGCAAAAAATAACACACTATTGTTCCTTCCTCTAATATATATATATATATATATATATATATATATATATATATATATATATATATATATATATATATATATATATATATATATATATATATATATATATATATATATATTTATATATAATATAGTAAAAATTTTAAAAATTGTAAAATATAAGGATATTATAAGTTACCGAGGAGTTTCATGACCATATAAAAACACGAGGCTGAGGTCATGGAATATCCTCATGTTTTGCAACTGGGGGTACTTTATTTATTATAATACACAAGTTTCAGTGAGTCATGTGACAGAAATGACATCACAACTCACCGTTTATAACTGATGACATCACAACTCACCGTTTATAAGGATATCATTTACAAGATATTCATGGCTTTTGTGTGTTATAAGCCAATAACCACACTCACATGTCTTTTATAATAGTGGAAAAAATAAAAAAGTTTATTCAACGTTTCTGCCCCTTTTTGCGGGCCTTCTTCAGGAATCTTAAACTTTTAAGATTCCTGAAGAAGGCCTGCAAACAGGGGCCGAAACATTGAATAAAGGTTTTCTTCCTTTTTCACTATTTTAAAAGACCTGCGAGCTCGGTTATTGACTTATAATATGTATGTTTTTTAAACCAGCACCCAGGCACATTACTGATGTTCGTTGTTCACCAGTTTTGCGACTTAACCCTGCGTCCTCCCTGCCTCCTTTACCCTGCTCCTTTCTGCCTCCAGTTGCTGCTTTTCATAGGGGTTTATTTATCAAAAAGTGAAGTCTGAGATCACCACAGTCCACTAGAGTGAAATTCCACCACTCTCCATTCATTTCTATGGAATTTTTAAGAGATTATTTATCGATGGGTGAAAGTTCACGCCTTTAAAAATGCCATAGAAATGGATGGAAAGAGCTGATATTTCTCTCTAGTGGACTGGGCGATCTCTAACTTCACTCATTGATAAATATACCCCATGCACTGGTCTGTAAATAGGAAAGGTTTAGGATGATGTGGCGGTGCTGAAGGTCCTTGTTAGGGTCAGGTGTGAGTTTACTGAATTAACATAAAAATATTAAAATTAAAATAGTAAATATCTATGGCTACCACCATTGGTCTGTGGTGTGACCATGCTTGGCGCACCTTGAAGCAAGATAAAATCTGAGGTAAAGAGAAGAAGTAAAGAGAAGAAGATCTTCACATGGTGTCACATATATCCACTTGAGCAAGATTTATCCAAGGAGTAAGTACCAATTTAGATATAAAACTGACTCACCTTAGAAACTAAATCCTTCTTCCCATATCGTAATTCTTTCAGCTGAGCTTGTATCCTTTTAGACTAAAACAAAAACAAGAGATTATTAATCAACACTTGCTTTTTAAGGAAAAACTCTAAACTATTGATAAACTATGATAAATTATTGATAAACTAAAGCTTGTCCACTCACGAATATGCATGACCTATAACAGTTCCTACATTTTACTCCACCATATGAGTCTCAAGGCTAGATACACAGTGTCACTCTATTTAAGCTTATTGTATGGTGTCCTGCACTAGAAGAAGACACCCCTTTAGATGCATCCTGGGGCATTAAACTATTATCTGGCCAACTCGCATTTAACTCACCCACTGTATGCCGCGCAGAG